>NC_041406.2:145837771-146162771 GCF_900747795.2 Erpetoichthys calabaricus | reverse complement strand
TGTCTACGATGTGACGGGTTTAAAGGTCAGATGTTTGACGTGTTTCCCTATCCGAGATTAAACACAACAAACCCATGTTTCCAAAGGTTCGTGTGCTGATCGCCTGTGTATTTCGGCTTTGCTCTTTCTACTTTGATTTTTGGTTTGATCTCCCGGTTCTGACTCAGCACTGGGTTTCTGACTGCGTCTCTTTTCCTCTTCCGGTTGTTCCTTCCACTTCCTCTGTAGCAAAACACCTGACTGATGACGGTGGGGCGGGTCTGCAGTTCAAAAGGTCAATCTCATTTGAGCGCGCTCCCCAGCTGTTCACAATAGAATTTTCCAGATGTTCTTAATTTAGTAATATTTTAGAAAAATGTGATTTGGACATTGTCGGCCTGTGGCCAAGTGTCTGCCAATTGGATCATGTGACTTGAGTAAACGGAGAGTTTGGTTTTTATGGCCCTTTTAATATTGTTTGCTGCTGTTCGGTGCTGGTCCCCACTGATGCCTGTTGTGTCAGGAACTTTGTTTTTTCTCCATCAGAAATAAAATGAAGCAGTTTCTTGGCCTTCACTTCAAGCAGCAAGGGGTAAGTGACAGATGTTCCTTTAATGTATAAAGCACACAGAGGAGGCCTCACCTGGAGCACTTTGTGCAGGTTTGGTCTCCATATTACAAAGAGACATAGCAGCACCAGAGAAAGCCTGGGTGAGTTTGAGTGAAAGGAGATCAGGACCTGACGTGATGGAAGTGCTTGAAATTATCAGTAATCAGCTGTTACTTCAAAATGGACGCATGTGAAAGCAGGTTAAAGATGCATTTCCATCACACACAGAGTCGTAGCCACAAGTCGCTGAGGATTATGGTAGATATTAGCCCTTTGCTAACCTTCAGAACTCCGTAAGTTTAGTTTGGTGAAATGGAGCCTGATGAGACGGGCTGGGCCGAATGGCCTTTACTTGTTCTGATATTTGTACCTCTTTTACTGTGTGTAGCTTTAGCCTCCATATTACTGATAAGACACAGCAGCACCAGAGAAGGTTCAGAGGCTAAGCTGCTTCAGGACTGAGAAGCTTCTGGAAGACTGAAGGAGTTTCGGCAGACTGTGATTAAGAGGAGACATGGTTGAGGTGTTTAAAATTATAAAAGGAAGTGGCATCGTGGACCCCTGCTGTTTAAGAATAAGGAACATGGGGATACAGATGGAAACCTAGTGGCATTTTTCATGCAAATGGCCAACACAATGCCTTTCTCCTCCAACTCTTCTTCAGGCCGCCTCCTTCTCTCCTCCAGAGACCTCATCCGTCTTCCACCCGATTCAAGTCATTCTCTGAAGAGAGGCGGCCCCTTTAAATAAGCACCCAGATGTGCTCCAGGTGTGTCCCCGGCACTCTCCCACCGACACGCCCCAGTGTGGCGGAAGTGCCGGCTGTATCCCCGGAAGCACTCTGGGTGTCCCCTCTTTTCTTCCCCCCAGCACAGGTTAGGGTTAGTGTGGCGGAAGTGCTGAGATCCAGGGTCCTACTGGTATTGGGGTGCCCCCTGGTGGCGACCAATGGCCCCTACAGGGTCGAGCTTCCCAGCTCTGTACCCGTGGCCCTTAGGGCGGTCACCCCCTCGAGGTCTGGAGGAGGCACAAGCCCTCCTCCGGTCTTCTAGGGTGTCCCGGGTGGGTACCACCCCCATCCAGGTACCACACTGTGTAATAAATAAACCACACAACACAATATCTTCAAACCCACGTAATCCAATTCAGGTTGGTTCTCCCCAGGGCTTTTCGGACAGGCCTGGATTCTTTGGAAGATGTGTGATTATGTAATGGCGACGAGAGCACATCTGTGATTTTCAGTCCCAGGAGGTTTTGCCATTTTCACTGCACACTGATGCGTTCATTCTAGAACAAACCGTCTACTCTGGTAACACCAGTAGGATGCGAGTGAGCTTCGACGGGTGTCTGCACGGGCATCGCCGCAATTCTGAATCGTCCAGCCGGACATAAAGGAGAAAGATGGATGGTTGAGTGGCGGGCAGTGTAATCCCTCACAGATAACGCGCAGGAGGTGCCCACTCGCCTTGTAATTCTTGCACACGGAGGGTTTGTTTAAGAACATTACTGTAATAAAAGTGCTTGTCTTCACTTAATTAGACGCCAAGATGCCCGGCTAGAATAGATTGAAACTTCGTTCAGCTGATGAAGCGATTCACGTGCAGAGTAAAACATCAGACGTGACATTGTGGCATGCTGCTCACGGGGTGCCATAGGCTTCCAGCACATTCAGTGCTGTCATTAAGATGCCAACAAAGTGACAAATCAAAAGTCTGCTTGCTTGACCAGCTCTCTTCTTGACGCCCGTCACATTTTGGCTCTTTGCGGGCTTTCGTTTTGAGCGGCCCGTACATGTGTTCTCCCGGATCTGATTTATTCTGACATGCCAGTGAGGCCTGTGGCAGAGTGATTTGGTGTGCATGTCACCAGCTCTGTGGCTTTGTACAGAAGAAGCCTGGGGGTGTTTGTACAAACGAAGCTGCCATCACATTGCCATTGTGTCACCGCTGTGTTTAAGGTGCTCCGAGTGGCAGCCAGTGAATGTGCATATCTGACAAAGCACTTGTATTTTGAAAGGACGATTTAGGAGTAATTGGAGTCTGTAAAAGGTGTTCTCAGATTTGCCTGATTAACTTCAAAAGATGATGATGACGGGTATTGAAAGGTGAATGCAGGAATGTGAAGATGTATTGTTCTGCTTCACAAGCCTTGGAAAGCACACACGCACTTGGAGCTTCACGCGCTTTTCATTTTCTTTTCTTTTAATGTGGCCAAGTTGAAAGCCTGTGTATGCAGTGGACAAACACACTCCACCCATCCAATTCCTGAACCCGTGCCTCCCATTTAAAGGAATATTCCCCCAAAAAGGATTATTTCTGAGCTGTTTCTTAACCCTTGTTAGTGATGGCCAAGACCAATGGCAGAACACCGGTAGAGTGTCAATGAAGATACGCTGAGAATGACTCTGAGGGACAGCAAACATTGAAAAAGTGTCCATGAAACAAATCTCCGGTTACTTGTGTCTCACAATCCAGCTGTGTGCTCACAGTGCCCAACAACACGGGCATTTTTGGCTAATCTGTTGTTAAATAAATGCTTCCAGAAAACTGAGGGCAGTGGATTTAAACGAGTTTGAGCTTTTGAATTGGAGACCCAACTTCCTCTTCATTCGCTGGTCAAGAGCCCGGACTTCAGTTCAGAAGCTCAGATTTGCTTTTTCTTGGCCATCACTGAAAACAACACGTGGTAAGTATGCGACGAGAACATGAAGGCCGCTGAAATGGCATTGAGGTCTGCCCCAGCAGCCTTGGGTACCGAGTAGGGCGTCAATTTGTCTCAGGACATGTTAGAAAAATCGTGACGAGGACGGTGGTTTCAGGCCAACCAGCTTGTCCGTCCTTTTCTAGAAGATTCTCCAAAATAACATCAGGTCAAGTGTTGAAGGGTCTCTAAAGTCCTGCTGTCCACCGCACTCCTTGGTCACTTATGCACACACTGAGCAAGTTGAAGGGCTGGAGTCACAGTCAACTGAACCCCCATTTAATCCTCACGCTTGTCATATCAAAGAACAAATCCAGATGAAGATGAAGATGAGGACATGGACTGCCTCTTTAAACAGAATATAAGGAAGGGGAAATATCTGATGGGGGCTTGTTTGATGACTGCCATTGTTATGAAATGAAATCTGTCCATTTTCTGGGGTTCTTGAGTAAATATGGGGGTTGTTTTTTGGGCACCATGATTTGAGTGAACGGTATGGTAGAAATCAAAACAATTGGACGAGCTTGAAAGTGAGTCCTCTGCACTTGATAACGTGTGAATGAAGCGGCATTTCATAGTCCTAACCCTAATCCTGGAGACAACCTGACGTTTGCAGCATTTCTAAACCGTTGTTTTCCAAAGTGCCCAAGTGTCGAGACTAAAGATAATCTTATTAAAGCTGTTGCCTCCATTCAGACCCTCTAAGCTGAGAGTTTTCTGGTTATAAAATGTGAACTTACTGAGAGAATCGCCAGCATTCTTGAACTGCCGGATGTCCGTGATGTGATTCCTCGTCCTTATCTGTTTGATTCTGTCACCATCTGCTGGTGGAAGTCGTTATAGCAGCGGCGTTTTTACACTACTAGGCTGCTCCTTCACACTCTTCTAGGCAGCTGCTCTGTGCACAGCGGTCGTCTCTGACGTGGCTTCACTTTCCTCTTTATTCTGCTTTCATGGGCAGGCTTTGATGCTGTTGGCATTTATTGATCGAGTGCAGGCTTGTAAATAAAGTTGCTTTTTACAGATGTGGGACGTGTTTTATAAGGAACGAGATCAAAGTTTAATGTTGCCATTTTGCCCGAGGGCCTGTTGTGGGTTCACAGATTGGGATTCATTTGGTCGTAGTGTTTGAATCCACATCACACTTTCTTATTCGTTGTTATCCATCACAAGACGTGACATTCTGTGAACTAAATGAAGAGCGCAGCTCGTTTCTTCCACAGTAAGCTGCAGCTTCGTCCCAGTTTTAAAGATGGCGACGAGTTTGAGCAGTCAGGCTTGATTAGGATCTTCGCTCCTCTTTTTCTCCAAACCCTTGAGTATTGTACCTTATTAACGACCCTAACCCTGTTCTTTATCCTTTATATGAACAGACATGTCCGAATGTTCTCCAATTGTATCCTTGCAGTGTGTCCTCTGTGGAAGTCACTTGGAGACTTGTGTGGTAGTATTGCTGGTAGGAGGGGAGCAGAGGTTGTGACAATGTTATTCAAGATGGATTATTATCAAGATGAACAATGATGACGAGTTTTTTTTTTTTTTTTCTCCATAAAGGATTCAGATGGAGTCCCTCGGAAGGAGGCCACTTCGTCCCCCGCACACACGTGTGCTCGACCTGCAAGAGTCGTGTCATCCACCTCCGAGGAAGAAGAAGCACTGACAGAGAAATTCCTCAAAATTAACTGTAAATATATAACGGATGGCAAGGTAACAACTGCTGAACACTTTGTACCTAATAAGAAGGCCGAGGTCAGATATTACCTGGTGAACGGCAGCAAAGCCTCAAATGCATTTTGTTGTGCACATTCCTCATTGTCTATTTATTGTTTATTTGTTTGAGAGAGCGTCACTAGTGTGTCAAATGCTGTTCTTGCAGTCTCCGTGATGTAACTGTAGTTTTCATTTATGGCCACCTGACCGAGAGAGCTGCACATTAGAAGTGATGCCCCCGCGCCTATCGATGGGGTGAACTGCTGGTGTACGCGAAGTCTAGTCCCAGCGATGCAGAGTCTCCTTTTCTTGACAAATGCGTGTGTTAGTAGATGGCCCCTTCCCTCATCACACTTCCCTACCAGTTTGGACATTGGCCCCCTGTGACTGGGAGGAGCAGCTTCAGAAAGTGAATGGAGAGCTGGTTGGTCAAGGAAGTGACCACCATTTTTAGAGATTTGCCCTTTACCCTTTTTTGCCCTTTGTTTAAATGTTTGTGCTTAACCTGAACAGCAGCAACAGTTTGACCAGGTCAGTTGTTCTTATAAATATATAACACACAAAATAAAAATCAAACGGATAAAGTCAACTGAAATGAAGCCTGTTGTCTGCCGCCAACATTGAGCTCTGTGAAAGTTTCTTATAAACATTCCTTGCAAAGCCAAGCTGGTGTGTTTCATGTGTTTGTTTATTTTTTCTTGTGATTTTCTTAGATTTAGTGACGTTCTTCTTGCAGTCGTACATTGAATCATTGTGAATGTGTTTGCCCGCCCTGGCAGTGCTTTGATGCCAAGGTGACAGATGTTTTTGAAGTTGCTTGCGACTCCCTGAATATCCTGTTTGTGTTTCTTCTGCAGGGAGCGGTGAGTGGAGTGCTGCTGGTGACGCCTAACAACATCATGTTTGATCCGCACAAGACTGACCCGCTGGTCCAAGAGCACGGCTGTGAGGAATATGGAATCATGTGCCCCATTGAGGAGGTTATGTCAGCTGCCATGTACAAAGAGATCACCGACACCAAAATTAAGGAATCGCTGCCTCCGTAAGATTTCAAACCTCTTGACGCTTCAGGGACACACTGTGCCTTCACACTACATTGGCCCTCACGTAGACACACCAAGCTGATCCTGTCATTTCTTGAAATTGCGCTTTCTCTCCACTTTATTTTTATTTTGTGGACAACAAAGCCTGCCTCCTGTTTCCTTGGCCATTAATTGGAGCCTTTGGAGGCATTCTTGGCTGCACTTTCAGGTTTTAAATGTCCTTGAAGTGGGGTGGTTTGAGTTTGGCCCATCAGGATTAACAACATTTTGCTTTCATTTTCCCTGAATGGATAGACCAAGAAAAAAAAAAACACTCCTGAAGTAAAAATGAATGTTAATTGACATTTTTATACATTAAAGGATAATTAAAGTAACAGAAAACAATAATGCAATAAGTAATTACATTTTACAAAGAGATAATTACCAAAAGGTGTAGAGCAGAACATAAAATAAGTTAATTAAATGAGAGAGAAATTCAATACACACATTAGGAGGAAATAAACGGAAAACAAGCAGTAAATAACCCAAATAAAATGGGTCACTGAAAGCAAAATGAAAACCCGAGTTAAATTACAAGGGCCGCTGATCCTAAAACCAAAGGCCAAGGTCTAAACCACAAAAGTGCCCCATCTGTACACGTGACAATAATGACCCCTAAAGAGAACATGTTTTACAGTCTCAAGAAGTAAAAGAAGCCAAGCACAACACGAGGGCAGAAGCAATGGCACAGAGGCCACAGCACACTGCCAGGAAGGCGTCTTTTATAATCCATCCAGCCATCCAGTTTCCAACCTGCTGAATCCGAACACAGGGTCACGGGGGTCTGCTGGAGCCAATCCCAGCCAACACAGGGCACAAGGCAGGAACCAATCCCGGGCAGGGTGCCAACCCACCGCAGGTCTTTTATAATCCTCTCGGGTAACTGCGACCCTAGTGACCACAGACCTGCAGAATCGGAGCACAATTGAGCGTCGGGGACCTGGGGGAAATATAAAAAGCACAAGGCGGTGAATCTGAGGGGAAAATAACAAAACAAATTAAAGCCGAGCTGAGGTGTACATGCAGTCCTGGCAAAGTTCGGCCCATTTCTTTCTGTCTTCACCAAAGAAGACTCTTTTAAGTTGAATAGCCAGCCCTGCTAAAGCATACACTCGACTACAAGTATTGAGTGGAGGTTAACCTTCTGGGTCACACAAGTCCATTCATCTTTTTGTTACGATGGCACCCCAGTATTGCCTTGGCTAATGTCATCCCCCCAGAGTAATTAAATTGAGCCCCGTTTTCCAGGCTTCACTCGTTCATTGAGTCCTTTCCTGTGCTTCATTGTAGAATCCTGAGCGGTGCTGGGTTGGCATCGGGTCACAGTGCTTCACACACACCGTAAACAGCCTTACAAGCCGAGTCCAAAGTGAGCTCACAGGGCCACTGGATATACCAGAGAAAGGCGTTTTAGTTTGATTTTAATGGCTGGAATTTGGAAAAACTAAATATATTTTATTAGCATAACAAAACATTGTAAAACCCAAGCGGGTGAACACTTTTTTGAAGGCACATTTTGTCTTTCTTCCTCTTGTTTTTGCTTTCTTCTCTTGAGAGAAGGGTAACCGTGTGGTGGGAGATATGCTGCTGCTTTGTTTTTTTCACTGCTGTGTGGATCACGTAGTCATTTATTTGGCACTTTGTGGAGCAGGTTGATGGACGGACACGTGTAGGAGCCCCACAGATGCACCGCCAGCTGAGCACCCGAGACAGGACTTGAGGCTTTCCACAAGGTTATTGCAGCTCGAGTAAAGCCGGCCGCTGCAGACCGCGCCCGAATATTAAGCACCATGGCAAATGCGCTCGCTTCTCTACGCCGTGAAATATTGCAGCTGTTCCACTGCAGGTTACGTATGTCCTGTAGGTGGAGGAGATTTATGAGTTGGCGTTTGGTTTATTTTAGTCACCACTTTCAGGTGTTCACTATCGTTTCTGGTGCTTTTAGGCCCAGTTTAATAATTCAGTTCCTACTTTGTAACCCACTTTGGTGGTCTTCTTATTTTTCCTTTATTTGTTTAGGGGAAAAGTGAATGCAATTAGCTTTTGTTCATTACACACCTTTGTTCTTCTTCTTTGCTATTTTTGACAGCCCAGAATGTAACCAGTGGGCTGAAGAACGTGGCTTAAAGGTGTGTAGGGTGGGTAGACCTCTAATGGAGAAATTCAAATAGGAAGATGGAAGCAGTGAGTACAAGACGTGGAGGGGTCTGTCTTTCTTTGTTCTAAGACAGGTCTGTTCTTATATGTCACAGTCTGAGAAGGTATGCAAGTGGAACAACTAAAATGCATCACTGGGACCCCAAGGGAGAATTGTCTGTGAACCAGAAACAAGTAACGAGGCCAGCACGGGTCGCCCTGAGTCAGAGAAGAACAAACCGTGTCACTGCACGTGTTAACTCCTTGGGCTAGACGTTGACTAATTGGTCTAACAACTCCCACCGACGTCAGTACCAGAACTGTCGTTATAGACTTTATATAGAAGACAAATAGGTTAGCGGTTTCTTTAAAAAGCAACTAAGTGTTCAGTAAGCTAAAAACAACCTTAGAAACTCCTCAGGGTCCTTCCTTTGAGGGCGTCTAAGAGGGGCTACTAAAACATTTGAACCTTTGAAGATTGTTTTCTCCATTTCCATGTCACTACACAAGAACAGATGGAACATTTGACAAGAAGAGGCCATTCAGAGCAGCACGAATTGGTGGTCCCTAATCTCTGAGCGCTTGCGGAATCCCATCGAGTTCAGATTTGATTGCTCCCTGAAGAACTTGTTCCGTGTGTGTGTGTGTGTGTGTGTAATGTCAGTGTGATGAAGTACATGCAGTGGTCCTCCTCTACTGAGCCCATGCCATATCCTGCCAGTGTGGCTGCCATTCTGCTCAGCTCTTACTGAGTGGACCAGCTGTGTGAATGTGCCCTGCTGGTGGCGGTGGTTGGTTGTTTTTTTTTTTTTTTTTTGGCAGAGGCACACATGGTGTATTTTAGACACATGCTCAAGTTGCGGCAGCCCTGGTGTGTCAAGCGCATATTCTGGAGGTCCGCAGTAGCTTCAGGTTTTCATTCCAGTGAGCATTTAGTGCTGCTAGTTGAACTTTCTTTTTTTACGTACGTTTTGTTTGAGGTTCTCAGCCCTTAATGGCTTCTTCTTTACGTGAACCTCACTGAGGTGCAAAGTGAGCCAGAGGATGATCTCGGGAATCACAAGCCTGGAGGGGCCACTACTCTTGCCCCCTACCAATTTCTTAATAAAGAGCCATTTCTTGCCGTTAATCAAGCACATTATTTCATTTTTTTTTTTTTTTTGGTGCTGTCATTCTGCCACACCAGACGTTTCCAGAACGATTGATTTTTCCGCTTTTTCCTGAGAGTGTCATCAATATATTTTATTACCCAGAACAGATCAACATTTATCCAGCCTTGATAGTTTATTTAGACCGTTGCCATATGATAGACACACTGGGGCAAGTGGATCAAGTCAGCTGATCATCTGCTGGCTCACTTTACACTTCATTATTGTTTGGCTGCTATTCAAAGCAAAAAGAAACCATTAAGGGTTGTGAATCTTAAACAGAGATGTTCTGAACCTTTAAAAAATCGTCCATTTGCATTTCATGCGGAAGATGTTGCTTGTGCAAGTATTAGCAGCGGTAATTACTTATAGCCCCTGAAGCCGAGACCTCCTAGGATCCGAGTTTGAAATGTGTGGTGTAGTCCAAGAACACCCTATCAGCCCAGAGCACCATTTTTGTCGTTTTAGTAGTGTTACTTCCAAGCCCACCATCGGCCTGGCTCATCTGTTACCTCTTATGTCGTAGTCAGAGTTGCTGTCAATATTATGCCCTGGGATTCCATTGTGCCACACACTTCTGTTCAGGCAGCACATAAGGGATACCTGCTCTTGATCAGCATATGACAGGGAGCATCGAGCAAATGACAAACGGAGGAGCATGAAAGGTCATTCCACAAGATAGCGGAGGCTGCAAAACTTGGACAGCAACTGGTGACAGGAGATCACTGTCTTGAGAAGACTCAAAGAAAATGATAACATTAATACATTTGATTTATAGAGTGCCTTTCCCATGGTGCTTAAGTAGGTGATCACTTCACTTAGGTGATTCCACCACGGCCATCGACACGCTGACCTCCGGTTAGGTTCATTTCAGATGCTGGTTGTGGAGAAGGCCTTCACTTCTCTCGTCCCACCAACCCAAGCTGTGTGACAGTGTCCCTAACCAATCACAGCACACTCCCCAGTGGCCCTGACATGCCACGTAAACTTGAGGAAGAAGTAGTAGGTCATGAACTCGAAGGAGGACTAAAGCTGTAATCCATTACAAATCAATCCAACCGTTAAAGCAGTGATAATAAAGCGTGTGTCGTGTCAAGTTCACTTATCTGAAATTCTCTATTAGGGTGTCCATCAGTATAGCATGTGAGTTTGGTGAGTCTCAGTGTTTGTTAACCTGAGGACACTAATGAAACCTTTAAATGCGTAAAGAACGTAATGCTCAACATGACACGGCCATTGCTAGACCACTTTTAGGGCAGTCTGAGAGAAGAGGACATGGCTTACGGAGGAAGGAGGCTCTTTGGTGATACTATTGATACTTCAGGGACCACCAAGGTCTCACTGGGTTTTGTTTCCAGAATGTCACAACTGCAGTTTTTGATTTCCCCTTCTCCATTGCAGGCCGATGGGTTTGCTGTTTCCATCACTTCAGCTTCAGTTGTTATGAACGTCTCTTTTCTTAAACAAACGTGTTTAGGGCTCCTGTGTTTTACTGCTACAGCTTTGCGCATGTGAATCCATGTAAATGGAGAGCAGCCCCCAAATGGCTGACTGCTTAGTGACATTGTAGACACTGGCACAGGTTTGCCCGTGGCTTACGTGGTATTCTTTAGCTGTCTCCAGGCCCTCAGCATGTACTTAGTCTTTCTACATTTAAGCAGCGTTCCTGTGGACCCTAACATGGCCTGCTGCCGTCTGCGTATTGCACCCTCGTAGGGTGAGCAGATGTATTTGATGGACGTTCGTTCATGAATTGTTGCTGTTTATTTCCCCTTCTTGTGTTGTATTTAATCCCCTTTTGTTTGCCTGTTGCTCACTTATGTGTTTGTTTTTTGTTTTTAGCAGAGATCTTGAGCATCTAACTTCTGGGAGAGACCTTTATCACACAAAGAGAATACCAAGAAGTAACACCGATGAGATGGAGCTGAGACTTCGTGACACCGGAAACGACAGCACAAGCACGGCGCCCAGGAGCACCGAAGAGTCGTTGTCTGAAGATGTGTTCACAGAGTCTGAGCTCTCGCCAATCCGGGAAGAGCTTGTGTCGTCTGATGAACTTCGACAAGACAAGTCATCGGGGGCTTCTTCAGAGTCAGTTCAAACTATAAATCAGGCTGGAGCAGAGTGCTGCCTGTCATCCGAGGCAGGGGATTCCACAAAAACAGGGACTGATGAACCATCTGTCAATGACAGCGGGTTCGGAGTGGAGTCTGAGAAATTAACGCTGGAGTTTAAATGTGAAGACGAGCAAATCGCGTCTGTGCCACCTGCTGGGTCCAGTCCACCTAAGGCTAAGCAGGAACCAAGCATGCCCACCGCAGAGCCCCATAATGCTGCCTGTGAAGTAAATTCAGAAAGCTTACCTGCAGAAATGGATGTGCCTTCTTCAAAGATTTCGGATGCAGAGACTGAGGACAAAGATGTTACAGACAAGGGCAAAATGAGCAAGGAAAAAACGGTGGACTCTGAAAGTGAGGTTGAGGAACTCCGAAAACTCTGGAAGAGCCACAAAATGCAGCAGGCAAAAGAGCAGCGGGAGAATGTGCAGCAGACACATAAAGAAGTGAGGCACAAAGCTGGGAAGGCAGTGGACGCTCATGGAGACGGTATGTTCTTTGACACGGATAGCGAGTCTCTGCGGGTTTTGTGTAGCATTTCTTTAATGAAGCATCTCATCTCGGTCCAGGTGAAGACCACACGGCATTATATGAGGGGGTACCCAAAAATAACCGGAATCTGTACCTGCCACGCAATCTCGACTTAGTTGCGAGTTTTGCTGTTAGGTGTGGCACACTTTCAGTATTCTGTGGCAGTCTGCCACGTGGCGTTGCTCCGTATTGTTTGTACGTCATTCCGTGTCGATTATTCTTGGTGCTTATTAAACGTTTTCTGCGATTTTTGTGATGGGTGATCATAAAGTACAGCGAGTCTGCATTCAATTTTGTTTTCTCTTAAGGAAAACAGCTCCTGAAACTAGTGATGCTTGAAACTGCTTTTAAAGAGGAAGCTTTAAGTAAAAGGCAGGTCTCCGAGTGGTCTTTGCATTTTAAACGAGGGAAAATGTCACTTGAAGGCCAAACTAGATCTGGCCAACCTCGAAAATCTTGAAGTTTGCAATGCAATTTATGAAGATCATCGTCAGACTGTTAAAGAGAATCGACTTGGACTTCTTGCCATCTTCCCTACTCGCCTGATCTTTGCTCAGTGTGACTTTTTTTTCTTGTTCCCGCATATGAAAAAAGAACTCAAAGTAAAGTGTTTGTGTACCGTGGAGGAAGTCAAAGAAAACTCACTGCAGGCCTTGGACAACATTCCTCTTTAGCAATACCAGTGGGAGAACCATCAGGACAAGGGCACTCGTTCACATGGAGAGGACTTTGAAGGAGACTAAAGTTTCAGGAAGTAGAAATTTTTAAAACAGTTTTTTTTTGGTACCCCCTCGTACATCACACCTTAGATCAGGGCCTACCTTTAAATACGCCTCTTAGTCACGTACTGTTCTGCACAAAGACTTCTTTGGGTCTTCATCACACTTACAAGTAAGTCCTTTCTGTGTGGTGTGGTGATCCACTCGTGAAATGACTTGTGAGAATGACGGCTTCTTAAGAATTAATGACGGGTTCACAAGGTGCACACTTAGGAGTGCGACACTGAGGGGCCTGGCATGAGCCGCTCACCTTTGGTAAGGTCTTGTGACTTGTAGAAGCACTGAGGGTAGGACATGAAGTGAAGTGAAGTGTTAACCATCCTAATAAAACTTAAGAAGCCAAACTCGATTAAGTGAAGGCAGCAGAGAAGCTGCAGGCGAATTTTACAAAGACGCCTCCTGAAAATCCAAACTCGACCCACAGTGACGTGCAAAAGGCATCTTGAAAGTCATCGGCATTCTGTGGGTTTCAAAAGACAGAGACACACCTGCCAAGAACAAGGAATCTTACTGACACCCTAAAGGTTCTAAGTTTATTTTTTTAGCACTAAAGTAAATTGTTTGTCAAATGTATATTTATAAAAAATTAAAACGCTGCTCATGGACTAAATGTGAGGCAAACGTGTCTTTTCTGGCAACAAGCAGCGCTTTGCAGTTTTTATTTATTAGAAATTCACTTTTGATAAATGGTGTACTTTAAACATAAACTGTCAGAACACTTAGGCTGCCAATGATAACAGCCGTACATGTGTGTATCTCTCTTGAAATCCCAAGAATGGTGCTGATTTGCAAGGGTCTGAGTAATTCTACGAGATGATGTGTTGTCGGGTGTCCACTCAGTCTGACCTGAATTTCAGAGCACGGGGCTGTGCGTTGACTAGTAGACTGACCGGTCGACATATTACAACATTACTGTAACCTGCGAGTGTTCGTCTAAAGCAAGCACGATTTCCCTTGTCGTATTCCAGTCATTTCTTTGGTCGGCGCATCGTCCGTTTGCTTTAGTCGAAGCGTAAGACGCTTCCTTTTATAACTCGCGAGTGCAAAAGCCAGAATGCCTGTTAAAGCAGGTCAGGTGATACACGTGGGCTCACGAGCTACTGCAAGGTTTTTAAAATGTGGGCGCGGTGGGCCGGGGACATGTCCGACTACCCACATTCAGCCTTTATTATCAAATCGGGCTCAGTCGGTTCAGTGACCTCGAAGGCCACGAGTCTGTGAGCCTCAGTCTGGACTGCGCTGACCACACATAATCCTGTGACTTCACACAGGGCCTTGCTGCCATCCAGTTTGTTGTGACTAATGAGGACAAGAGAAGCTACGAGTACAGCTGTTTTGTCACTAATTTTTAAATACACAGAACATAACGAGGCACATTGTTGTTCCTATTAACGCACTCCCACATGCTGTAGGTCGAGGTCCTCCTCTGTATTACTGCTCATCTCCCGTGTCATTGAGACAAAGAGATGTTTTAAGATGCATTAGTGTGGTTGTTAAAGGTCGGCGCGGTATGATCCTTGACAGAAGCCATAATTAAATGAATCTTACTTGACTAAGCCGATTGTACGTTCTTTTGTAATATTAAGTGTCTGCAGATTACGCGCTCCAGCCAGACGTTGTGCTGTACTGCGTGACTGCATTATCTGCAACGTCAAATCTCATCTGAATGCAAAGGCATGATGAGATGTGCATAATGGCAGGATGTCCAACACACTCTTCTTCTTGTAATTTACCCTGCTGCTTTTCTCGGGCCAGAAACCATGCAGGAGGCTCATGTCTACTGCACCTTGGACCAGTTGTGAGCAGAAGAGGCCGTTCAGCGCAATGAGATCTTCGGTCCTGGATTCTTCACAATTTGACAAGCTGACGTGAATCTCTGTGGCCCAAAATACGATTCTGTTAGCTTGTCATCCTGCACGTTAACAGGGCATGTCTAAGATGGAGGCTTTCACTTTGTGACATGCTCTGAAATATTTGTAGTGTTACGTGTTTTATGTGCAGGAGACATGCCACTGCGTACAGTAGCTTCGCCTAAAGCAGCGGTCCGGGGCAGACGTGACATTTAATACTCGGAGAGCGCTTCATTTGTCTGCCAGTTAGCAGAGCTGCTCATGGCTATCTGTCGTAGTTTCTCGCATTTTACTTTCTGCTCAGTGTTTGTATTTGTGCCTGAAATGTTCATTCCGAGAGTGTTGAGGTATCCTTTGTTCAGCTCTATGTCTGAAGCATTGGTAGACATTTCCACGTGGGAAGGGCAAAGGGTGGCATGTGATGGACTGGTATAGTGCCCACAGTACACTGGCTCCAGCCATGAAACTGCTCATGCCAGTGCGGTAGGATGGGCACCATTTTCAAGTGATGCCTATTACAATGGACAAAGGCTCATCAGTAAAAGTACGCCTTACGTCAGGCCTTGAAGAAGCCATCGGACACCAGCGGGTTTTGGTCAGAACATAACTCACGATGCGGCCTTATTGTAGACTAAATTGTCGATGCACTGTATACAAGTTGTCTTGACAGAGTGAGGTCCTCTGTCAGTAAAGTGGCATTCATTGCATAGGGCCCAGTGAGTGGCAGAGGTGTGCAAAGGTCTCGTCGGCAGTTCCTAGGTAGCATTGGGCCAAATTCCAGTAATGCCCGTTGCCACTTTTGGACATTAGTTTGTGTCATTCTATTGCCGAAACGTAACGGAACTCTTATCTGAAGCACATGGAAGTCTTTGTCAGTCGCGCTTTTGGAAAATGCATCTCAGTACATGAGTGCCCCGTAGTCAGTGGGGAATCAAGGAACCGGGCAGACTTCCAGTGAGTAGAACCCGCTTTGTGACGCTCCGTCTCTTGTGATCTTTGTACAGGTTTAAAAATTGCAGCTGCTTACTTAACATATGTGCCTGAGGTTGAGTAGTCGGAGTGCGGCACCACCGTCTCTTAAGCTACGTTCACATGTTAGTGCCATGCAGCTGGCTCTTCAGTGACAGAATATTCTCCCTTTGTTGGCAGTGAATGCAGCGCACGACATCTGGCGATGGAGTCTTCTGTCAAACATTTGGTTTCTTCAACTTTTTCCTTTCTTCTGCCCAAAATCCTGCTAAACAGCCTTAGTAAGGTTTACCTTGTTACATTAATCAACTTCTGCAGCTTCCTGCACATCCAGCCTACTTGGCACACAGCTGCTGGCATTCTCGGGGTCACACAGGCAGTCAGTTGTAGGCATTAAACTGCCACCTAAAGTTCAAACTCCAATGCAATTCATTAGACGCTTTTAACAAGAACGGGCCACTTGGCCCTAGAAGCTCGTCAGACCTGTTCACCGAAATTCTCCAGAATAACATCAAGTGGAGATTTGAAGGCCCCCGTAGTCCCACCGGCTGCCACACTGCTTGCTCACTTATTCCAAGTGTCTGGGTTTCTGTGTGTAAAGAAAAGTCTCCTAACATTTGTGCGACATCTGCTCTTAACACGTTTCTAACCGTGACCCCGTGTTCTTGTTGAACTCATTTTAAAGTCACAGCCTCGACCCCCTGTTCTCATTCCTTTCAGTCCTGTCATATCTTAATGGTCTTTCACTTAAATTTAGAAGGTTCAGTCTCTCATCATAGCTCAGGCCTCTCAGTCTTGAATCAGCTTTGTGTCTCTTCACGTGACCCTCTCGAGTGCTGCTATGTCTTTTTTGTAATGTGGAGACTGAACTGGACACAGCACTCCAGGTGAGACCTCTCCAGCGTGTTACATAGCTGAAGTGTAACCTCCATATAACCTGACATCCCAGTAGCCCTCTTGATTGCTTCTGTCCACTGCCTGGATGTTGATGGTGATGTGACCACTATGACTAACTGGTCCTTCTGGACCTCTTGTTTAATATTTTAAGCCTGTGGGCTGTTGCGGACCTACTGTAAAGATCAAGCTGATTCTCCATTATCAACCCTTCCACCTGTTTTAGTATCATTTACAATCCTGAAGTCACTTCATGTACTTGTGGCTCTGCAGTTCACCAAAGGACAGTAGACTGGATGTCGTGACACATTTTTAGTCCCCTTAAGCCTTCCTGATGAGCGTCTCCTTGAGAACACGGACTGCATTTTGGCCACGTTTTTACAGCACGTGTTATTGTCTTATTTCTGCTCGTTTTGCCGACTGTAAATGATGTCACGTTGTCATATTGTGTCACCCTAGGTCTCGTAATCAGCAAAGAGAAGAGGAGGCACAGATCCCACAAGTTCTTGTGTCTTCGAGTAAGGAGGCCAATGAGGAAGACGTTTGTGTCTGTGGCGAGCGCGTCCATGCAGCAGTACGCACAGCGGGACAGAAAGCACGAGTACTGGTTTGCAGTTCCACAAGAGAGGTATGTACGTTGGCTTCTTTTTGTCCCCTCTAATTCATTATTTTAGTGATTTGAACACAAAGGCTGAGGTTTACATTGGCGTAAAGCTGGTAGTTTTTGTCTTTTCTGTTTCTAGGAGCTCTGAACATTTTTTGTGTTATTTTCTGAGTTTTCTTGGTGATAATTTGCTGGCATGTGCAGCTTTGGGAACTGAAAGGCACTACAGAATGACGCTAACGCTGCAGGTCTTCTTTACATGTTATGGAGAGAAAAATGGAAAAGTTTGAAGAGTCCTCTTATTTGTAAGAACTACTTATTGTTAATAAAAAGTGAAGAGCTGCTTTATAAAAGCGTAACCGTGACATCCACACCAAGCTTGACGTCTGTTATGCTCCTGCTTATTTCTTTATTATTCTGTTCAGTTCTCCTCGTTTGACCAAAGGCTTAATGTGTTCTTCCACCAACATTACCTGTCATATTAGATTAGTCATTCAGAAGAACAAATCTGTTAATTTGATATTTATTTTGGAAAATCTGCCCAGTCTGCTAATATTAAACATTAAGCTGCCACTGTGGTTTCAATATTTATGAAGTGAAACAGAGCTAATAATGATTTATTGTCCCGGTTTATTGATAAATTATTTAAACTTCATGCCGAGATGTACAACTCTGAAGACCCCACTTAGTCTCACAGTAGAAATGGAAACCTTGACTTTCAGTCAGCTGACCAGACGAGCCCACCCGGCTATATGGCCTCCTCTTGACTGTGATGCGGCCCTGACTTCCTTCCCATGATTGCAGGATTTGCACATTATTTAGCTAAATGTGACTGAGAAGAACGGGTGTGTGGTTGTTAGTGTCGCCACCGACACTCTGATCTAATGGAACGAACTTCCCATCGCACGTGGCTCTGACATCGATGTGGATTGCTTAACAAATAGGAGGGCAAGTTAATAGTAACTGATGTCAGTAGGGGGTGCGGGTTGCTGTCCTGCTCCTTCTCCATGCTTGACACTTGTCCGAGTCGATCCATTCAGCAACACTGCACCGTGGGAGATCACTGTCTCCATATTGTGCCGGAAGCCTTCTGTGAAATTCAGCCACTGGCGTGCCGCCAGCCCATAAAAAGTGGATCACTGCTCACTGTTCTTCAACTGGGATCAAGTCTGGAGACTTGGTGGGCCATTTCAAAGCCTCGATTGTGTGTTGCTGCAGACAATTCTTTGTCGATTGGGATGTGTGCTTTAGGTCCGTGTCTTGTTGGAAGACCCCACCACGGCCCATTTTCAGCCTTCCTGCAGAGACGAAATGTTCTGTTATTGAATGGATTCATTATGCCACTGGTGCTGACTAGGGACCCCCCTTACCGCTGCCAGCTAAACAGCCCCAAAGCATCCATGAGCCACCACCATATTTTACGGTGGGTGTGAGGTGCCATTCTTTGCATGCAGGCCCCTTTTGTTTCTCCAGACTTGACAATGGTGTGTGCAGCTCTGTGTTTGTCTCATCTGACCCCAAGACACGAGCCCAGTTGTAGCTCCACTGTTGATTGGCAAAGCTCAGACCCTGGAGTTTGTGTCTTGGCCCCAGACATTAAACGTGTCTGGTCACGGAGGTGCTGTCTTACTCTTCATCTTGAAACGGAGATTTCTGGGCCCTACTTTGCCTTCTCCTCTTCATCACTTTTCAGACTGGTGTGCTATGGCGCTGATTGTGCTTACTGCTGATTTCAGACTGCTGATACCTGAGTGCCAGTCTGCGCAGCACGCCAGCCCTCCTTGTCACTTGAGTCGTGAGCTCTGTGGTTTTGCCCGTGGTGTTACTTCATATTTATACCCCAGTGAAAGAGGACGAGGCCCAGACATTAATATCAAGATGCAAATCCCGTTGGCTTTATTTATATTTTTCAGGGGTGCCAATAATTTTGATTTTGACAGAATGAACTACTACAAAGATAAAGCGACACTTTTGCAGGAATTGTTTTTATTAAATAGACAGCAATTTCTCCAAACATCTGACAAACCGTTGCTTGTCTTTATTATATTTGTGCTTTTGCTCACTTGCCAATGTTTCTGGAGGTTTTTTTTTTTCCTCATCCACTGCTGAATTTGATTTTTTGTCACTCAAGTGAGACAAATGGCATCTCTGCGCTGAATGCTAATATGACAGAACCCAGATTGTGTCATGTCAGATTTGTATGTGAATTTAAGAAGACTGGAGGTGGAGTGGGAGAGGTGAGGAAGAACACAAAGCACAAATGCAAGAGCAGGAAGCCAACGCTGAACGTGGCAGTGCCATTGGCACAGTTCTCTGGAACTACGACACAGCTGTTGGGATTATGAGATCAAGCATAAATATTTATTGTGAAGCAAGGAATAGTGGAGGCTTCAGAAATCTTTCAGGGTGCTAACCTGGCTTACCCCCCTTTTTAATCAAAATATACAACTTGAAGTAAGCAAAGTCGCTTGGCACGCATGGCATTTCAACAGAAAGTGGGTGCTCCTGGCAGACTTGAAACTCCGTCTCTGGCTCTTGACTGGCTCATAAGACACCACCCCTTTGTGGCGGATGTGTGGCACTGTCTCCTGGCGATAGGTACAGTTATCAGCAGCGGTGGTATTGCCCGGCCTGCCTGAGCCCCTTTCCATGCATGTCATCATCCATCCATCCATTTTCCAACCCGCTGAATCCGAACACAGGGTCACGGGGGGTCTGCCGGAGCCAATCCCAGCCAACACAGGGCACAAGGCAGGAACCAATCCTGGGCAGGGTGCCAACCCACTGCAGGACACACACAAACACACACACACACCAAGCACACACTAGGGCCAATTTAGTATCGCCAATCCACCTAACCTGCATGTCTTTGGACTGTGGGAGGAAACCCGAGCGCCCGGAGAAAACCCACGCAGACACGGGGAGAACATGCAAACTCCACGCAGGGAGGACCCGGGAAGCGAACCCAGGTCCCCAGATCTCCCAACTGCGAGGCAGCAGCGCTACCCACTGCGCCACCGTGCCGCCCATGTCATCATGTATGATCATTTTTAATTTTGCAGTGCTGGAACTGTATAAAGTAAAAATGGATTGGTACTTGGCCAGAAAAGAGTGACATGTGTGACGAGGGCTTTAAAGCTTTACAAATGGTGACAATCAGCAGTAATGTGGCAGTAAAGTTCTGTTCTGTAACTGTGTTGCCCATTTTATGAAAGGGGCTTGATGTTAAAGTTGTTGTCATTATTGTCAGTAGCTTAAGGACCCCAAGTGACGTTAAAAGCTACCAGGAACTCCTGAGAGGTTCATCATTTTACAAAGACCCTATGACTGTAGCAGTGCTCTAGCAGAGGTGAAGCTGGCATTAAACTTTGACTCCGCCGGCCCCTGTAGACCAAGTCTTGATGGCACTGAGGGCATCTTACTGAAGACCAGCATTCCTGGGTCACTTGAGCTTTCTTCTTGGACACTCGTGTCAGTCCTCTGCCCTAGAGTAGTGGCATCTGAAAAGAATCCTCGCTGTTCTATGCTTACCTTATCCTTTTCATGTAGCGCTTTGTGGCTGATGTGTCAACAAGGCTGAAACGCAGGAAGCAGTGGTCATATGTTCATCAGTTAGAGAGGGTCTGTTCACCAGTGAATACCAATGAGGCAGGCCTGCTGGTGCAGATGAGACATCAGTGTGAATCCAGCATCACCGAGAAGGCCACGTTTGACTTCTGGACCTTCAGGATTTGGCAGCTGAATAGACGCCTGAATTCATTTGTGATTTTGAAGGTTTAGCTGTCTTGTCAGCTGTGTTTTTAAGAACGTGAATAAATAAAACGAATGAAAAGGGGTTGAGGACTTTTGAGTGTGCGCCACTTCTGCTGTCCACACTGGGCACACACATTATGATTCCTAGGCGTTCCCTACATGGAGGTGTCAGACGAGTGTCATAATGTCAGGCTTAGGAGCAGACCACCATCAGTTCATCACCTTTCAATTGCACAACATTTAAAGGTGCATTCTGCACATCAGCTCCACATATTTTATTTAATCAGTAAGCCAAGTGGCTATTGAAGGGCAAATTATGAACACAATGAGGGGAGAAGAACAATTGGAACATTAGAACAATGGGGACAAGTTCAGCAAGCTCACTGCCCTGTCCACCTCATTTCTCCAAAGTAACACCAAGTCATGTTTTGAAGGTCCCTAAAGTCCCACAGCTCTGCCACATTGTGGAGAGTCCTTATGTGCAAACTGGGATGTTTGGGCTTTACGCAGAGGATGAGTCGTCATTTTTAATGTTATGTTTGTAAAGCGGATGTCCAGTTACGTGAGTCCTGGTCATGCCGTGTATCGGACTTGTCGACCGCGGTCGCTGATCTCCTTACCGGACCATGTCAGTTTAAATGACTGGCAATGTCACACTTACCATCTGAGTGTCGACTTCTCACCCCTTTGTGTGACAGCCAATAGCGTGCTGCCTGATGGTTCTGTACAAAGGGTTAACGGGTATGGTGAGTTTTTTTTTTTTTTCTTTTTTCCATTCTGTTTTAGTACGTAAAGCACGAGACATCGGAAGGACGAGCCCCTCTTCGATTTGTGAGATTCAAAACATGCATGTGCTCCTTATTCCTTGTTGCCACATTCTGTGCCTTGTACTTCTGGCTGAGTGCTCATTAGTCGTCAGCTCTCAAGCACTCCGAGGCGCCCCCTACTGTACAACTGAAGACAAAATTCAACCTGTGTGAGGGGCGAGTCGCAGTCTAGTTGGAGTGAATTGCTGGGTCCGTCACGTTGAGAGATTGGCTTCACTGGAGTGTGCTGATGGCTGCCTCTGACTCTCTAAGATTATATAAAATGAAGGCTTTGACTAAAATGAAGACAGTGTGCCTGGCATGCAGTCAGTGGAGGTGGCGCTGATGGACCTTTTTAACTGACTGGAAGGATTCACTTACTTTCAAGTGAACAGTTTGTCAAATTGAAGAGGCCTGATGAAAATGTGACAGTAGACGCATCAAATGGTGCGCCAAAGTCCACTTATTCACAAGCGTTGATCCATAAATCTGTGAAGGTTTACTCCGTATGCAGTGGTCCCAACTAGACTTTTACAGGAGTGATTGTGTATCTGAGATCAATATACATTCATTGGAATTTTAAACTAAAAAACAATTAAATATATGAAGATTTTGTCTTTTAACATTTTATATGTGTGTTTGAAGGTTTAGACGCCCCTACACTCTGATAAATGCATTGAAACATTTAGTTAGAAGGCAGCAGCTAAGGGTTACACGGATAAAGACGGGGAGAAAGGAAAGCAAATCGGGCCTTTAAACTCCTCACACTTCGGCCCTGCTTCAGTTTACCCAGAGGTAACCTCATTTGTGGACTTTGCACGTCTGCTTGTGTTTCCTCCCAGCATGCCTTTAGGCTGATTGACGATGTTGCCGTGGCTCAGTGTTAATGCACGTGAGTGTGCGTGAGCAAGAGCTTTCATTTTGATGGACAGGCTTCGAGTTCAGCAGCTGCTTCTGGAGGTGAACGTCCAAGCTGCCCATAATAATCCTGCCCTGTGCTGGAATAGCAAGTCTAGAAACTTCTTGGCTTGAGTCAATGGAAGCATGGTAAAGGTGCAAGCTCATCATTTGGATGGAAGCACAGAATGTACTGCTCTTCACCAGTTTATTATACACACGTTTAGCTTTTCATTGTGTGACACTCAGTCTTAATTTTAAACGTGAATCATTTCTCGTTGCATTCGGGGAAATCTTTTTGAGGGAACGGTTTAAAAGACAAGCAAAATGAGCTTAATGGTCTAATTCAATTAGTTAATGGTAGTCTAAACAGGACTTGAGAGACTATGTTCTGTTTGGAAAAAATGTTTGGTAGCAAATTGAGCGTGAAATCCATTTTGTTACAGTGTGCGTTCTGAAGGCCTCCTTTGTTTCTAAGAATAGGACAATTCTGTGTTACGTTTCTGAAATGATAAGACACTTGAGCTTTCTGTTTGCCTCCATTCTGAGAGGATTTTAGTTTGTGTGACCCATTGGTCAGTTTGCTTGAACAAACGAGAAGAACTCCATCATCTCCTAAAGTCCGAGACCACTTTAGGCGAGCTCAGCAGGCCGTGAGCTAAGAAACGTCTTGACAGGAAAGTGAACCCTGGCACACTGGACTGTTTGACTTACTTGTTACTTTACTGGGGTCATGGGACACAAGGGAGTACCAAACACTGTTCATTTTCAACTGAATTTGGAGCCTGGATTTTTATTTTGGTCAACGTCACCACCTTGCTTGGCCGACGTGACCTTCGCTGAGGTATTGCTGCTCAGCTCAGCTCGGAAATGGTGAGGTTCCTGTTCCAGTGCTGTGGTCCTTTGGCTCCATTCAATCTTGTGCTTTTCCATTTCTGAAGATGATCAGCAGCGCACTGGTACAGTCAACTCTGTTCTAAGGATCACGTTCACGTCACCAGGCAGGAGCGCAGTGCATTTACAAAAACATAAATAAATAAGTGCCTGGTTGTGTATTTTTTACATGAAGTTGCTCGTTTCTCTGCAGGAGAGCTCACTACACAGGGACTCCGCGCCCTGCCCTTTCTTGATTGCTGCAGATACGGCTGAGCACACGTGGGCTGTCGCCTTTAGTGTTTCTTTAGAATTACAGTCGCCATCATACTCGGCAAAGCAGGCATCATACTACCTGAGCACCACAAGGCACATCTGGCAGCTCAACGTGGGACAGAAAGTGCCTGCTGTGATGTTACTTTAAACACAAAATGATGTGCAGACCTAGAGCTTGAAAAGGCATGGACCTCCTGTAGGTGTGCTAAGACGTGTTTAAATACTCGTGCTAATGCATAAAGAAATGCACACAAGATGGAGCCGTGCTAACGTGTGTGACCTAGACTTGGATGGAGGCTCCAGATGGATACCCGTGGTGTTCAAGCCATGACGGGCAGAGTCCCAGAATGGCTTTTGATTTGCTTTGCTTGTCTCATCATTTGAAGCCAATTACTGAAAGTCTGAATTCAGCATAAATCAGTCAAACAACACATGTGAGCATTTCAAATTTAGTTTAACTGAAAGAGTCACTGAGCATACAAGGGGGGAATGTTAATGCTGAGTTCATTGTGACTGACATCGTAGCTGTTTTCGGGCTCGTCTGTTAACTGTGTGTTCGATCAAACGTGTTCACTGCAACCAATCGTCATCTTTATTTAAATAAACTCTTGCTATGATGTAATATATGAAGGAGCAAAAACAAAATGTGGTCTCCCATGGACACACGTGTGGTGTCTGCTTCACACCACCAGATCAGAAGAGCTGATCCTACCTGCTCTGGAGTTTGTCTTCTCATTTTTGGGGCTTTTTGCACACACGAGCCACTTTGCAGCTGGTGGTTCCTCTCTCATCATAGCTGTCCCACCTAATATGTCTTTGGTTTGTTTTCAGAACGGACCACCTGTATATGTTCTTCATACAGTGGAGTCCTGACATGTATGGGGAAGGAGGAGGCATAGCAAGTCGTGAGCCTGGCTTCATGGTTGTAAAGAAGAACGAGGAATCCGAAGCAACGGAAGAAACAACAACGGAGACGCCGGCGAAAGAGTGGGAGGTAGGAGCCGGAGTGGACGCTCACTCGCTCGAGTGTTTTATCCACTTTGTGAATGTTATTTTGTACATTGAAGGACTGTAGTAGTGTCCAAGTGGTCCTCTCGAGTGCAGAAATTTGCGTGTCTTTCTTTATAGCTGTGTTATGTTTGTTTGTTATTTACTTGTCCACTTTCGGTTGTGGTTGTTGACATTACTTTTGCATGTTTTGTGTCAGTTTTGAAATGTCTTTGTAAAAATGAATGTCATTGTTTTGTCTGTTGATGGGGTTTGACTACCTGTTATGAGACAGTGGTCTTTAACATTTGTTAGAAATATTGGCCGTGTAAATCTTAATGTTGTTTCATGGAGCATAAACAAATCTTTTTGAACTAGTCATTTAGCCCGTTACAATAATGGGCGCTAGAACAGTAGTGCATAAACATTAGTTGGTACAGTCTATATTAAATGGCAAGGGACCGTGACCTCATTCTTTTTGTTGGTCGTATTTTTATTTCTTTCAGCCGTTCTTTTGTTGATGTTTACTTGCTGAGCTGACCGTTCTTCATGGGCTGCCGCCGTGTATTGTGTGTCTTTAATTTTCTGCGACAGTAATACTGTCTTGTACGTCCGCTGGCATGTACGTCCGTAATATACCTTTAATTTTCTCTGGCGGTAATACAGGCGTGCACGTCGGTAATACGCCTTTAATCTCCTCTGACAGTAATACTGGCTTGTATGTGGCTGTAATATGCGTCACTGTATTGTGTACCTTTAATTTCCTCTCGCAGTACTAATGGTTTGTATTTCTGTAAAATGCCTCTAACTTTCTCTGACAGTATTATCTCGCATCACACCGTGCCCCGCGCATGCGCACGTCACCAGAAGACACACACACACACACACATACAATTGCAAGGAATTGCAAGGAATCTAGGGATTTCATCATCTACTGTCCATAATATCATCAAAAGATTCAAAGAATCTGAAGAAATCTCTGCACGTAAGTGGCAAGGCCGAATACCAACACTGGATGCCTGTAACCTTCGATCACCCAGGCAGCACTGCATTAAAAACCGACATCTTTCTGTAAAGGATATTACCACGTGGGCTGAGGAATACTTCAGAAAACCATTGTCAGTTAACACAGTTCGTCGCTACATCTACAAGTGCAAGTTAAAACTCCACCATGCAAAGCGAAAGCCATATATCAACAACACCCAGAAATGCCGCCAGCTTCTCTGGGCCCGAGCTCATCTGAGATGGACTGACACAAAGTGGAAAAGTGTGCTGTGGTCTGACGAGTCCACATTTCAAATTGTTTTTGGAAATCATGGACGTCGTGTCCTCCGGGCCAAAGAGGAAAAGGACCATCCGGATTATTATCAGCACAAAGTTCAAAAGCCAGCATCTGTGATAGTATGGGTGTGTGTTAGTGCCCATGGCATGGGTAACTTGCACATCTGTGAAGGCACCATTAATGCTGAAAGGTACATACAGGTTTTGGAGCAACATATGCTGCCATCCAAGTGACGTCTTTTTCAGGGACGTCCCTGCTTATTTCAGCCGGACAATGCAAAGCCACATTCTGCATATGTTACACCAGCGTGGCTTCGTAGTAAAAGAGTGCGGGCACTAGACTGGCCTGTCTGCAGTCCACACCTGTCTCCCATTGAAAATGTGTGGCGCATTATGAAACGCAAAATACGACAACGGAGACCCCGGACTGTTGAGCAACTGAAGTTGTACATCAAGTAAGAATGGGAAGGAATTCCACCTACACAGCTGCAACAATTAGTGTCCTCAGTTCCCAAACGCTTATTGAGTGTTGTTAAAAGGAAAGGTGATAGAGCACAGTGGTAAACAGGCCCCTGTCCCAGCTCTTTTGGAACGTGTTGCAGACATCAAATTCAAAATGAGTGATGATTTGCAAAACAACGATAAAGTTTATCAGTTTGAACATTCGATATCTTGTCTTCGTAGTGTATTCAATTGAAAATAGGTTGAAAAGGATTTGCAATTCATTGTATTCTGTTTTTATTTACGTTTTACACAACGTCCCAACTTCATTGGAATTGGGGTTGTATTATCGATGATCAACTTGCTGTGCTATCCATCTATGACGAGTTACAATCTAAATAATCAATGTAGACCTCAGTGTTAAATGTCTGCAGGGTGCCATGCAACTGCATTAATGTAATGGACGCTTCTGTTATATGCCATCTGGTATCAAATTGGTAAAGCTTGTGATGAGCCATCTGTTGGAATGACAGAGACAGACGGACACACAGAGACTTCTCGTTGTATTAAGGTGGACTATGAAGATCCAGTTAAAGTACCACTGACTATTGTTGTTTCTGTGCTTAAATTGTGTTTGCAGTTCATTATAAACGTCTGCATTTTTGCTAGTCCTCTACAAGCTTTTATGCGCAAGGGGTCTGCTGGCAGGTTTCTTGGCAGTCCGGTTTCTTTAGATGCTGTTGGTTGTTTGGGCACACGAATGTGCCCATCTAGTCAGATGAAACAAGTATGCTGCTAGTATTAGGAATGTTCCAGACTGCTGCTCCCAAAGCAATGGAGTGACAGGACGGAACGCATTCAAGTGTGTGCTGTGTGGACAAGCATGCAAACGGACGGATTTAACGAGTGCATCGGCAGATTTGTACAAATTACTGAGTATCCACCATGGCTGAGTGGGCTGTAGGCAGAAAGGAACCTGTAAAGACGGTGTGGTGTGCCTGGGATGCCAAAACCAGCATTAGCCACTTGACAATGGCAGCCTGGCCAGGCGACTCGTTGAAGGACAAGCTGACCACTCGAGGTCCTCATTGCTGTATGTGTGACAGGGCAGCTGGTGATGCCATTCAGCTTCATCTTGCCTGTCTTTTTATAACGCTGAAATTCAATCTGTTTTATAAATGGTCTTTCCATTGTATGTTGAGTTGGAGTGAATGTGGACACCAGCACAGCGCTGTGTGAGTTTAAGGTATTGAGCGAGAGACTGTCATGGAGGTCCGAACTAAAACGTGCTGCCTACAGTATCTAGTCGGTGGATCTTTGCTTATCGTAAGTAAACCTCTCTGTTGCGCCATTGACAGCATGCAGCACTGCAAAGAGCTTTACATCACAGTTACAGCTATGATAGTGCCGTTCTAGTCAGAATGACACTGATCTGGCCTTCCATGCACACACACACACACGTACTTGTTCATCTGGGGCTAGTTTACAGTCACCTGACACACACAACTGTATTATCTACAGAACAATCCTGGGCGCAAATTCCTCACCCGGTGGCTGCCTGCATTTTGCAAGTTCCTGCAGTACGTGTGTGTGGTTTTTGTCTTCCTTCAGTTTCCCTCCCAAATCTGCAAAAACCTACACAAGTGTAAAGTTGCCTCATGGGCGCGAGTGGGTGGGTGCTCTGGTGCCCGATTCAGGGTTGCGTCCTGCATGGCACCTGATGATGGTCCTCAACAAGCCTCAATTGGGTTAAGGAACGTTGGAGAAGGTTAATAAATGCATGGAGTTCAGGAGTCACGACTGAACACTTGCGCTGAATGCCCTAAAGTTTACTCTCACTCGGCCACTGGGCCACGGGCTCCAAATTCTGTCTTAGCCCCCCATGGCTGCAGCCTTTCATCCCAATGAGCTTCCGAGTTTCTCTGAACTCCTACTTTGTAATTTCCCAGTTTCTGAGCTTTGGTGTCTTAAAACTGGGTTGTCTTCATTTTTATTGGAATGTAGCAATATTTCTGTGAGTAACATGGAGCTAAAAGTAGAGCAATAAAAAAAAATCATGAAATCAATTCTAGGGAAAATAACTCCATGATTGTGACAAAATTGGGAGCCCCTCCAAACCCGCAGACGGCCTTCTGTCACACCTGGCCGTTTTCTATCCTTGCGGGCCTCGATGGAGGCAGATGGCAGATAAATACGCGTACTCGGCTGTCGTTACACACATTCCTTTATTAGAAGAGTCAGGACAGCAAACTGAAGGGACTGTCACCTGCTGAACTCTAATCCTCTTCAAGACTCGTAGGTATTACTTTTACTGATTATGTAGATATCCAAGGCGACTTACCAGATTTTCAGGCACAATTGCTTACATTTCTTTGTTGTTTCCCCATTGGGAACACAAGCAGGTGAAGTGGCCTGCTGATGGTCACATTAGTGTCAGTAGTGGGATTTGAAGCCACCACCTCAGGCTTTAAAGTCCAAAGCCTTAAAGACTACACCAGAGGTATGGAAAGATCAGGGAAAAAAAAGATGAAGCCCACCAGTGCAGGATATGTAAAGCTCCGCATTTGGGGTCATGTGGTGGGTGCGTCAGTGCGCCGTATCAGCGCTTACTCCTAACCTCTCTCCTCTCTCTATGGGCATTAAACCTGAACTGTCATAGCGAACATCAGGGTCCCCAGTTACAGTGCTGAAGCCCTGCAGGTTTTCATTCCAACAAGTTTCCAAATCAGAAGGCAGTCCTTGCTGAAAGTGAAACTCGGTGTTGAACTCTAAGGCTTCTTAGTGCTTTCCTTCATCTAAAACATTCTAGAGTTTCTGAGAACATTAGCTCTATGTTTTGTAGACGAGAAGAGATTTGCACTTCACTGACGTTCCCTTTTCTCTCTCATTTACTTCTGAACATTTTATTGACACAGATACATCATGATGTCTCTGCACTGTTGTAAGTGGAACCAAGTTAGCTGGAGGGCTGGTGGTCTCTTTGTTATTTGCATTTCTTTAATAGCTGTTGGCTGGTTTAGAAAAATGGGAAACGATTAAAACTTAAATGCAGCTGTTTGAATCATAGCACGTGAAGTAACTAAAATTAATCTCAAAAATAGTGCTTTATCAACGCTATTTAAGAAGTGCAACCAAGTGAAAACCTTTAGCCAGCCACTGTGGCCCTCTGGGAACATAATTGTGGACCCCTGCCTCCTTGGCCATGTCACCTGAAGTCAAATTGTATTTGTCGCGTACAGATTATACACATAGTGCCGTTTGTAGTGAAATGCTTAGGTACTAAATTCCAAGACTTTGCATTTAGGGGGAATATAAAGGTCAATAATAAATGTACATGACGTTATAAATAAAAAATCGTTACGTTAAATGCATACAACAAAACACGCTACAATAGAATTATAAAATATTTGATAAATAAGAGCTGCATAAACAACTTCCTCGCTTACATTAAGTTAGTTAAGCTAAGACGTTTGGATTCTAAACCGCCATTGGCACTTAGTGACCACCCCGGGCGGTCTGTAGAGATGTGCAATCAAGAACAGGGGCGGATCTCAGCCCCCGAATTGCCATGTAAATAAGTCCGCTTGTATCCACACGAACGGTCGGCTTCGATTATTAAATCAGCTGGTGCTCAAGAAGACTTGAAAAGTCACTTAAAAAGGTGATTGCCGTCGGACGGTATAAATCAAAAAGTGCGAGAGAAGAACTCGAAGGTTTGCGCCAGCTTGCTTGTTTTCTCACATTCAGACGTCTACCCGCTCCTTGTTTTAGCACCGGGGCACTTTCCGTGTCGTGTCTTCTGCGGGTCAGCTGTGCGCGGACTTCCGTCGGGCTGTCCACTCGCCTGGCGCTCCGGCGGCTCCCTGCCGTTCAATCGAAATCCGTCAAATGCCGAGGCTTTGAGCAACCGAACCTGGTGATGGGGAAATCCCGCCTCCGGCGGCAAGTCCCATTGGTTGCTCGTAAAATATCGCTTTGTGATTGGCCGCTTGGCTTGAATGACGGGCTGTCCGCCGCGAGGAAGGCGAGGCGGCTGTTGACAAGTTGGTGCCTCGTTACCTCAGGTTGGACAGCACAGCACAGCAGAGCAGAGCGGATTGATTTGTCCTTATTGATCAGAATTAATTGTGTGCCGTGAATGTCGCACGTAACCTTTTATTTCACCTTGCCGAATAGGAGATGTTTTCATCTAGTCGCCTGAAAGAAGAGCAGCACCTGACGCCAAAGTACAAGTACAACTTGGTAATGCGCTATTCTTGTTTTTGCACCGATGTGTGTGCGTTTCGCTCAGTCATTGGATTTTGTCCCATTGATTGCAGTTAGGAGGGAAAGTTCACCGCATGGCTCGCGTGTGCTGTTTGTGTGGCGACCCGAAAAACGTTCAGAGCGAACGCCTTGTGTCCTCGAGTGTCCCCGGCAGTGCGCTTGAATGTGGAAAGACGGCCGGCTCGCCAGGGGGCACACATTCAGTTCCTGGCGTTCTTTTGTCAGTGTACTTATTTAAATGAGAATAACGTAGTAGTTTCGTATTTAAGATTTATTTAGTAGAGCTTAAAAAACAGATGCTGAACTGAATGCTAAAGAGAAGCGCCGCGGATCCTCACCATTTGTGTCTTAAATGTAGGAATGCTCCGCTTGACACAGTTAAGTTTCATTATGCAGGATCACACGTCGGTGCTGGGCACAAGCAGGCACAATTTCCGACTATCTGGGCGGCTGTCGATGTATTTTGCATTTAAATGTGCAGAAAGAAATAAACCAACAACCTGACTTAGTCACGAGGGCAGCACAGTATGTTCACAAACTGCTTTAGCCCGACTTTCAGATGTTTACAACCATTTTAGTTTTAACAGTATTGGTATAGGGTGGCGCAAGACCAATCTGATTGAACTCTTCATTGGCATTGACCACGTGTGGCCTTGCTGAGCTACTCCAGCCATAGGAGCTCCTGACTTAATAAATGAGTAAGTAAGCGTGTGCCCACCCACTCCCACCATTAAGGTCTGCCTTTACCAGTTATTAAGTGGCCATCACTTGTGCTGAACGTATTTAAAATAGTGTGGCTGCGGATCATCTTCAGTTAATGCATGTATTGCTGACCCACAGTTTGGTTGTTGCCCCTCCTAAAGGCACTTTAAAATGCAGAGTCGTGGTAGATTATGGAACTTGCGGAAGGGGCTTGAATCAGATACCAGCTGGTTTAAAGACCATTGTCTCAACCTCTTATGGAATATCATTTGTGCCAAGTTAAAGAAAAAAAAGTAGTAATGAAATAAACCCACGAAAAAGTGCAGTGGTTTATATAGAGAAACATTTAATTGGTAAAAAGGCGCCAATAAATACAGGGTGGGCAACATTTATGAAATGCAATTTCATCGTTTGAGTTGCCTCTTTAGTTCAATGAAATCATTTGCTTCTCTTCTAAGAAGGCTTTATTTTTAAAGACTTTTTATTTACTAGTGGGACTAAGTTGCCATTTCAGAAGGCCTCTTTTTTCATGGTGGCCTTGTTACCTCTAAGTATTGCCTCACTTTTGCATTTATTTATTTATGTATGTATGTATGTATGTGTGTCATGATGGCTTTTTTATTTTTTTGATGCAAATGGAATTCCGTATTTCCCCTCTTATGTTGTCTTATTATTTGTACAATTTTTAAAATACTTTAGTTTGAGACCCACGCAGCCAGAAAACCACAACTCGTGGACAGACAGAGCATGGTGGGTACCGGACGCGGTTACACAGAGAGTGGCGTGTGGGCCGTGTCTTGTTCTTTTTTTTTTCTCTCTCACAGTAATGTCCTTAACGTGTCACCTTACTGTGTGTCCACTGGTCCCAGTAACGTTTCCTGAGGGCTCTGCTGACGCCCATCGGCGTCCTTGTCCATAACCGAGCTAGAAGATGCACATTACTCTTTGACACTTTATTACAACTCACTCTCCCAGATTGTCATGTCTTATTAGTGCTGTGCCCGGGCTTCTCTCAGATGCCGCTTGTGTTTTAACAGTGAAACGATGGCAGTGCCTTTCAGCCAAAAGCAGCACAAGCCTTCCAGGTCACAGGAGGTCTTCTTTAGCTCAGATGGCTTGTGTGCCCGTGTTTGGTCCTGGGTGGTCTCTGCCCGTGTCCCTGATCTCGCTTATGATGTTTTTACTTGTTGTTTCACGTACTGCTTCTATCACCCGATGTAATATGTAACTAAAAAGAAAGTGTGCCTTTCATTTTCTCCTGGTCTTCACTGTGCGAGTGTGTGAGGGAGTGTGAGGTTCTGTTCAGGGCTCTGTAGTCACCGAGTCAAAGTGCAACTAGTAAGAGTTGAGGAGATACAGTGCCTCCAGAACTGGCCTAGTGTGGGGCGTTTGAAGACCCCGTGGTCCACTCACACACATCTGCTCCTCACCAGTTACGGCTTCACTCGAGTTTATCAGTTTTTATTTATGGACACAAAATGAAGTACATTTCTGTTTTTTTTTTTTTTAAATAATTATTTTCTCTGTTGCCTGCTGCACGTCTGCCACTTGTTTATTAATCATTCTTGCATTTTAATGTTTGCTGTGAATTTGAGGACTAAAATGTCATTTCTTTGATTTCAGAAGGTGTGCAGATTTTCAGATTAAATTCCAAAATGTCCAGTACAGCTCATTTTATTTTCAGTATGTTTCATTGGATGGACAAGCTACTAGAATTAAAAAATATAAAATATCACTAAAGTGACATTAAGTGTTTAGACAAAAATGGAACTTGTCAAGCCGACCTGGTTGTTTATTTATTCCCGTATTTATTGTGTTCAGAGTGTAAAGTAAAGTTTTAGGTTTTAGGGTCCTCTTTTTCTTGTGTCTTTTTGAGTAAGTTCAGTGCAGATGAATATGAGAGATTGGTGTGACTGTGTGACCCTTGAAATTCTCACATAATCATGTCCCTCAATAAAGTACTGTGCTTGTTTTTACTCGATCCCTTTTTAAAGTTTAAGAAGTCCGTCTGGGGGTCTGCGCAGGCTTAGCTGTGCCCCTGCTACTTTGTCAGGGCTATCAAGAATATGGCCGTTGGACGTTTGTGTGCGTAAACACTGACGAGACGTTCACCTTAGTTACCCTGTGCTTGGGAGAGATAAGGCAGCAATAGCAGACAAGCACTGGGGGAGTGAAAGGTCACATGATGTGAGGGGCACTGGTGTGTGCTTTCATTTTAATAAGAAGGAGAAGCTCAGGAGACTTGAACTTTTGGGCAGCCCGCGCGTGTCTGCGTCTTGTTACGTGGATGGATTTACTGTGTGCTTCTAATTAATAAAACTGAGCACCACATTAAAGACAAATGTAATTTACAGAAAAAATAAATACAACTAAACACCAGGAGCAGAGGCTTATCAGAATGAGGCAGGTGTCCCTCAGGGTCCGTGCTGGGGCCGCTGCTGTTTAAATGTACTGATAAGCTGACGATGGAGCCAACCTAGAAGGAATGGCAGAGAAGGGAGCCTCCGGTGAATCTTTACAGAGGGACCTGGAGAGCGGACAGGCTTGGGCAGATGAAGCTGAATGTCCGTGACACACACAGGAAGGAGAAATGTCAGATGTAAAGACACAATTATAAGGGGGTCTGTAACCTGAAAGTACACCTCTTGAGGAGGCCCTGGCAGGGCAGAGGTGGTCAAGAAGGCTAAGCACCAGAGGCACATGGCATTAGTGACCAAGTAGTGTGGTGGACAGGGGAATCTCGACTCCATGTTGGTTTGGACAATTCAGGTGAATCGGATCGGTGAGCTTGTTAGGCGGCACAGACTGTGGTCATCACAATTGTTCTGTAAAGTTGCTTGTGGGCTGTGAGCGATACGATTGAAAGGATCTGTTTCCACGGTGTTTGAGCTTCTCATTCCCAATGAAATGGTACCAGAAAGCCCCCCGCATTTTGGCCAGGAATGCGTCTCCATTTCTGGGTCCATTCCCAATGCGCTGAAGACTTTATTTTTATTTTTTAAAGAGGCTTTCAGAGTGAACTGAATTTCTTCATAAAGGCACCTGCAGTGTGTTGTGGAAGCCTGCCAGCCCAGTGATCTCCATCACGGAAGTGAAATAGTTGACGCCACGCTTGCCGTCTCGTTCGTGTACTTAGCAGTTTCTCCCAGTGTGGCTGCTCCCGTGTTCCTCAATGTGTGGATCTGAATTTCTGTCCTTTGCTGCTTCTTACTCTGGGCTGCGAGGCACTGACGCCATTAGTTACCTCACACTGGGAACTTTAACTGACGAACGCAGGTAGAACGGCTGAGGCTGCTGGGTATTTTTTCAGGAGTTTTGTACAGTTTTGGAGGGTCCTCAGCAACCCATGGGTGAGAGGTGTTTTTTATTTTTTATTTTATTTTACTTCGTATGCCACAGCCGCTACTGCCGGCGACGTTTCTGATGTGCAGCAGGTTGTGTCATACGTGGTGTTCTAACGTGACATGTAGTCGTTGATGGGGCCTTCATTATTCAAGCCAACATTTGTGCTTCGTCCAGCTTTTAATCAGAATTCATAGATTATTCCAACATTTAAAGCCAAAGCTTAATAGATGTCGATATGAGAACATGTTTATACTTTTAAAAGCAGAAAGGTAACTTTCAGTGTGCGACGAGATCTTTTCCAGTGGCTTTCTCCATGCAGATATGTTAGAAAGGCGTTAAAAGCTGCCGTAGTGAGCCACATAGCGATTGTTAGCGCAGGATTGTAGTGCGGACCCCCGTGTTCGTGTCCGTGGTAAACTGATTCGCTTTGTCGTTTGCCCACAGCTCCACGATGGCCCTGGGCTCCTGCATGTTACAATGGCTTTGTCATTTCAGTGTCCACTCAGCGTACTCGTGCAGTTACATGTGAGTCATGCGCCGTGTGCCGGGGATGAGCTGCAGCTTCAATCCTCCACCCCAGAATCAGGCGAGCAAAGGCCATTTCTCCTGTGCCATGTGGGTGCCGAGGTGACGAAGTGCCAGCTCTGTCCCGTGGCCTGGGATTTATGCATTTTTGGGCTCAGGGGGCTCTTTCTTTGTGTATATAATTAGAGACATTCTGGACGATCAGTGTCTGTTTATACCAGTTTGTGACGTGACAGCGAGGTGAGCGATTCCGTTATTCCCATGAGAGGTGGACTGGTGCAGGACTGGCAGTCTTGTGAACCTTCAGGTCCGGAGCGGCAGGCTGAGTCTGTTTTCTCCCAGATGCTGTGGACACACCAAACAATGTAAGGCTGTTTAGTAAATCACCATCTTGTGTTTCATGGCCCGCTTTGACATTCGCATCACAAGCGGATACGTACATGAAGACATTACAGACGAGAGCACCGTGGACGTTCACAAGCATCTCTATAACATTTTATATTCACGTGCTTGTTTTTTTGGTTGTTGCTTTTAGAGGTCAAATGTAAAAAGTCAAAGATGTAATAAGAAGAAGAAGATGGCGGTTAACTCTGTTCATGAAGCTAAGCTACCTACCTTCGTGCTTTTTTACTAGGCTGGCAACTATGAGGGATGCTAGCTTTTGTGCCCATCAAACCCGGGGGTCCTTTGCTGACTGCCCACCCTGTGCTCACGATAGTGGGTCCTCCTTTGTAGACTTGCGTTTGAATGACCATCCTGGAGGTCTTTTAAAACGTGAATTAGTCGAAGTACTGCATGCAGACTGTGGCCGCTTTGGGGAATTGTCTTTTTATTGTCTTTTTTGAGTGGCCTGTAAAAGCCCAGATGTGAATGATTTGAGAGTTGGTGTTGTAGTCGAGAATTAGAATGGTGCAGAGCCGTACTGTTTATCGATGTCCTGGCTTACCTGCGTGAGAAGGCCCCTCACGTTGTTGGCCGTTGTGACGAGTCCTGTTTCTGTGTCTCACCCTGTGAATGTTTGTTAGGCTGTGACAGTTGAGCGTTCCGACTTTCAAGTGCTGTCTTCCTCTTTGTGTGTAACAAACACGTTTCTGCTGTCCTGCCCTGACTGTCCCTCTACGGTCTCACCTGGCGCTATTTCCTGAAGACCACCACAGCTTAGTGCAATGCCTTTTGTGTCTGCGGCCTGACTAGCGTAACCAAAGGGATTTAACATTTTTTTGGTCTGAAATTCTCCATAAATTTGCAGTCCTTCATGTTAAGTGCTGTTTCTTTCGCTCTTCCCTGTTTTTTTCCCCGCCGTCAGCAGAATTATATTCTCTTCCTGTCTCTGCATTCAGGTAGTATCAGTGGCCGAGTACCACCGCAGGATCGATGCTCTAAATACTGAAGAACTGCGCTTGCTCTGCAAACGTCTCAAGGTGCCCCCTTCCATAGTTAAAGCCGTCCTGCAGATGTTAGAATGTCTCTCCTCAACTGTAGAGTGGGGGTCCTCGCTCTGTGGGTTTGTCACTGGTGGATTCACTCTGAATTGCACAGAAAATTCCTTCATTTACCCAAAAATGTAATATCTGGCCGTGGTCTGCCACTCTGGTTTAAGATTATTTTAACCCGAGCAAAACTTTGACTGTCCCACTTTTTTTTTTTTAATTTGAAATTTGTGGTTTCGCTTTTCGATATTTCAACAGCACATTAAGCTGCACTTGCTGCTTGACATGTCATTCTGAGGGTTAAAGCCCATTTTGGAATGTGTCTGCTTGGTGTCTTTCTCAAAAAATGAGGAATTTTCTGTCTCCCTCTCCAGTGACGCTTCACAAACTGAGCTCACATTACAGTTGCGACTGTGATGGTGACGAGACCTTTTCACATTTCCTTTCCATTTGAGCCGGTGAGATGCTGGCGCAGGGTCCCTGGCATTCTTTTTTTATTTTTATTTCTTTGTTTGCTTCCTTTTGGCGGAGTGCTTGCTGAAGACAATGCAGCCAATTTCTTTGCCTTTTAGTTTCAATTTTGAGTTCAAATGGGTTGTCCCAGCAAAACTCTTGATTGGTTTCCATGAAATCTGCGTTAGTGCAAACCCCTCATTCACAGGCTGGCTGCCTTTTCTTCAGCAGAAGTCATTTTCAACTAACAGACTGCCGTTACTTCTTGTGTTTCTCCTTGACATTAAACACGTGTGTACCAGGCTAGCTTTGTGGTGCATACGAATATTAACTACCTTTTTTGAAACTGTTAAAGTTAGCAAAGTTAAGAAAGTTTTTCTGTATTTTCCATAGCTAAACATGTTTAAATACTTTATATGTTGCTTAAATTAAAAAAACAAAACAGAATATTCTTGAGCTCATTGTAATCCGTTGGACAGATGAGCTTGACATTTTTTCTGCCCTCTCTTGACTTTTATCTCATGTGCTCCTTAAACTCCGCTGCTGGGGGGCATCACATTCAGCCTGATATTTCCATGAGACCCTCAGCTCATAGACGGCGATGTGCATCCATGTTTGTTTCCTTTCAAGATGCCATCCTCTTTTTGTCTCATTTGATCATTTTGGGGAGCGCTGATTGCTTGACTTGTTTTGTCAGATAACAACTAAAGAAGACCTCAACTCAAAGCATGGGCCTGCCCTCAAGACTGACTTGGAACCGGACACGTTAAAACCAAACCTAACGGAACCAAGTGACCTCCTTTTGCCAGAACAGATTGAAAAGGTACGTCCATACATGTATATGTGTGTGTGTGTGTGTGTGTGTGTGTGTGTGTGAGTGTGTGTTAGTTGCTTTTGTTTTTAACATCATACATTTCCTAACATGTAAAACATGAACCTCATGATCCATCTGAGGTTCTCAGTTCTGTGTTTTGTTTGTTTTCTGTGCATCGAAGAATAAGCAGATGTCGTCTTTATCCTTTGTGCTGTGATCTGAATATGACTTACAACACAAGTCACAACAGCTTCTGCGTCTTCTTTAGATTGCTGCCTTAATACTAGCACTGTATTCTCTTCATGAAGCCTTGTTTTTATTTACAGTATGAAATTATCTTTGTTATCATATGTAATAACGGCACTGTGCACCGAAGGTGGGGGCCGAGACCAGACGGTGGTCAGAGATGGGCTCAGCGCAGCTGATGGATGGAGCTCTCCGTTAGGCTCACGCCAGCAAGCGCTCGCCTCCAAGCCGGAGATCGCAGGTTCACAACCAACACCTCGCCACAGACCAAAACTTCAAACTGAAACACTGTTGAAAAGTGCAGAAGGCTTGTCAGTAATGAATACAAAATGGGAGACAGTGTCCTGCAGGAGAAGGGTTTAGGGGGTTACCTTGACACAGCATTCTTATCGTCAAAGAAAAGTGTACAAGCGATTAAAAAGGCAAATAAAATGTTAGGTTATATCACCACAGTACAAGAAGAACATAACAGAGAGGAGCAACCAGGTCCATCCCCTGACTTAAGGCCTTCAAAATCCTCAAAGACATCAGTTAAGTAAATTTAGCCAAGTCCTTTCAACTAAATGGTGAATCCCGTACTCGAGGACATCAGTGGAAATTAAGAGGAAGTGCCTATAGGACTGAAGCCGGGAAGCACTTCTTAATGCAAAGAGTTCTGGGAATCAAAACCAAACTACCACGTCGTGAAGTTGAAGCAGAAACCTGGATGAGATATCGGGACAGCTGAGCTATTGGCTAAACAAATGAGTGACAAATGGACTGAACGGTCTCCTCTAATTTGCCGGATTTCTTATATTCTTAAATGGCTTACACGAGTTTGGAGTGTTGTTTTGCTTCATCGGGGCATTTTCAGTTCTAGGATGTGCAGAGTACGGTGAAATTCTTACTTGCATTTGCCAGTCAACATGCAACACGTCTGTAAATTTAAAAAAGTAAAAAGACCAGGGGGGAACTGACAAAGCGCCTGTACGTTTGACAATACTTTTACTTCAAAGACCTCCTAAAGGAATCGCAAACCTGTCTCTTTTTCATATGTGTGTCCATCAGCAAGCAGCACATTTTAAAGTAAAATGTGAGAGAAATAGTAGTTAACGTCGGGATGATCATCTCTGATACTTGTACTTTTATCTCACAGTGTAGTAAGAAATGCCAGGCTGCACAGCCAACAGTTGACTTCAGTTGAAGACCTCGCTGTGGCTAAGGACAAGGAGCAAAAGGAGCAGCATTAAAAAAGTTAACACATATATTCAAACATTTACAGTTGTATGAGGCGACATACAGTAGTTCAAAGGGCAATGTAGATACTCCAGAGAGGACACCGACATTTCAGGCCAGACATTTTTACAAAAGATACAAATATATTAATGCACGTTCTCAAGCCCTTACCTGAAACCTCAGAGGCCCAGATGTGTTTCAGAATTTTTTGGATTCCGGAGCAATAGGAATTGTACCTTCTTGTCATGGCTCTAAGTGTTTGTATCGCGTAATGGTGTCTTTGAGAGGACTCACCCTTGTACCTGAGCACATACATGACATTTTTCCTAATTTTGTATGCAAGTTGTTATCTGCAGCAGTGCTTTTTGTGATTTTCTTACACTAATCACGTATGCAGTATGGTTGTCGCAAAATGCATGTGGCACAAAACCAAGAGGTGCTGTGTGACGTGTACTCCACTCCACTCATCCACATAGGTATTATATGACTGATTAGGCAAAACGACATCCATTTGACAAGCACCATAAGATTACCAAAAACCAAAGCAACAATACAATATAACGAGACTAAAGACGCAGGACAATAAAGGTTGAGCAATGCTCGATATCCATATTAAAGTGCAGAGTGCAAAGTGACCATACATAACTGGGCGAATGTTACAGTGATATGGTACTGGGTGACAGGTAGGAGCTTGGGGAGAGAAGCTGTTCTGGGACCTGGCTGTGCTGGTCCTGATTCTGTGGCAGGAGGTCAAACAGGTGAGAGACGTCTGTCACAATGGCGTAGGCTCGTCGTAGACAGCGTGTCTGAAAGATGTCCTGGATGGAGGTCAGGGAGACCCCAATGATCCTCTCAGCGGTCCTCACTGCATGCCGCAGAGTCTTGTGCTCGTGGCCTTTGCTCTTCCCAAACCACACAGTTGTTACAGTTTGTCAGAACGCTCTCCACAGTTCCTCTTTAACAGATGGTAAGAATGGTTTGTGGTAAGCTGATTCGCTTCAGACTCCACATGAAAAGAGAGGCGTCGTTGTGCCTTTTGACAAGAGAGTTGGTGTGCATTGTCAAGGAGAGGTCATCAGAAATATAAACCCCAAGAAAGTTGTTGCTACTGACTCTCTCCACAGCAGAGCCATTGATGAGCAGTGGTGAACAGACTTCTGAAATCGACAAGCATCTCTTTTGTCGTCTTCTTATTACCTTCACCACACCACCTCCCCAGATGTTCAACCTCCTCTCTGTGTCATCATCGTTGCTGATGAGAGCCACTTTGGTTGTATCATCCACAAACTTGTCTATGACGTTGGACTCAGACTTGGTGGTGCAGTCATGGATGAACAATAGTGGGCTCAGTACGCAGCCTTGGGGGGCACCTGTGCTCATCCTCATGGTATTAGATGTTTTGCTGCCAATGTGCAGTGACTGTGGCCTCTCGATCAAAAAGTCCAGAATCCAATTACAAAGAGGAGTGTCAAGGCCCAGCAGAGAGAGTTTCTCACCCAACTGCTGGGGAATGATCGTAGTGAACGCTGAGCTGAAATTGGCAAACAGCATTCTGACGTATGTATCCCTGGCGCTCAGGTGACACGGTAAAGCGTGCAAGGTGTAGGAGATGGCATCATCAGTGGAGTGGGTCCAGAGAGGTGGGGAGTCAGTGCTACAGGGCGCTAGTCATTGGGACACGTCACCATTGGATTCTTTGGCACTGGAATGATAGTGGTCTTTTTAAAGCCCGTCGGGACCACAGCCTGTTCCTCAGGGTAGGGCGTGGACTTGTATGCCTGCGTGTTGTGTTGAGCCTTAATACGTGTAAAAGTTGTTGAGCATGTCAGGGAGGCAAGTGTCCGTGCTGTAGGCCTGTGGTGAGGTTTTCTAATCCGTGAAGGCCCGGATTCTCTGCCACATGCGTCTGGGGTCTTTCGAGTCATAGAAGTTGTTGTTTGTCTTCTGTGTATACCGACTTTTAGCTTTGCTGACAGACTTGGAAAGTTCATCCTGTGCTGATATGAAGGCAGCATCTCGTATTCTCAGCAGAGCATGGACTTCAGCTGTCAGCCAAGGCTTCTGGTTGGCGCGTGTGATGATAGTTTCTTCAATAGTGACATCATCAATGCTCTTTCCTGTGTTCCGAGTCACAGTTCAGTGTATTCCTCTAAGTTAATATGGTGGGCAGAGGTGGCTGCCTCCCTGAACGTACTCCAGTCCGTACATTCACAGCAGACCTGCAGTGCTGACTTGGCTCCTTCAGGCCAGACTCTGATGGTTCCTTGTACTGGCCTGGATGGTTTCAGCAGTGACCTGCATGCTAGGAGCAGCATGACACATAGGTGGTCTGAGAAACCCAAATGGGGTCAGGGGTACAGCCTTGTGAGAATCTTCAGTGTTTGTGTAAAAAAGGCCCAGCATATTGTCACCTCTTATGGCAAAGTTCACATGCTGGTAAAACTTTGGTGTTACAGGTTAGACGTTGGCATGGTTGAAATCACCAGCAATGATGAAAAAGCAGTTGGGATGGGCCGTTTCCTGCTTACTGGTGACGTTCTGCAGCTCGCACAGCGCCTCATTGGCATTCAAACTGGGTAGATGAACACTGTAACAACCATAATGGCGGAGAATTCTCTCGCCGGATAAAACGGCCGACACTTCACCACTTAAAAACTCCAGCTGTGGTGAGCAATAAGTGCCATAGCATCGACACACCAGTCATTGTAGTCCCCCGCCGCGTGTCTTACTGGGGGCAGTGACGTCTCTGTCCGCACAGCTGAATAGTTGAGTCAGGGCTGTTGTTCTGTGATCGTGTTTCTGAGAAGATAATTGGAGTCTCAGATAGTCCATCTTCTTTTCCAGAGAGTGTACGTTGGCCAGTAGCACTGACAGGAGAGCTGGATGGGTGGGCTTGGCCTTCAGCCCACAGGGGACTCTCGATCACTTACCACACTTCCACTTCCTCTCCCACCAGCATCTAAGTTACTTGTTGCTATGGTGGAACTTTGTCCCCGTAGCAGTCCAAGGTCGCGTAGTCTCTCCGTTACCGATGTGGGTGCCTCCATGTGTGTTCTTTAAATCTAAAGCCAAAAGAACATTACGACTGAAACTGAACATGCAGTCCTGGAAATGCCAGGATAGACATTAACACAGACATTAGCAACATGGCGGTGTGCAGCATCATGCCTGCATCATCCCTTAAACGATGCCATTTGTTTATGCCACACTCGGAGAGCTTTGTGCATATGAGGTTGTCACCTGCACTTACTGAACATTCAAGAGCTCGACACAAAGCACAAAGGACATCTTTCTGTCTCATGCATTGTGTTTATTGATCTTTATACAGAGCAACATAAAAGCTGCTGTTTACTAACAGGCATTTCATTAAAATTCAACCTGATTATCCGAAAGGCGTTTAGTGGTGGCTGTGGCTATCTGCGAGCGAGTCTCCCCTGAAGCCACTCAGCACTGCTTAACTACCAGCAGCTCTTGAATGATTTAAACAGCAATGTACCTCTTTCTTCTGACTTGTTTATTTCACTTCTAGTCCGCATCATGGCAGAACTATACGAAGAGTCACCAAAGAAAGTGCAGGTACACGCCACGTGGCACCGGTCTGCAGGGTTTTAGAAATGTGCTAAATGTGGCCAGGCGCACTCTGCAGCTTTCCAACCAAGAGGTGTGAACTGTCCGAACGGAAAGCAGCCTGAAAATGACGCACACTGCTGGGCTGAGACTTCCCCTGTAGTGTGTGACGAAGAATATAGCCACTTTATTGGTTAGGAAGCCATTTACACTGCCCATCTCATTACCACTATTCCTACTTTAGATTGTTGCACTTTGGAATAAGGACACTACATCAGGCATAGTCGGGGATCCACGTCAGTATGGTGCCAGTTATTTAGTTGTTTTCCTTCCATCAGAAATCCATTTCAGCTCCATAAGAGCTTTGTGATGTCTGTCCTTCAAACTATCTATTTACTAATGTTGTACTAAAATTATTTTAAAAAGTCCATGTTCACTCCCACAACAGCTGATGCATCTTCTGCTCTGCCATCATGATGGCTGTTTCTTCTCTGATGTCCCTCTTGTATCTGGCAACCTCTTACCAGCTCGGCCACCTTGTCAGATTGTGTAAAGCAATCTTTTCCCAGCTCAAAAATAAAAAGTGTCCTGTTACCTAGACATGTCTTAGTCCACGAGTTAGTGTTTGTTTAAAAACCGGAAATTGGATGCTTTAGCAAGTGCTTTGCAACTGGATATGGTGAATACACCGTCACTGCCATCTGAGAGCTCGCTGTAAGTCATAAGTGAAAGGCAGCACACGGTGACCCGCACAAATAGGGAGATGTGCCCAAAGGCAGCACACGGTGACCCGCACAAATGCCCTGCTTCAGGTCTCGAGGCGCATTGCCTCAGTTTGGGGGCCTTTATCTTTTAAACTTGATGTTTTCCTTCAGACCTTATTTACGATTTAATCAGCCGCTTACAAGTACAGGCCTTGACATAGCAGTCAGTCAACAGAGTTGATAGCAAAGCTGTATATCATCCTCTTCAAAGGAAGTACATTTTAGTTTAATTAAATAGTTTAAATAAAGAATAAAGAAAGCCCTGGCGAATTGGCTCTGAGGCTAGGGATCTGCTCCGGCATTCAGAAGGTTTCCAGTTCGAATCTCATAAACACCAGAAGTGACTCTACTCCATCGAGCAGGCCCATAACCTGCAATTGCTTCATCCTGCGTATGACATTAATCTTAAGCAGATCCTCAAACTTACAGGGAAAACTTCTTCAGGGTTGATTGCAGGATTGGCTCTCCCAACCTGTTGTTCTGTGCAGGCCATCTGAAGAGTTTCTGTTTTCAGTCTTCATTTTTCCAGGCTGAAGTTCCATCTTGTACTGCAGTTTTTCAGCACTTGCCTCTTTATTTTGCATAAGTAGAGTTGAGTGTTCTGAGACAGAATTGTATTAGTTAAGAGGTGAAGAGGACGCTCAGTCATTTCTGGAGTGGCCCTGAGAATTAGGGTGATGTTTGTGGTCAGGCATCTTTATCGGATACTTTAGGGCTGCTGTTTATTCTTCATACAAGCCCAAACTGTTCGTACAACTGAACATAAATTCATTTTACAGAAGATTATCGTTTACAATGGGGGATAAAACACTAAAAACTTGAAATAAAAGTTTGTCTCACGCTGTTCCACTTTTAAGCCAAGAGACCCATGAACACGCTGTCCCAGACCGAATGTGGCCAAGGCCCATCGACCAATCACATGTAAAGAACATGAGTCTGACTGACGAGTCTTAATCCTCCTCCATCTATTTATTTGCAGAAGTAACAAAGGCTAGGAATTAAATTCAAACTGGTATTGTGGATCATTAAGAAACACAGATAACACTCTGTTACTGTAGTGTGGATTGTTTCAAAGTGTACACTTACCCATGCAAAGAAATGTATGAACGTGTAACAGTAGCGCCATTCATACAAGATGGAGGCACAAGTTATACTGAGTTTATTTTGAAGACAACTCTCGATGAACATTTGGAATACTCCTGCCAGGCCTCATGTTCACCATGTGCTGGCTTAGGTTGCCAAAGAATGTTGGAGGCCTGCATCTTCTCTGACGTAGATGAGGGTCTCCATCAATCTCCAGCACAGGCCTGTAGTTCCCGATGTCACGCTCCTTTTTTTTTTGGTGCAGCAGATCTGTCCCAAACCCACCTCTGCCCCTCTCTAGCTGCACAGAGCCATTTTCTGCTCTAGTTTGTCCATTAATGTGAACTTCTTGCACCACTTCACCATACTTTACTGGTAAAGTGGTTACTGAATAAATACAAGTAGCTCAGCCTGCCCTACAAGTCTGTTCCCAGACTACACCTGGGATAAAGTTGTAGCGGGGCTACATAGTAATCGTGTATTCGATGTCTGTGCTGAGTGCGTGTTTGTTTCCATCGTCCCGTTTACTGTTCGTGATGTGTATGTCAGTGAATGTCGTGGACGGATGAGGGAGAGAGACCGCAGCCCCAGGATGGAAAGCACCTGTTCACATTCAGTTACATCCGGTTCATTACTATTTAAACGATCAGGAGGGAAAGAGGAAGGAGAAAGACGGAGATTTCATTTAACAACCACCGACCATCATTTCCTGCTATTTTTCACATCGCGCTGGAACCCCATTTGTTTCTCATTCCGCCAGATTCACGACAGCTCAATCATCGCCAGAAACCCCAGAGTTGGACTTCTTTATCCACCACACGCCGAGGAAATACGGTGAGATTGTTCCATTTATTCGGGAGATTCAAACGCATCCACTTTTTCTTAATCAGTCATCCATATTCAGGACAGTAATATACCTGGACTCAAGTTCACGTTGTTTGTTATACGTTACGAGGGTAAGGGAGGGTTTGTTATGGTATAGATGGTGTTTCACGTCGCTGCTTTGGTGGAGGGATATACATATAGATAGATTTTTTCTACGTTGGGTATTTGCATCATTGTTTTTGTTATTGTGTTTCCTTTAATATATTTATACACCATATCTGCTTTTGTGTGCTTGTGTTTAACCGTCGATTGTGGGGAAAATATTATTTGTTAGAGGTACGGCTTGGTATATGTAGGCTCATCTCAGTAATTAATCCAGGCCACAAGTCTTGGTAGTGTAGCTGCCGGCTGGGTAAGGGGTCAGTCATTACAAAGTCATCTCTTTGTAACCGCCATCACAGATTGCCCACCAGCCTGCAGATGTTTACAGCTTATAGTAGCAGACTTCCCGAAAAGCTGATGAGGGTCTGCACTTCAGTGGTGTGAATTGTACATTGAAGAGGTTTGTTGTGGTTTGCTTTTTTGTGCAGTCCATGAATTGAATTAAGCAAGTTTGAGATGGATGGATGAATAAAGACGAACCTGCGCAGTTCACTCACTCGGTTCATGTGTGAGATATGAGTCACAGTTAGGCTGTACAGGAGATTTGTGTTTTTGATGTTGTAATACAAATGTCACTTACTCCTCTGCTGAACTGTCTTCTGATTATGTGATGTTTGCTTTTTCTTAGCTTGCAAAACATCTTCCCCCAAGAACAATTGGCTATCCATGGACACTCGCATTCAGTACAGCAAAACATGGGATGAGCATAAAGACGCTGTATCGCACCATGGCCGCTCAGGATTCTCCAGTGCTGATGGTTATAAAAGATAGTGATGGACAGGTACGCAGTTCTGGTTTGTTTGAAGTTGTAATCCGCTTGACCATCAAGGCAGGTAAACTTGTGTACATTTTCTATTTTACAACTGGTGACTTTTTTATTATGCATATAAGCGTTTATGTAGTTGGCTCCCTGTATTTTTATTTAAATTGGTTTAAATCCAGTGCAGTCTTAGACATTTTGAATGACGCTGCTAAACAAATTCTTTGCAAAGTCGAGAGCAGCCCTTCTGTTAGGGATACACAGGAGTTCATGTCCGTGACGCTGCATTGCATTTATTGTCATAGCTGCGACTCTTAATCAAATCCCTTGGTCCATTTGCTTTTGTACCCCGTTCATGTTGACCTCGGAGCTGTGTAATGTTATTTTGCTGACTTATCACACAGACTGAAGCGTCTGTTCATAATGTTCAATATACAGGAGGAAGACGAGGAAAGTGGCAGTGGTACAAGCACTAATGATTATTGATGGGAGAGGCTTTCCCTTTATAAAGCCAAGCCTAATTACACAAGGAGTGTTGATTTATATAACATAAAAAATGCTTTTTAAAAACCACGCTTATATTAAGTTAAAAAGTAAAAAATAACTCTCTCATACATCACTCACAAAATAAAAGGTGGGCACTTTTGCTAAGATTTTAAGAAGTGTTTTTTGAATGTTGATTGATGAAAAGCGCCCACCTTTTCTTTTACGAGTGATGTATGAGAGAGTTATTTTTCACTTTTTAGTCTTGGGTTTGTTTTAGTATAATTTTGTAATTAATATTTTAACACTTCCTTTAATATTTCTGTCCGTTACTAGTGCCATCTATTGGCGAATTCTTGAACTATTCTTCATATGAAAATTTCATTTCTTAATTAACATGGATTCATTGATCAATTAGTGAAACTGATTATTGATTCATGTATTGTCACCAGATGTGAGTAAGTGTGCAAAATGTCAAGTCATTTGGACAATCGGAAGTGGGTTAAATATCGATTACAAGGTTTGTGCCAGACAACAAACAGGTGAAGTTAAAATAAGTGCAGTAAAAAAAATAAAACGACGGGGTGAACTCCTACCAAAGTATTTATCTTGAAGAGTCTGGTTTGAGACATCTCTGAAGTATGACATCTTGTACCTCACTGCTGCTCGGTTTGACGTGGCGTCCATGACACATTCAGATTTGAAGTTCGTACATCAAACATTTCCTTCTTTCTTGTTTAAATATGTCATATGCAGGAAAGAAATGCATGACTTGCTGGAGTGATGAACAATTAATCTTTTGTAACATCAATAAAATGAACGTCTCAAATACCAGCCGTCTCTCTTTGTTTGAAGTCTCGACACTTTCAGACCCACGGGCACAGGCACACATCTGTGATATGGCGCCGCTCTTCGCTCTTTCACATTATCTTTTTGGACTTTTCAGAAGCCTTTCCATCACAAGTTGAATTTTGGACATGAGGACAGGTGGGTCTGTCTACAGGACATGTCATGGTCACAGTCACTTGGGGTCCTGCAGTAGTCGCAGCACTTCAGCTTATTCTGCTAAAATTCATTGTACTGCTGGCGCAACCTTCTTTATAACTGGGATATTCAAAAAGATATTGAAAAGCAGAGCGGGCAAGCAAAGTTTTCTATCATTTGGGCCTGTTGTTCCATAAATTGTTTAAACACTTGCACACATTTGTGAAGCAGAGATTCCAATTTTAGGATTGTATGGCACTGGAGGCTATCCTACCAGCACTGGACCAAAGGCAGGAAGCAACCTTAGACTGGAAAATGAGTCTGTCTTAGTGCAACTCGAAACAAATATTGGCACGCAATTACAGTTAATAGGCATCTTTAGAGCCACCAGTCAGGCTAGGAGACATCTTTGGAAACAAGAGCGCTGCTTAAAAACCCATGTGAACCTGGAAGGAGTGTAGAAACGTGCGCACACACGACAAAGTGTCCAGGGAAAAAACCCTGGAGCTCCGAGTCAATTTCAGGCCCTCTTATGATTTCCTTTCCGTGACTGGAGAGGGGGGGCGGCACGGTGGCGCAGTGGTAGCGCTGCTGCCTCGCAGTAAGGAGACCTGGGTTCGCTTCCCGGGTCCTCCCTGCGTGGAGTTTGCATGTTCTCCCCGTGTCTGCGTGGGTTTCCTCCGGGTGCTCCGGTTTCCTCCCACAGTCCAAAGACATGCAGGTTAGGTGCATTGGCGATTCTAAATTGGCCCTAGTGTGTGCTTGGTGTGTGGGTGTGTTTGTGTGTGTCCTGCGGTGGGTTGGCGCCCTGCCCAGGATTGGTTCCCTGCCTTGCGCCCTGTGTTGGCTGGGATTGGCTCCAGCAGACCCCCGTGACCCTGTGTTCGGATTCAGCGGGTTGGAAAATGGATGGATGGATGGACTGGAGAGGGCATGTAACATATGGCCAGGATTTCTTATCCTGTGATACACGACTGCCAAACACACAATCTTCTTAATTCTGTCTAATATGCATTTACACTCCAGTGGCGTTTAGCACACGCAGCATACATGATGGCCAATGCTTCAGGGTCATTGTCCTTTTGTATTAGGGGACAATCAATGAACGACTTTGTTTAGAGTTTGGATTTTTAAACCAATGGAAGTTTTCTGGTTTTACTTTATAATTGTTAGTTGCTATGTTAAGGGCCATACAAAGATTATTTGAAGTTTACAGCATAAGGTCTCACTTCTGTTGTGTCACAACTTTAAATGGTCCCCCAAATGACTTACACAATCCTTGACTTTGAGGGCTTATGACCATAAGCAGATTCAGGTCCTGCTTGTCCTGCTTTAGGATTCTTGGTTCAACTTATTTAGTTTGTATGGAATAGCGGGTGGAGAAGAAGAGACCAGAAGAGCCCAAGTACAGCTGAGGGACAAATCAGACAGATATTGTGAAGTGCAGCCTGGGTGAATGCTTGTCTTGTATGGATTTTAGCTTTACTGGATGGTAATATTGCTTTTGAATTTTACAAGTCCTCTAAAATGGCGGACATGCTGGTAAAGTAATATAAAGAAACTTGTATATATTTATATACTTGTCATATAAAATGTGTATTGTCAACGGTGCATCAAACCACATTTTTGATATTCAGAACCAGAAAAACCCAAAGCCAGTTGCACAGAATTTTTTTTGTCGTGTTTTCTTTCCTCTTGCAGATTTTTGGTGCTGTTGCATCAGAACCCTTTAAAGTTAGTGATTGTTTTTATGGAACTGGAGAAACGTTTCTGTTCACCTTTTGTCCTGATTTTGAGGTAAGTCTTTAGTGAAAAATGGTTATATTGTACTTTTTCAAGAAACCAAGTATTTCTAAATTATTAATCTTTAATGCATTTTAATCTTAGCTTATCTTTTGTAATTTTTAATATTAAACAAAGTCTAATGAAAGATTATAACAAAAGCACATGACATGAAGAGCTTCACACCCGAGTGCTCAGTTAAAAGCTTGTGATTCTGCAGAAACGACCACAAGATGGCAGAAGTGTTCATGAGTGTTAGTGGCAGTCGTCACACTCGGACAGCCGTGAGATTCTTTCTTGCATGTACAACCAACATTAACACTAATACTAAAAATAATAATACAACAGAGCAATACTACCTGAAATACTACAGATCAGGCATAGTGACGTGAGGGCTCAGAATAACTGAAATCTGTCAGTTGGTCAGTTTGGGCCAAGTCATCAAGTTGGTGTCATGCAGCCTGGTGGACTTCGGGAGGAAATGCCATTTGAGAAGCCAGAGCAAGTGAGTCTTCATGGAAAGAGCGATCGATGACTGTTTTGTCTCTTTAAATCTATCAGAACCCCGTACTCTACAGAGGTGCCGATGTTTCTCCTTTTTTCCTTTTCATTTATGTGTGATCTAAAAGGATGCCATGCTGAGCTGGGCCCAGTGAAATTGTGCATCTTTTCCCATTAGCTGCACTAGTACACTATGACAACAGAAAGTGTGTTTGTCTTTAATGGGCATTTAGAGCAAACCGCACACTTCTGTAAGTCTCACATATGTCAGATTGTCGCATGCTGACCACAAGGATCTCGTGCTGAAGTAGCGTTTCTGTATACCAAGAGGCCTCTCGGTTCTTGTCCAAGTGAATTAAAATCAAGGAATGCTGACATTACAGAGGTTCGGCAGTAATAGGATTTTTTTCCGGCAAGCCAGTACTTTCTGTTTTTTGAAAATTTAATTTTACATTCCTGCCCTTTGTTACCATGACGCCAGATTGTTCAGTGTTACGGCAAAAAGAAATAAAGTGTTAAGATGCCAGATATCGCGTCGATTGACAGGTCTGTCATTTAAAATAGCCCATGCAGTCTGGAGGAAGTATCCTTAATTGGTGTCGGATCTCAAAAATCAAATTCTCTGCAAGCTCAGAAAGCCAAACACAGAATGAGGTCATCTGATTGACTGATTGATGGATTGATTGATGGATTGTTTCTCCCATCCGTCTTCTTAACCTGCTTTGTATAAAATAGGATCAGAAGCAGAATGATGAAATAGATTTCATTTATATTTGGATCCTGAGCAATACCTGGTTATGTGAAGTGTGTCAGTCTTTATGGTTCACCCTGAAGCTGCCGAGTGTGGTGCTTGTGTTTGTTTTGTGTGCGGTCTAAAAACGAGGAAAGCGGAGCCACGTTGTCACCTAATGACACTTCACAGATCACAACCCAGTTTACGATGCCCAGTAGTTTTATTCCATAAATAAACTATAACATGCCTTGAAAGTTGTGTCAGAACTATTTACTATGGGTTATGCACTGATAATGTGAGAAATGTCGTTTCTGGGCTGCTTATGTTGGTCAGGGTCACGAGGTTCCACTCCCGCTGATGCTCTCCCCTTTCATACTGTAGTGTCACTATCATGGCATGCATTCATTTGCCACGTAAGCCCCTTGTTAAGTGAAGCTTTGTCTAGAATTTTTAAAAGGCAGTTCATCCAGGGTCTTAATGGGTGGCATTATTTGGGGCACCAGAGCAAACGTGAAACAAAAGCCAAATCAACACATTGACTAGGACTTCCTAGTGCCAGGCTACTGTCTAATGTATTCCTAACGCTAATATGACCGTTGTTACACGATGGTCGATGTCATTCACTTCTAATGGGAGTCGTCATAATGTTTGGGCTAATCAATCAGAAGTAAGAAATAATAAAAAGAACAGACCTGGGCAACTCCTGTATGATGATGGCAGAGGTGCCTGGCTGTTAAGGCTTTCCTGGTGGCCATTGTTTCAGCCCAGGAGGGTTAGAGAAAGTAAAGATCTGTCTGAAGCAAATGCGAGTTCATACTCACCTGCTGTGTGTGCAGAGGAACTCATCCAGTAATGTTTCTATTTTCTCATACTTAACCTTTGAAAAATGAAATGCTTGCCAGATGAGGTCAAAAACCGAGCATTGCTTCAGTGCCAGGATGTACTGTCTGTGCTCCGGTCCCCCAGTGGACTCCGCAGTTAACTCGATGATCGCAGAGCATTTCCAGCGTAGAAAGGTGGCAGCCATGATGTGATGACTAACATTATCAGTTACTTCTGGAGCAGCACTGAGTCGCCAAGCTTTTGTTCTTCAGGTCTTCAAGTGGACAGGGGACAACATGTTCTTCATTAAAGGGGATATGGACTCCTTGGCCTTTGGCGGTGGCAGGTGAGTAGTGTATTTGCACTAAAAGAGTGTACTTGTTGTGGCTTTGTAATGTTGTTATGGCAGCCAATCAGATTCTTTAATGCTTTAGTGCAGGTGTGACATCTTGAGCTAGGACACTCCTCTGCACTGGGGCAATACTGCCACTTCAAAAGTAAAGGAATACTCCATCCAAAGGGATATTTTGATGGTGCCTTCCCTCCTCGTCCTCGGCTCAAGAGTCTGGTCATCAGTTTTAGAGCGCAGTCCTGCTTGAATGCGTTTCCGGTTTATGCATCACTCTGCTTTTCTGAAAGTTTTAATTTAACAGCATTTTATCAAAGGCTGCAACTGGTTGACTTGACGTGAAGGTTATGTGAGTGATGTGAGACTTCTTTCATGGACATTTTTGATATTTGATTTGATATGTTGTCCAGCATTCCTCTCCATAGGTGCCCATTCGATCAGAAATGTTGTGATCTCAAAAAAAAAACACTTTTCTCAGCCTTAACTACAAACCACTTGGCAGAAGGACCATAAAAAATGTCATGTTTTGGGTGGAGTATCCCTTTAGCTCATTTCAACCTGATCTATTTAGTTATGTAATGAATGAAAGTGCAGTCTGTGAACATCGAAGGTGCCAAATTAAACAAAAGGAATTTCAGTAAACAGCTGTTGAACATTTATAAAAATGTACACTGCCGACAGTTTAATGGGCTGTAGGGCTCATTTTGTGAAAGCCTTGGCCCACATTTCAAAACTCTGTGTCCAGATTGGGCTGTAAAACCTTGAGAAGTGACCCTTAAAGTGGCAGTGTGAGTGACCGGACCCTGACACTGCCGTGGCTTTGATGAAGAGGATAATTCAGTAGTAAGAAGTTTGGTGGGGAAAATGAGTTTAATGATTTACAGAAAAGAAGAGGTTGGAGAAGCCTGCAGTCAACTGCGACTGAGGAAGTCACATGGATGAGTGATGTAACGTATCTCCCTGGAAAAGAACTGTATCCAGATAAACTGAATCAACTTTCTAGAACTTCCTTACCTGGATTATTGAGCATGCATCGCGACAGAAAAGAAGACCATTTCTAATGTTTAGGAGGAAAACAAAAAAACGACGACTTGAGGACTTTGCTGCAGTTTGTTAAACCTGCAAAGTTTAAGGAGACGCATCCAGATGAATGATTGGCGTGGACATATTGTGACAAAGCTTCAGTGGTGCCACTTGTAAAGGGCCCTGACGGCGGAGTCCTGAGATTCGTGTGGCAGGTACACGGAGTGACCCTCTTCACTGGAGTACACGGCGAATGGGAATTGGAAAAAAGGTTGTGCAGTGTCGGCACAGAGTATTTAAGAGAGGTCTGCGAAGGGAGAGTTTGTTCTTTTTAATTGGCCAAACTAAGATGGCCTCTGCTTCTTTTTTTTTTTTTTTTTTTCCTCCCTTTGACGGTGCATTCTTTGAAATTAAGAAGTGACGCTTTAAGATGTGTAAATGAGCTCCATTAGCACATAAGTTGTAGATACAAATCTTACACAGCCAGTCGTTTTTAATTTACTCTTTTTCTTTTTGTTTGTAATCTCTTTTCAGCGGAGAATTTGGCCTGTGGCTGGATGGAGATCTTTACCATGGGAGAAGCCATTCATGTAAAACCTTTGCCAATCACACACTTTCTAAGAAAGAAGATTTCTTTGTTCAGGATATTGAAATCTGGTCTTTTGAATGAAGTGCATTTTTAGAGTTAAAAAACACGTTCTTTAAATTAAAGCAAGCGTCGCCAGTCCCAAATCTGAATATGCATTCATCAGTTTTAAATAAGGGTTCATTTAAAGCATAACCTACTGCTTGTTATCTTTGAAAGGCCATTTCACACAGAAGTGTACCGCAGATAATTCTTTTTCCGACTCCATCGTATAGTTCTGGTACTTTGGGAGCTATTCATAGATTATATCAAATGAAAGTTCACAATTCCTTGTTTATTCCTCAGCTTGCGTCCGCATAATTATTAAATTGAGAATAACAGACATTTTCATGCTTCCGGAGCAGGTTTGGTACCAGCAGATAAGAGTCCCGGATTATTAAAATGAACTTTGTGAATCATGCATCTTAATGGGAAACGCACCCAGCCTAGAAGGTAGCAGGATGGAAATCTGCCGTTAATCTGTTCTATGACAACTAGTTCCTGACAGAGGGCTCCGTGTGGATTTTAAGCAAGAATGCACTCCCTTAATTAACAGGAACCGGCATGTTGTATAAGCTCATTGGAATTCCAGTGTACATGGCCAGCTCGAAATCGTCATCTTCGTCGTATCGCATTAAGGACTTCCACCTTAGACACATGAGCTCAAGTTCCTTCAGCGTCCCTGCTGGGTACCCGCCCTCCAGTTGTGTATTATAGTCCTCCTGCCATTCAGTGTTGTAGCACACCATCTGCAAGCACATAGCTAGTGTTGGATTTGCCCTCCTTGTGGTTTTACTGTACGTCAAGTGGGTGTGTGTGTGAGTTGAGCTAGCAGCAGCCCTCCAAAGAGTCGTGTACACTGTACAGTACGTGGACAGTCCTGTGTTACAGTAGATGTGTGGCATACGCAAATTACTGTCGTGACCTCCGAGAAGCAGCAGGTCGGGGGGGGGGGGGGGTATTGGGTGGACAGCGGGCGTCTGTGCGGACACACAACTGCCAAGGGGATGGACAGACGGACGGACGGACGGCTTGTTCAGTTTGACAAACTACTATATAGTGCTGTTAAGTGTGACAGTGACCTTTTGTGCTGATATTTCAGCTTTTACAGATATATAATGTATATTACCCTGTACATTAATGTTAAAATATTAGGTTTATTCCTATATAAATATATATATATAAATATATAAATTGTGGATTGATGGGTTGCTTATAGCACTTTATTCTAGATATTTTACAAATGAAGACCAGGTATGTAGACATCAATTAGAAGTAGATGTACAGTACTATTTTTTTTATTTTTATTAATTTTTCTCTTTTTTTTGGGTTTTGTTTAGTTTAATAAAGATGTTATTTGTCTTGGGAAAGTTTGCTGCTGGAAATTTAAAAAAGGGCAAATATAACGTTCTGTATTTAAAAACATATTTATAGTGAATGTTGACAATTCCACAGGGCATTTTGTTCCCTCCATGTTTTACCAACAGTTCTGTAATTATGTTAGAAACTGATGATGGATTTGCAAATTGTAAATAAAATGAAAGCGGCTCTTTCTCTCTCCGCGGCCTCTCAGGCTCTTATTGTCCACTTTGAGCCGCAGAACACGTCTGAGGAAGTCTTGGGGTGTTTCATCAACTGCTGTGATATTCCGGTACGAGCGTAATCATCAGGAGAGATCCTCCGTAAGCTGCTTTAGAACATTTGATCTTTAAACCGTTTTACTAGTGCTCTCTGCGTTTAGTTTAGTTACTTTCTAAGAAATGTGAACGTTGTATTGTTCTTCAGGGGCCTTGCTTGTTCTGCTTTGAGTTTTCTTTGCGTTAATTTACTGTACGCTGGCCTTCTATGGTGACGGCATGGCAGCAGTGAAGGAGAGCAGCCTGTCCAGCCTATGTGGACCCCACGGTCCAGAGACATGCAGTTTAGGTAGGTGTGTGTGTGTGTGTGTGTTCACCCTGTCTAAGAATCCTCCCTTGATCCCTGTGCTCACTCGGACAGGCTTCAGCTGCTCAAAATAAAGCGGGTGTTCTTCTACATGTGGGCACAATCAGTGGCGTGGTGGGCACGAGGTTATTCATGTAACATTAGTGGTGTAAAGGAAACGTGCCTGGCTTACTGGTAGCCGCCGTCTGCTCCTGGTGTAAGAACGAGCCAATCAAGAAGCTCCGTCCATTAGTGTTATTAGAGCGAGCGTGTGACTCAACAGCAGTTGGGTGTGAGTGCGTGCCTGGCATACCGTAGCTCCTGTGTGCACAGAATAAGATCCACCATACCCTACGGCCTAATAGCAGCAAAGAGCACAAAGAAGTGGCATACAAGTTAACAATAAAACAGCTAAACAAACACAAAGTGACAAAGGGGGTCTACGCAAACGGAGGAGATGACCTGAGGCTTTCTAAGAAGTTGACAGAATACCTGCGCCCTTCTGCTGCTTTTATTTGAAAATGGCCGCCGTAAAGTCACTTGGCAGCATCGGTATTTGTGTGGCCAGGCCGTGTAGTAAGTGGAGGAGCGGTCACCATGTGGGTGTAGTGCGTCACAGCTGAAGCCACAAAGCGTTTTCTGTGCTGATGATGATGATGAGCTGGATTGGTGAATCCCTGATCTCACCTCTGTGATTGGCTTCTCTTTTCAAGACTATTGGCTGCTTCTTGCGTGGTATGAATGGACAGCGTGTCCAATGTTGTTACAATGCGGCGCCTTTCCATTCTGCAAAAGTTGACTGTTCCGTGAATTAGTGATGTTTTCATTCATCAAAGAAGAGCACGTCACAGGTGTTGGACACTTGGGTTATCTGAAAAGGCGAAAGCCAAGTGTCACCCCTGAAAGGCGAGATGAGAACTCTGAATGTGGAGGTCCGGCGTGTTGTCACAGCTCCTCTCCTCACTTGTGTGTACCCAAGGCATTCAAATCGAGCTGTTGGGTGAACTGATGGTCTGAATCAGTGGAGCTTCTCCATTAATGTGTGTGTGGACCAAGCAGTGGCATCATCTCACTCATCTTCACTTTTGAGCCAGGCCTCGGATGTCACATCATCCATTTTTACATTGGCCATGGTCTTCTGCATCTGTGGCTCTTTAGACCAAGTAGAGAACGTTAGTTCAAATCAAAACAGAATTAGCTGGGAGGTGAATATCGCGAGGAATGCGCCGTACGTGTTTCAGGTTGGTGACAGTAAAGCAGAAGACGCTTATTGGCAAATCAGAGACGCCCTATCAGAAATGTCTTCAGTGAAAAACCGTCAGACTAACAGAGTGATTATGACGTCATCGTCTCTGCCCTGCCACAACATTTCACCCTCAAAGTGCAGTTTGCCGTGTTTCCTGGCGCGCATTAAAATGCCCACGACTTTATCTGAAATTCTCACGTATCTGTCAAAAAGCTGCGCGAACGTGATTCTGGTCTTTCCGTCAGGGTCCGGGTCCACCATGGTCCTGATGATGAAGCACATGTCGCTGATCTCACGGTGGATGTGAGCCTCGGCCCTCCTGGCCCGCTCTGCCGTTTTCGAGCCTTCCTTCGGCCTGCCGTAGCCTTCGTCGCCTTTACGCAGGCGGGTGGCCATCGACATTTCGTAGTCAAATTCCTCACTGAAGGGGTTCAGTTTCTGAGTCACGACGTGCTCCTCGGCCCAGTTCTGCCACTTGCCTTTCAGGTTGGTCACTGGGCTGTATTTCTTGGTGACAAGGCTGATCTTCTTGGCTTCCTCCGCGTCCCGGTTGACCCTGCAGACATTAAGAAGAGGGGCTTGTGTTACTCAAGTGAGCAGAGCGGTCACCTCCACAGCCAAGTCTTCTACAGTGGTTTGATTTGGGGCTCTTCTTGTACCTTGGCTTTTGGATTTTACACATGGCCTTGTTGGGGGGGGGGGGGGGCTGCTTGTGGTGGTCTTGGAGATTAAATTTCTTGTATTTTTTTCATGTCTGGTCATTTGTGCCACAAAAATGATGACATATGTGAGGGGAGTTGAGGGTGGTCTGTGTGACCCCAAGCATCGGGCCTCTGAGCGAATGAGCAGAACATCTCCACCCTCATAGCCTTAGGAATACGAACTGGGAGCAGACTGGGCGAGCTGACTGGGGCCTGAGCTGCTGCAGCTTACCTCATCGCAGGTGGGTGGGCGCGTGCCAGTACAGCTACGTATCGTCTATCTATATGGCGCCTCCTTTAAAAAGGTTACATATTATAAATGTGTTGTTTGTCAAGACCCCAACGTGGAGGATTGGTGAATGCCAGCTAAGAATTTAACCACTCGACGCAGGTGGTAAATCTCCAGGAGTGCTGCTGTGTGCTATATAGTGCCTTTCAGCTCTCTCTCTCTCTCTTGTAAATGGGGTCTTTTATTCCTCTGTGCTTATCACGCAACACGATGGTCTATCAGGTGAGGAGGAATGGCCCTGGGCTCTGCCCACGTGGCACTGCGCCTACGACTCCTATGGAGGGGCCTGATGGCCACGTCCGTTATGAATGTACCATCACATTGGCCTCCTTGCACCACTCGCTCCCTCCTCAGATTCCACGGGCCGCGAAGAAATTGAGAAGTGCATTTTGTAAAAATAAATAGTGACAAGTGACCGTCACTGCCACTTATCCTGGAAGAATAAAAGTACCCCACCGCAACAGAATGGGTCCTCTGGGGTTTGAGAGGTTGTGTGGCCGTAGACAGACAGCCAGACGTGGCGCTGACAGCTGCTTGGTCTTTGCCCCCTGGCCCCTCTGCTCCCATTTAAGAATGACTTTCTGGACATGATTCTCGACCACAGGCAGAGGAGGAGGATCGTCCATAAAATGTGACCTTCCTGGCTGTCCTCACCGCATTCCCGAGGCCTTTAGGCGTGATGTCCCTTTAAAGAAGCCTCGCTTGTGACATTTATGACATTATAGCTCCTTTCATTGTTTTGTTTTCATCTACGTGTCTACAACACGAGTCCTGGAGTGACCACCCCATCCTGCCAGAGGGGCTACGCGCTCGGGCATCTGCTGGCCATGTGGTTCAGTAAAGGTGAGGACCTGTCAATGGGGACACGTCAGGCATGGAGGAGAAGGTGAAGAAGAGGACGGGCGAGTGTGTGTGCGTGTGCGTGCGCACTGCAGTCCTATCAAATCTGAAACGAGCACCAAAGTGCGCCCCCTACAGGCCTGAGAGCCCTCTTTTCACTCACCGCTGCCCACCTTCTGTCTTACCTTTGGAGAGGGGGTCAGGGTCCAGGTCACCAGGGGGAACAGAAGGACTACGGGCAAGTGACCGGCAGACCAATCAGGTGTCACGCCAGAGAGTTTGAATGGCAACTTAAAATGGAAATGATGAATATGGTAAGAAAAGTAGGCACCCTGACGTCACAGCTCGAGCTGCTATCTTATATAGTGTCTTTCACAGCCTGTGCTATCACAAGGTCACTGATGGTGAATAAGTAACCCGCCTCATGTAGCGCCTTTCACAGTCTCTTCTCTTACAAGAGCCATGCTCATCCACTCTAAACACTTGGCTACTGTCAGCCTCTCCCTTATATAGTGCCTTTCTAAGGTATGTGCCCACCCGGCTGGTGACGTACGGCCCTCGGCAGCTCCTGACCGCTGTACACAGAAGAGCAACATATGGAGCCGGGCACTCCTGCCCCAATGGTGCCCACATATCCCCCCGTATAGTGCCTTTTCTGGACCGCCACTCGCTCCATCCCCTTTGTTTCCTTACGTCTGTTCTCCTCTCCTCGCCTTCCTGAAGAAGACCTTTTGATACCCGATGCCTTCGTGCTGTCAGCCACCTTTCACCAAACCCCCTCGACTGATTAGAGTGCCAGCCCCCCAATTAACTTTTGAGACCCGGGCTGTGCTGTGCAGTCGAAGGTGGGCACAATAGGTGTCCCCCTACACCAGCATTCGGACCATTCAGAAAAAGATACCAGCAGATGGGCACAGAGAGGGCACAGCAGAACCCAGAAGTTGCCAGACAGACCAACATTCTATTCAACTTCAGACACTGAGAGTAAAACCAATCAAATGCCTGAGGGTCCTGCGGGACCTGCAGGCTCGGGTAAGTAGTGGCTTAGTGGGTGAAGTCTTGGGCTGGGCACCACATGGACGCCAGTTGAATGGCCACCTGTGTCATGGCGCACTACACGTGCTCTGGTTGCCCTGCAGAAAGGCGCTATATAAGATATCATGTGCCTTTGTCAGTCAGAGGCTACTTACGCCAGCGCCGGCGGGCGTTTAATTCTGGGACATGGTGCCTCCACCACCTGCTGCTGCTGCTCCTCCTTTTCTGCCTTTTCCGGTCCTTGGTGGTTCTTCTCGTCACCTTCCAGAAAGCCGCTGTCCTCCGTGTCCACGCTGCTGCTCCTGGTGCCCCCCGAGTGGCCAGCGGTCAGCTGGTTCTCCTTCTCCATCTCCTTCCATCCCTGGGTCAGCTGGCTCACCAGGTTGGTGCACTTCCTCCTCCGGGTGGGCGTCGTGTTCCCGAGCGGCGTGGGCCGAGGGTCGCTTTGGTCCTCCTCGTATTTCTTTGTCAGCAGCTGGATGTCCCTGCCTTTGTCCTGCGCCCGACTCGTCACACTTTTCGTCACCGGCCCGCTCCTGATCTTCGACTCGCCGGGCTCACCAGCCTGTGTTGTGTCAGTGTGCCTGCCTGCCCAGCTCCTTCTACCCGTGCTGCTGCTCCCCTCCTGCTCGGTGGAACACGGGGACCACCCTGCGGGCTCGCTGTCCCGCTTCTTCTCGTTCTCGGCCACCCAGCACTGCCAGCTCTTGGCCAGGCTGCACACCATGCTGGAGGGCCGCACTCTGCTGGCCGCCTTCTTCTGCTGGCCTCTCCGTCCCCTCTCCGTCATCGGGCTGTGTTTACTTCGGTGTCCACGTGTGCTCTGAACCCCCTGCGCTGACCGTCGACTTTTAAATAGGACAGTGGAAACTATGCGAGGCATCCCTGCCATTTGATCCCTGCCACAGCTGGCAGCCTTAAAAATCCCAGGATCACCTTTCAGGAGTGGACGACCCTCTGTGCTGAAAGAGAGACACCAAGCGAGGGACTTCTCCTGCCATCTGTGGCACTTCATGTGCTGCATCCTGCGATGAGTGGGCACAGAGAACAGGGACGTCCAGAATGGACCCCAGACCCGAGTGACAGAGGAGCCCAGTCAGTCCTGTGACACAGCCTGATGGGCTCCAGTTTGGTTATCAAGTAAGTAAGCCGGAGCCCACAAGAACACAGGGAGAGCATGCAGGACCCACAGAAATGGAGCCACACGTGAACAGGGCTGGCACCCTGGGCACCAAAAGCCCACTTAGCCACCCGAGTTCTCCCTTTGGCTGGCTCAGCAGGCTGAGATGGTCACTCTCCACTGTCTGCCGTGTTTGTGCCAGGGGTGGTCATCAAGAATGGAGCATGGTGGCACAGTGCTTGGCACTTCTGCCTTTTGGGTCTGCTTGACCAGTAGGTGGCTGTTATGGGGTCACCTTGGCACTGAGCAGTTCAACTGGGTGGATGGGTTCAGAGATGCGTCCACTAGGGGGCACTTCAGACCCTGAGGTTAGTGTGAGGACTGTGTAGGCGGGCCGTGTGCCAGTCTGCAGGTCGAGGTGAGAAGCTGCTGTTGATCACACTCTGCTTGATCACGTAGGACCCTTGTCACCTCTGTGACCTGTAACAAGTTCATGAGAGCCGGTCCACTTTGACGAAGCCCCAGAGGGCCCTCGAAGTCTTATATAGCGCCTCTCATTTCTGGGTGACACTTCTCATAGTGCCAGAGCCTGACTCAATTAGCAGGTGACGCTAAGAAATGCACTGAATTCCCTGTCTGTCCTGTATTATATAGCGCCTTTCATGTGGCCACCCTGTAGTGAGCAGACAGACAGACACGTGGCTCTCAGTTACTCGTGACAGTAATACTTTCAGTGGGCTCTGGCGGTGTGACACTGAGGACCCCATCAGTCCTTTTGACGTGTTATGTAGCGCCTCTTCACATTACCGCTCTATTTTATAGCCCCTTTCAAACCGTTTTGCTCTTTTCTTGGCTGGGCAGTGATTGTGTGTGGCGCACGCACTCTCTGGCTCCCCGTGTCCCCACACTTGTCTTGACTGGCATTTCTCCAAGTGTGCCCTTCACTGGACTGGCCTCCCTGCCAGGGTGGGTTTGTGCTTCTCATTGACCGGGTTTAGGACGTGAGGTGCCCTCAAGCAGGGTGAGGCTGGCAGTGTTCTCCATTGGCCTCGACTTGTGAAGATTTGCCAAGGTGGCATTACAATGTCGCTGACGTGGGCAATCGGACAAAATGTTTTCTTAAAGTTAATAAACTTCAATAATTAATAGTTGGCCGCCGCTTTGGGTTTTCACCCCTCTGTCTTTTTAGACGAATGTTTGCTCCACCGTCCCAAGAGAGTCTGACTACAAACCCTTCTGCCACCGTCTTGTTGTCGCTTTAGGTAAGTCAGAAGGTGGCAGGCAGCTGACCGCCGTTACTCAGTGACAAAAGGCTGGCGCGCAGTGAGCATGCGTAGTGGGGAGCGACTAATAATAGGCCTCGTAAATCAGAAGAGAGAGAGAGAGAGAGAGCGCGCACGCGCCAGAGAAGGAGACGTCAGAGAAGCAGCGGGGCGGGGCGTCACGTCAGCGCTCATCGAATGAGTGGAGACTGAGCTGAGCGACCGGCGCGGAAAGAACCGAACCGAACCGAAGTGCACTGCGGCGCTCGATCGATCGAGGACCACGACCGGAAAGAAGGCGGCCGGGCAGCCGCACAAGCGACCAGGACACCATCGGGCGACGAGGACTGCGACAACGAGCAAAACGTCAACCTCACTGAAAAGAAATGAAACGTAGAATAAAAAAATACAAAAATAATCCCTCGGAAAGAAACGGCCTGGTCAGCATCTGCCTGGTGGGATCTGAGGGGCAGCAGAGCCAAGTGACAGCGGAGGGTGGGGGGGGATTGGCTTCTCCTTTTATCATCTCTGCTTAAACTTCTTAAATCTGATCATTTATAGCGCCTTTCATAGCAGATGCTTCCGTGCCGGCGATGATGAGTGGCACGTGAACAGAAGAAAATCATCGACGACAGTCAAAGACCGCAAGAACAGAACGAAGAATGTGAAATGGAGTGCCGGGGGCCGAGTTAGCGCTCGTCGGCTTTTGAGTCACACTTTGTATTATTTAGTCAGAAATAAAAAATACAAATAAAAATCCAGAGGCCCGTGCATCTAACTAGCTAGCTATTTTATAGCGCCTTTCACTTCTGTGTATCACTGTACTAGACGGTGCCTGTCCACTCTCTTTCTGCTGTATAGTGCCTTTAATATCCATCTGTCTACATCTGTTCTATAGCGCCTTTCCTTTCTAGCTAGCTAGTAATGTTTTTCGTCTACATTCAATGAACATCTATCTACCATCTGTATCACACAGCGCCTTTTATATCTAATAATCTCATCTATGTGGTGTTTTTACCTTCATGCTCCATTCCATCTACCTGTTATATAGTGCCTTTCAGATCTGCTTATGTACTGTAGCTGTGTCCTCACCTCTGCCTGCTTCACATTTATTTATCCATAGGTGTGTACTTCATATTGTGCCTTTTCTTTTATCTGTCACTCTGTGTGTCCATCTGTCATCTCTTATATGTATATAGTGCCTTTCAGGTCACAGGTCACTTCACATCTATCATGTGTTTCCATTTATTACTATTACTATTATTATTATTATCATCTCCTTTATTTTCTATTTTTTTGATGTCTTCCTTGAGCAGCACAGCTCCTGAATCTTTTGTCTAATTTTCCTCTCTGTAGTTTCTCTCTCAGTTTCCATGTTGTTTATAGCGCCTTGCCCTTCTTGCCCACTTCTTCTATTTTTTGTCTTTCTTTTCCTGGTTGCTTGCTCACTTTGTTGTCTACTGCCCTCTGGTGTCCGCTTGGCCTCCTTCTGCTCTTGGTGGTCCTCTGACTTGCCTGTCTCGACTGACTGCATGTTTGAATGATTGGGGCCCTCATTTATTTATTTCTTTATTTCTTTAGTCTTTTCTTTTTTTCTTTTTGAGGGTCTTTTATTTCCATTTATTTCCTTTCTTTTTGTTCCTTTTGTTTCTACAGCAGCTCTTCATTTTATAACTCATTCTTTTTATCGCCAGACATGACGCAGACGTTGCCCGCGTCCAAGGTGCCACATTTGGTCTTGTGAACCTGCACGGTCTGATTGTGTGAGTCTGAAGGCCGACAGGGTGGGCTTCTCATGTAGTTTGAGGCTCAGCCGGTGGAGAGAAGAGGCCAGGAAGACCAAGAGGGTTCTGTGGCGCCCCCTCACCTGCTGTGCTGTGCCCCCCACCGGAGGACCAAGAGCAGCCAGGCTGACAGAAGAGCCACCAGGTCTGGAGGACCCCGGCTGCTACTCGAAATGACGACACAGTCGGCCACTCGGCTGGCACACAACGTTAGGGCCATGTGGTGTGGTGTGGTGGTCCACAGGACTTGAGGCTGTTTTGGACGGTCCAGATGAGCAGCGTGGGTGGGCTTGTTGGGCACTTGAGAAGCGTGGACACCACCCCACTCTCTTGACATCGGTCTGAAAGTCAGGGTGGGGGGGAATGGAAGAGGAGACAGTGGGCCTCTTGGAGTGTTTGCCGTCCCCCCACCTTCATTCTTTATTCTTGTGTGAAGTGCCAGCGGGCCGCACTTGTGGAGAAAAGCACACTTGGAAATAATGACACCTGGGTGACGTGGTGATTTGGGGACCGTGAGATGTCAACTGTGAGGAGATGAACCCCAGTCAAGAGCTGGGCAGGCATGAACATGAAGTCCACGGGGCACCGTAGCAGTGAGGATGGGACCCTCAGAATGAGCCCACCGGACAAGATGGCCTCCTTTATCGGGTCTGAAGTTCAGTCACACCGACAGTCACTTAAGAGAGCTGACAGCGGGGCACAGCGATAGGAAAGGCGCCTTATAGCAGAGGTCAAAAGGTCAGAAAATGCTGACCCCCCTCAAGACTTGGCCCGGTCGGGCGCTATAAAGGCCCCCCGTGGTGTTCCTTCACACACTTTTGCTGTTGTCCTTAATGGCCGTCAGTTTGCGTTCTTATTACGTCCAGGGGGTCCGGGGTGGGCGTCCTATAACTGAGTCTGCCGTCTTAGTCAGCTTGTTGGTTCGGTGGGCCTCTCTTGATGTCATGTGACCTGCCCAGGAGAATTCCAAAGAATCAGGAGTCTGCTGTGTGCTTACCTCTGTGGAACCCCAAGCACCAATCACCAGTTCCTCGGGTTTTAGGAGGAAGGTGAAGGGTGGAAGGTGAAGACTCCAGCACTCTGTCTCTCTCTCGGTAGTTCTGGGGTCACCAGAAGCCCCTTTAGGACCCACAAAGGTACTTGACAACGGAGCCGAAGCGTCCTTATGGGATTGAGACCCAACCTGCAGGGGAGACAAAGCCCAAGATGACATCCTGCCAGCTTTGGGAAGCGATCAGCCCCGGGGCACTCCTGCTGCATGATGGGATTTGTAGTCCCTGTGCCGACACTGCCACACCTTTACAGGTGAGCTGACGATGCTGGGAAAGAAAAGGCCGGTGACGTCTTGGCACAATGGAGAGCAGGCAGGAATTGAGGAACTCAAAGAAATGAAATGTCCACGAGAGCTTCATGGGCACCCGGTGATACGAGATGTTTCAGGTAAGGCAGACAGACAGACGTGTGAGATGAGTGAGACGAGGGGCTCGGCTCACCAAGATGCTGTGTGGATTTGTACAGGTGGGCAAGAACGTTACTGGGCGGTGCTGACCACGTAAGCCTGTTCTATAGCACCTGGCTATTGAGCGATCTCTTATATAGCGCCTTTCACAGCCATTGGCTTGTCTGTTTGCGGTGCCCTTCCTTCCTAGCTCTTATGTAGCGCCTTTCGTCTCCCTGCGTCTCCCATAGCACCAGAGAGCAGTGAGGCGTTACTTCAATTTCATTGGTCCCTGGCCATGTGGCCTCAATGGCCCAATAAGGCTGCAGTATAACCAGTGACCTCTAGTGGCCACTGAGTCAAGTGCATTGAAGGCTTCAGCCTGAAAACCCAAACACCCAAAGAGGGTCCCAGGGGCGTGAGGGGCACAGAGTCATGAGGTTTAAGTGGCCAATTTCACAAAGCGCCCAGATGACGCAGTGGGACACCTCGATTAGTGAGTGACCAGGCTGACTCGGCGATGACCCCCTGTGCCTCCACTGGCCTCTTCTTGTGTCCTGCCACTAACTACAGTATGGTGCCTGAGAGTGGCAGTGTGTCGAATGGCATGTCAGTAAGGATGCCAATGTCCTGTACTTGTGTGACGACCCTCTCACACCCATTATATAGTGCCTTTCATGCCTTCATGGTACCTTATTGTCTGTTGATCAGCACAGGCTGGTAAGGACCCCCACGTCCTCTGCCCCCCAAACCCTGTCAGTAGTCTGTTGAAGTCACTTGAGCCCACGGGAGAGAGACACACGTGACGGTGACTTGGCCTGCTGAACAAATGGCCGGTGACACGTCCGGTGGAGGGTCCTGCTCTTGGGCTTCTCTCAGTTTGTAGAGAGAATTCGGCGCACACACAAATACTTCAGGCCTGAAGGAACCTGAGGGGGTCTCGAGCGCTCGCCGCAGGCCCAAACACGTCCAGCCTACAGAGGTGGGGGACCCCCATCACTTTCCACTTTGTTTTGGCAGGCGGTGGTCTTCAAGATCTGAAGTGACCTGCCGAGCATGACAAGTGCTGGACGTCTTGTTTACGCACACACATCCTCTTGAGCGCCAACAGCACGAGAAGATGGCGAGATAAGCAGGAGACGAGAGGGGGGTGCAGATGAGTCCCAGAGCAGGGGGGGCTGCCCTGACACAATGTCAAGACTCCGACTGAAGAGATAAGAGTGTGTGCTGAGGGGACGGTGGGCATCCTGTCACGGGTGAGTGTCACACCCACGTGGACACCTGGCAATACGCATGGCTTCAGCACAAGGAGGACATGGGTGGCAGCAAACGAGCGAATGTCAAGTGGCAATGCTGGGCACCATGCCCACCTGCACCATTTCCACAAAAATTGATAACATTGCTAAGCCCACTTTCTCTTTACTGGCTCACATGAAGGTGGCACAATTGGGTACAGCAGAGCACAGAGCTGGTCCGTATGGAGTAGGAGAACACCAAAGTACACACAATGGGTGTGCCCACTATGCTCAGTGCCAGGGAGCACTGGGACCCCAGGACTGATTGCCATGCCTGCCCCCGGACCACTTAATTTACGTTATCAAAGATCAAGTCCTGGCTGATGCCCAGTAATAAGAAAACCAAACCCATCTGAGAAGGTGGGCACTGAAGTTGATGGTAATGTCCATAATGTCACAAAGCAGGCAGATGGCACAAGGCTCTAAAGGCTGCCCCCCCCCCAGATTGTACATCCCAAGCCCCCATTCAGCTGAGCTCACGCCTTTGATCTGCCCCCCCATTTTGTATAAACCGCAGTTTTAAGGGCACATCAAAGCCTTTTTATTCCTGACTGCCCTGAGAAAAAGTCCTAAGTGGTCCGCTTGCTCATCAGTGCCAGTCAATGGGGTGATTGTGAACAGGGGGGGCTTTCTGGGAGGTCAGGGCGGGCAGCCGGCCGGCTAATGTGGGAAAGGCTTTCCAGGTTAGCTGACCCCTGACTGGCTGCCCCCGGGGGCTCACAGTGTCACCTCTGGGCCTCCTCCTCGTCCCGCCAGCTTTTTCAGTTTGATGAGGTGACCTCCTCGCACATGAGGCCTCTGGCTCGGCACCCAGGGGGCAGCAGGGGGGTCTTTCTCTCTGCTCACGACACTTTTGGGCAATTAAGCCGGACACCACAGATGGAGATTTCTGCTGGAGGGTCGCTTGGGCACTGACTGGGCAGACGGTGGGCTGTCACAGATGGGTGGCAGGTCTGGGATTTCCTTTCCACGTGATAGACACCTGTAGGTGTCCTTAATCAACGGCGATGCCCACCTGAGATAATCCTTCAGGAATTTACGACTGCAGGCTGCGGTCCCCCTTCCAGATGTGTCAGTCTTTAATGATTGTCAAGAAAACGGACCACCCTGGCCCACTAGAGAAGGCTCAGCTCAAGGACCCGTTTGGTTCTCCTCCCTTAACGTTTTATTATTGGGTCTCGTTTTGAGTTCTTTTGATGTCACTTTGGAGATTGGTGGTCTCTGAGGGTTAAGCAGGGTTTGGGCGATGGTGGCTTCAAACCTGTCAAAGCCCCATTACCAGGTGTTTGGCTTGGAGGTCTGGAGCTGCAGCACGACCCCCCAGACCCAGCTCTACAAATGGGGGCTGCTGGTTCAAACATGGTACACTAGGGTCCTGTGGAAGACCACTGCCTGGCAGGGCACACTGTAATCAATTTGGTGGACAGGAGGTCCCCTCAAACATGTGCACTGGGACACTCCCTGGGTGGGATGGACAAAAAGAGAAAAGCTGGAGGACTCAGCCTGACGGTTTAGTGGTCTTCCAGGTAACTGAGTGTCAATAGCTGACCTCAGACATCTCCTGCACGGCAGCCTGGGAATGGTGGTCTCCAAGGGCAACCCCCAGGCCAGGACTGCAGGGGGTCTCCATGATGGCAGCTGCCCACTTTCACTAGGAAGGCCCTCGTCCAGGTGAGCTTGGAGGTGGAGAGGAGAAGATCTGAAGACGAGAAGAAGCAGGATGAATGGCATTTTTAGGGGACTAAGGAACCCTCACTTGGTGCCAGTCAGGGTCACATATTATCAAGGGAGGTCCAGGGGGGCACAAAGTCTCTTCAATTTTCTGTTGTTACCAGCAAAACAGAACAGAGGAAGAGACAAACATGGAGAGTTGGAGTCCACCAGATGAGTAATGGAGACAATGATGGAGACAACAATGAGCTGTGAATGGCTGTTTGGGAGGCCTCAGTGGGACTCGTGGCTTGGGCTGCGGGTCTCGTGATACACAGTAGCCACAGTCGCCCGTCTGAACATTGAGGGCAATTAGAGAGGGGCTGAATACCCCTTGGAGCTCAAGGTGAAAGTCACCTGGCTCGATTTGAAGACGAGAAGAAGCAGGATGAGAACAGGAGCTAAGGAACCTCACTGGGGCCAGCTGGGGTCACATGTTGTCCTGTCCTGTCCTGTCCTGTCTTTACCGCCTGGATGTTCCTCATTTAATCTTCTGGTCTCAGGTGGTTGATGTTCTGGGTCAGGGGTCTGTTCACGAGCTCCCCCATTGTGTCACAACTCTTACAAATGATTCATATGATAGCAAATCAGGGAGTAGGTGCCATGGTGGGACCACCACAACAAGAATCAAGTAGCAGCCATTTTCAAAGACCAACAAAATGAATTCAGACACCGCTCATAGCCCCCCAAAAAGGAAGTGGACCTGTGTGAGGACAAGGGGGTCTCACCGTGACTGTCTGAGTCTCCACGACTTCGACTCCATGGGACTCCTGTTCAGGACCAGGCAGCGGCTCAGCGTGACCCTCATGTTTAGTGAATGGGGACGACTACCTGTACCGCCGTGTCCTTTGTCTGTTGCCACTGGTCCCCCATGAGCCGGTTTGCAATGGATGGATGAATGAAGACGATGCTGAGCCCCCCGTCGACTTTCCCTCACCCGTAGCTTTCAGCCTGAGGACCTCACTCCTCTCCTCCTCCGACGTCTTCATTCTTCTGTGGCTGAGGTGTGGTGGTCCACGTGGGAGTGGGAGATGGAGCTCAGCACGTCGCACTTCTCGACTCCTTCATGGATTTCACACGAGGCGTCCACTCGAAAGACAAGCGGATGTGCAATTTGTGTGTGAGCCGCAGTCACGTGGACCACCAAAGCCTTCGTATGATGGCTCTGCTGTCACGGTGCTGTCCTCGGTCTGCTCCCCCATGGATAGAGGGGAGGCCATCTCGGTGACGTAGGTGACATCTTCAGATGTCATCGCGTACAAAGCAGCGGGCGCAGCGCTCTATGGAGACGCATACACAACATGGCCGCCTGGCTTTTCCAGGGTTTCTTTCTTTGGACTCTAAACGGGGGGCCTGGACGGACCCCAACTCTTTGATGCTCCCCCTCTCACGTCTCGTCATTTATGTTAATGTCGGGGCCGACTTCATCTTTCAAAGTTACAGCCCTGGTGGCTCTCGATTCGCTCGCGTGGTCCAGCAGCCTGCCCAGCCTGTGATGGCACGTTAGGCGTGCACTCATCCTGCTAAGCCTGGCACGGGCACTTTCAGGGGTACAGACATTCTGTTTTCTGTCTGTGGATGACTGATGCTGCGTAAGAAGAGGTGACAGGCACCTTTATGATGCCCCCCACGGGCCGAGCTGCGCTCAGTTACCGCGACAAAGTCAAATTGGGTTGTGCTGCCTGCCCGCCTGCAGTGGGCTCTGAGCGTCCAGCCAGCCTCGGCTGAAGAAATCGCAACTTCTGACATCCGTCTGTGCAATCAACAGAAAGCCACGTGAAGATCTGCACACAAACATCCAAGGCGGCCTGTCCAGAAGACCCCCAAGAGACATCCAGGAGACCCCAAATGGCATCCACAGATGTGCTGAGTAAAACATGCAGGAGCAGGACAGGCGGACTACAGAAAACTCCACCATCATGGACTCTGAAGACACTTGAAGGAGACGGGCAGCTGGTGACCTGTGGCATGAGAAGTGCGTCAAAGGTGAGCTGGGGGCACCAGGGGGTACACGTGGGCAGCCGCATCATCGAAACAGTACTGACCACCAGAAGACATGACTGATGACCATTTACACTCATGGGCTACTGGTTAATGTGCGCTGTGATCTAATAAGTACTGAGCATGAGGACAGTGAGGGTCTCAGCGTAACAACAGGGGGCACTATTGTGCCAGGGCAAACAGCCCATGGTTGCCATGTGGTGTGGAGCCCCAGTCTCCTCATAGGAATGAATGCTGACTTCTGGTGGCTTAAGGACGGCTAAGGCCAGAAGAGGGGGCGCTTCACTTGAGCCAGACGTGACCTCCATGGTCCTCCAGGGTCTTCTCCTCCTCCATGGTGTCACACTTGATTCCAAGACTGAAAGGGTCCTGATGCCCAGTTGTCTGGTGGTACACTTGAGCATTCTGGAGTTAATTCAAGGGGCTGAGATGGCCACATGGAGACCACCATGACAAGTACACCTGACAAAGTAATGGCTAACAGTCAAGGGGGGCCAAGACCTCCTAGTAACTGGGTGTCCATTTGTCCCCCTCGACTGCTGTTTTATACCCTTTATGAAGACATCCTTAAATATTTCACTGCTCTTTTCCTGCCATGTCCTCCTCCTCCTCCTCTTCTTCTCATTGTTTCCCATTGGCTGCTCCATCTGCCACATTGCCCAAAGACCCCCCACCTGACCTTATCTTCGTATTCGGTGGGCTGAGATGGTCTCCTCCTTATTCCGACACAGAAACATCAAGCCTGGTTATTCTGCTGGACAGGAAGGCAACTGGACAACTGTGACTGTAAGGGGGGCCGAGCCGGGGGGTTTGGGGGGCACTATAATAATCAGAATATCTAATCAGCAAAAGATGAAAATCATAACAAAGCCGAGGGCCAAAGCGCGACAGGGGGCACTAACAGCTATGGCAGGCCTGTTTAGGGTATGCCCACCACCTCGAGCAAGCAAAGGTGGGCACGGCGCTGGCCTTCACACCACTACCACAGTTACGTCACACGCTGCGCTGACATCACAACGATGCACAAAATGGTGGTCCACGTCACGGCAGGATGTGAAGTTACAAACCACAAAGAGAACCCACGTCCACCATGAGAGACTCCCTGGAAAAAAATATAAAGGGCGAGGAAAACCGCGGAGGCAGATTTGGAGAAGATGAGCGTGAACTTCTGATGGGACCCTCTGCTGGACCACGCAGCGGCATGCGAGAGTCGGGCCGCGTCTCCCCTGCAGTCTGAAACGGACCACACAAAGTTCAAACATCGTGTGGAGAGAAATGTTAACAAAAGGATGACAAAGTCCTTCTGCTGAGAAGTTCCCTCCCAGCCCATCCTGGTAATGATTTGCTAAATAAAAAACAAATGGCCCCCTTCAGTCCTCCGCCGCGGCCATCAGCTGCTCCTCCCACGGCTCCGCTGTCCTCCTCGGTGACTGTAAACTTCGACGTCTCAGAAGCCAGCGGGCACACACCAATACCGGGTGCAGGATCACACACTGTGACAAACTCGAAGAAACCCACCGGCCTGAATCGAAGCAAGCAAACAGCTGAATGCGCGCTCTACTGTGACAATCCGGAAACTTCCACAGCGGTAAAATCGAAAAGAGACACTAGACCACCCTACCAATTAATTGTTGAACTTGACAGAAGGGGCGATCCTTAGACCACCGTACAATTTCTTAAGTGTGGCTGTCGTGATCCGCCTGTCGTGTAGTGGCGCTGGGCCATTAAGCTCCTGGGGTCTTCTGTACGTAAAGCTCAGATGGACTTCTTTAAAGAATTTGTTTGATTGTTTGTGCTACTTGTGAGTTTTTAACGTAACATTTACTACTCAGGACATTCTTCAAGTATGCCAGGCCGTGTGCCAAGCCTGGCACAGTGCAATGGCCCCCTCACCTCCAGGCCTTTGACTCCTTCAGTTTATTTAAATCTTCACGTTTCTTACTCTTTATTCATTAGCTTATGAGCCAATTACATTTTGTGTTGAGCCCAGGGGGTGGGGCTTCCAGACGTTAGAGCTGCAGGCTCCGCCCCCAGGGTCACGTAAAATGGCGTCTGTTGGCTCCTCTTTGCTTCGGCTTCTCTGGTGTTGTGCTTTAGGATTTGGACTTTCAGCCTGCGGGCTGCTTTTGTATTTTTGGTTTGCTCGTTAGGCAGATCAGATGGCTTTGGATTCCTGCCTTCGATCCTCAAAGACTTCTTTATTAAGTGTTGTGAAGGACCACCGCTCTGACCGCTCCCGTGGTCTCTTTGTCCCACTTCTACTGTACATCATCCAGACCACCCGTGCCAAGTGCCGTGACTTCTTGTAGCCCTCAGTGGTCCGGACTGTGAGCTCGGTGCTGCCCCCTGGTGCTCAGATCTGCTCCTGTATTTGCAGTTCATTTGTTACACGCGTTTGTTTGTTTGTTTGTTTGTTTGTCTGTTCCCTCGTCTATTATCATTTATTGCGCATTGTTCGGCTCTACAGTCTCGTCTCGTTCTTTACCTGTCCTGCCCGTATCCCGTGCTCTTCATCCTGCCACTGTACGCTGCAATGCGTCGTGTGGGTATGGCGACCACAAAGCCACCTGACTTGACGCGCTTTTTGGTTGTCCTCCTGGTCGGAGATTTCGTTTTTAGAGCCTGAAGGGACGGAGACGTTTGCTCCTACGTTTTTGGACTGGGAGTCTGAGGGGCGCCCAAAGGCCTTCATCTGGAGGTCTGTCAGAATTGTAATGGACAAAGTTTTCGTTTTTGTGTCTTTCAGCCTTATGCTTTACCACTTTGTTCACAGTTTCATTTGTTAATGTTACGTTTATTTTTTTCGCCTTCATTTTGTCTCGTTTCTTGTCACCACTTAGTTGCTTTGTCTCCCAGATGGCATTTAAGATGGCAGTGCACTGTAATCGGTGCCCGAGATTTCGGATTCAAAACTAAACTCTTCAAGGTGGCGAGTTGCCTCAAGAGGATCCTCGAGTGTTTGAGACTTCGGCGTGTTTTTGGACTTTGTCTTCATTAACTTACTTTGGTACCTTTGGTTTGAACATCTGCACATCGTTTTCACGGCAGTTTTCTTTCATTCGTCTCCTGGTCCATTCACGTTTCTCGTTTTCATCAATGGGTCACCATGGAGTCCATTTTTATTTATTTTATCTTTAATTCCAAGAGGAGGACAAGGCTGTCATTCTGCACAGTGCTCCTTGGTTCAAGTTCCCCTTGGGTGACGATCAGCTCAGGCTTTTGTCCGCCTTTTCCCATCGAATTCTCATTTTATTTTATGGCTGCAATTAATGAACTTTGAAACCTGTGTGTGAAATCGATGTGGCAGAAAGCATTAAGATAAAGAGTCTGTGGCACAGAAACGTGGCACTGCATCGGCCGTGGGGCAAGGAGATGTCAGAGTCTGTAACAGGAGCCCACTGGACCCTCCGAACGCTACATGCTGGATGTGAGCACCTGCCTACTCCAACTGACCGCTAAGGAGTACGAATACAAGCACCAGGCCCGGGACGGTGACTGTGAAGTGTGATGATGACACAACGTCACTGCCTTTACTGTGCCCTGATGCTCGACTTTAAGCAGCTGTTAGATGCGAGAAAAACAAAAGTGGGGTGACATCGGTAACCTCTGGAGCAGCCCACTCTCAGGGAGTCTCCCTTTGTGAATACAACAAAGTAGACGTCCCGTAGAAGCGCATGACGGCTCTTTGATGGCGATGAACGTTACTTAAGGTCTGGAGGCTGAGCATTCACCGGCCACTTACGGCAGAAACCCTTGGAAGGACTGGACCACCTTAAGCTGACGACGCACGAGAGTCCACCTCGGCTCACTCGGAGTCTGCAGACTTGTCATTTGTTCTGCACGTTCACAAGGCACCCTGGGAAGTTTAAATTGTAAAAACTGAAACCTTCCGAATGTGCATAATAAAGATCAGGGGCTTCAGCCAAAGCCCCCTCAGTGTCATCAGCGTCTTTCAGTTTGACGAGCGCTCGGAGTTTATTTCAATGTGAAAACTGCTGCAGTGCTTCATTAAGATAAAGAAGAACATCAAGAACACGAGTCGGCTCACCGTGCGTAGGCACATCTTTATTTAGCGTTTGTTACACCTCAGGTGTGGGCGAGGACAACGGCGGCAGGACGGAAATGGAGCCAACGGCCATGAAAAGGACGAAGGGCCGTCGACCCGAGATGGAAAACGTGAATGAGGGGCTTGGGTAGCAAAGACAACACAGAAAATGGAGTCACTGAAATAGCAGAACTCGTGTTTGTGTCTGTCTGTCTGCTATATAGCGCCTTACACATGTCTGTCTAGGCATCAAACAGTGCCAGTCACTCTCTCTATTGTCTTATTAGACACGTAGTGCCTTCTATCTATCTATCTATCTATCTATCTATCTATCTATCTATCTATCTATCTATCTATCTATCTATCTATCTATCTATCTATTATATAGAGTAACGCCACTGGTGCTGCCCACTGTAAGCTGGCCGTTTGCCCTCGACTAAGGGCAGGTGACGCAGATGTCCCCAGGATGAGACCCAAGGGACCCGGTGAGTGAGCGCGAGTGACACCGACAGCTGGTTTCCCCCCGTGGGCCCCTTTTTGACGTTTCAGCCCCGGCTTGGTGTGTCCGAGTGCCCGCCATGCCCGCTGTCTTGGTGTCAGAGTGAAGGTGGGCTCGTCACCCCTGCGGCTCAGGTCCGGCCACTCCACGCGGATGACTGTCTCCTGTCGGCTCTGTAAGTGTTGACCCCCTGTGCTGTGCTCCAGACCTGAGACCCTCAGTCACGGCGGCCCTGGTCCGTCTCGCAGGCTTTCATTGCCACTAAGCACTTAGCGCTGCTTGTTATTCTTCCATTAAACGATTTGTTTTAAGTTAGAAGATACAAATCGCTCCTAATCAAGCCTATTAACCTCCCGGCCCCCTCTGCTCAGCATTACCCAGAGACTTGGCTCGGCTCCCGCCAAACATAAAGGCCCGTCTGCTTCACATCAAAGGCCGGCATACGTCTACTGTATACGGACCCTCATATGGTTGCACTTAATTTTTAAACAGCCATTATATTTGTGGTTTTGACCCTTTATGAAGAGCTAACCACAGACCCAAATCGGTGACACTTTTTTCGGCTGACTTTTATTTCCAAGTGATCACCGGTGGCACTCGAGGCTAATTGCTGTAACAAACGTCTTTTTATGGAGTTGTTAACGGGCAGAAAATTCAAATCCCTCGCCAGCTTTAATTACTGAGCGTTTATTGCCTGCCGCCATATTGTGCCCTTTATTGATTCATAAACCGTTGAATACGAGCTCGTCACTTGGATGCAAGTAGAATTCTGATTTCTTGAAAGAATAAAATGAATTCTTATTAGTTGACTACACTGCAAACATCGGGGGGTGACTGGGGGTCCAGGGGGGGGCGGAGAAGAACGAAGCCTGCCTGAGAGGCCAGGCCATCAGTGCCCCCTGCTGACCGGACGTGGGGATGCAGTTGTAGGGGCTTATGGAGTCCTTAACGTCACCAGACTGGCGTGTGCTAATCAACACGCAACACGTCACTGAGTCTTCAGCACCATGAGAGTCAGACTTGAAAGGCGCTATATTACTGGACTCTCTAGCACCGTCATTAGTGAGTAGCCCTACGTGACCCCAGAGCCTCATCTTCCTCACCTGACAAATATGAAAGGTGCTATATAACACACACTGTAGACAGTGTGATGGGCAAATGAGCCCCAAAGAAAAGTTGGCCTGCCAACCGGACCACCCTGTTTACTGCAATCGTCCAAGACACAGCACCAAAAAGAGTGCCTGGTGGCACAGCAGAAAGGGGGCACATCAGCTTTCTTGACTGTGACGCCATCTTCTGGGAGCCCTTGGATTTAAATGGTCCTGACCAGAAGACGAGGGGCTTCAGTGGTACCTGGCAGGGGTTAGGAGCCCTCAATATCTGGCTTCTTGGAGAAAAGAGATGGTACTGGTAGTGGTGGTGCCCCCTTATTTGAGCCTTGAAGGTGACCCTCGTTGTGAAGAGCACTACATAGCATTGTGACGCTCTGAATTTCAGGCATTGACAGCCTCTGCCCTGTTTCTGGACCGATTGGCCGGAGGCCTCAGAGGACGTTCATGGCCTGTGCCCTTTGGGTAGAGAATGGCACTCAAATCACAGTGACCTTTAACTTCTGCTTTTCACTTTTACAAAGATTTGTTATCTTTGGAGTAATTTGAAGTTAATCTGTGATAAGACACCCCATCCAAGGAGAACAGGAAATAACCGGAAGATGAATATGTGTGTGCTTAGAATCATCTAAAGACAGTAGACAGCTCCGAACCGACGGAGGCGAAGAAAACGTGAGGACCACACGAGAAACGACGCTGAAGGCGGAGAGGAGTTCAACGAACCTGCCAGGCTGGAAGTGATCTGCGGAGTGAAACGCGTCAACACTGGTGCCACATTTACACCATCCCTTCCTGGCGCGATGACATCGGTCATGTGACGCAGAATCAAAGAAAAAAAATACGAAACATGATGAGAAAATCCTCAAAAGCGGATGAGCTGAAATATCTCCAGATGTGCACATCAACTGCCTTCATTACCACCAACGCGGCCAGAGGTTTGGATTTGGCTCCTCTCCTCCATTTGGGCCTTGGCAGTGTGTAGGCCCAGACCTGCTCATGAGTTTCAGAACGGCCTTTAAAAAACAAAACGATTATTACCAAATAATGACAAAGAATTAAAAGAACTCACGCAAAGAGCAAAACGAACAAAACGACGGTTATTAAGAGTGTCAGGGAATGGGAATGCTCATTACGTGCTTCTCCTGCGGTGGAGCGCGTTGGTGGCCCTGCGTTGGTTTTCCTTCTTTTCGATTATAAATCTGACTTCTGATTATCACGGCCGAATGTCATCTCGTGTTTTCAGATTACGTTTGGTCCTTTGTGTGCCGTCAGTAAATGACATCCACCTGTGTCACCTGATCATGGGCCGCTGTGTCACCTGATCGCTCTGTAACCAATGGCTGCACACGTCTTTATTCACACAGCGCCCTCTCCTCCTCGCCCGTCCACCCCGCGATGCTCACCGAGTGCCCCTCAGCACAGGCAGGGATGCGATGGCACTCGGTGGCCCGTGCCCAGCCTCTTCCTCACTAGCTGTCACCACACCATCACACCCACAGCATTTCTCTGTGAATGAACCCACTGGCGGTCTGTTCTGGGGTTGGCAGAATGCAGTCCTGCGTAGGCTTTTTGTACTTCAATGATATAAGCGTTGGCGTTCGGGCACTCGTCACTTTAGATCGTATTCTGACTACGTGACGCACGTTCATTTAACACTCAACGCTGATCATTAGCAGACACAACAAAGGGTGACCGAGTGGGGACCTGGCCAGCTGCAGCAGTTTGGCTTTGCTGTTCGCCCGTCCCGTGTCCTGTTAATGATGGAGGTTCCTAAACGGCCGCCCTCTGTGGGCCTGAGCTGCTCCTTACGGATTGCGGTCCCGAAGCCGTTCACTTCAGTGGGGCGTCCCCTTCGGATCGTTTCTTTTTATTTTTGTTCGCTTTCCAGTAACAAAGTTGAAATCTCCTCCCAGGGAATTCCTCCTGTATGTCGGCGTGGAGTTTCTGAGGACGCGTGAGGCAGCGATCACTGAGGGTGAGGCGGCTAATAAACAATTGCTCAACTGTTCGGACCCCCTGACCTTTGGTGTAATTCATCCCGCGCGCTGATCGAGCCCCTCGTCCGCTCATCAATGGCCTCATTCAAGCGGCCATCGTCTTCATTTCACTTGTTCATAGCAACGTGTCAGTTGTTGGATCTGAAGACATCCATCACGCACTACATGATCCTTTTGTTTGTCATTTCTAATATCTGGAATGTGCTTCTAAGCAGGCTTATGTCACCCCCCCCCCCCTTATTTTTATTGTGTGTGTCGCTCCGTCTGTCATTCTGGACCGCACAGTCACTCACTCGTGTGACAGCAGCCACTGGTGCAGGACAGGAAGGACCCGAGTGACTCAAACGGGCAGGTGATCCAAAGGAGCACCCTGGTCAGACCCCTCATCACCGGTGACAAATACAAAAATAAATCCGCCAGCTCCGTGCCAACACTTTGGATCGGGAGTCAGCGTCATGACTTCACATCGGCAGTCCGAAGAGCGGAGGGGAAAGCCAAGGGAGACCCCGGCACAGAACGGCGAGGCTGAGGTCCTGCCCCCCAAGGCTCAGGAGGAAAAAGCAAAGCAAACAAACAGAATTAAAACACAAGAAGTCACCACAAGAGAAACGTAATGATGGTCAAAGTAACGCAACAAAGACAAATAATAAGAAAACAAATCACAACAAATCCAACACGGTGCCCCCTAATGGTGCCCCCTAACGGTGCCCCCTAATGCTCCTTAATTACTGTAAATGTGGATCAACTGATTGCAGCCCTTCATTCATGAGCTGCTCTGAAGCCATAAAGAGTCTGCTGGGACAAGAGGGGGTTAAAGGTCCTGCCAGGTGGGGCCCACCCTGTGATTGTTGCCCACCTATCGCTGTGCCGGAATGACATCTTCTTCATGGTGACACTTGGAGACTCTCAGCAGTTGCTTCATGATGGGAACTGACCGACTAAACGGCTTATGACGCGCACTTCAGCCCACCACGTGCTCGGACCCCCGGCCCCTCTACTCGTTTGACCTCCTTCACGGCTGAATGTGTCCCTGCTTGTCTTCATTCTGCCAGTAGGGTGTGACTGTGCCATGTGACCCGTGCCATCGTGGCGGCCATGATAGAAGGAGCGCTGACGGTGAATGAGGGGAGTGAGCGGTGGGCTCTGCAGTTTGACACCTTGAGTGCGCGTCACTCTCGTGTCCTGCCTTCGTTTATTATTTTATTAATTTATTTTCTCGTCTTCTGACTGTGGAATACGCAGCACACAAAAGTGGAGATGATTTTTTGTCTGCTGTTGTTTCACACTTTGAAGCCCCCATCGCTGTACTCCGTGACGTTTTTCCAGTCCAGAGACTCCACAGACGTCCCACCAGCTGTTTGGACGGATTCTCCATCGCTGCGGTCGCGGCTCCTTCCTGATCCAACCTGCCCAACACATCCCAGCATTTCATTTTACGTTTCTTTCTGATTTTCATCTTAATGCATTCCTTTTTGAAAGTAACGGCTTTTGTTGCACACGTCAGATTAGCAAGCCATTTCTATTCAGAGCGTCTTGTGCCCACCTGGCGTCCCCCCCGTTTCTGACGGCCGTGTGTTTCACGTGTCTGCTGTAAAGTTGGCGTCGTTTGCTGTTATTCCCTCTGGTCAAACATGAAGGAATGGTGAAGGTCGAGAAAAATATTTTCATGGACCAGCTTTTCAAAACTGGCATCGGCTGTTCCCCGGGGCTGAATTCTTGCACGATGCCGTATGAAACAACGACATCTCATGAACATTCTCTGAACTTGAACCTTTACTGCCAGGAGGCACACGGCTTCTTGGAGTTTGTCTCAGTATCTGACATGACGGTGGGAAATGGACGACACGCAGCGGTGTGGCGGACCCCCGCTGAGCATTTCTGTGTATTGGGGTGTGACCAATGACAAGTCTGTGCCATGAAGGGCCACCCCACTGCCAGGCTCTTTTCAGATGCAGCCTTAGCTAGTGAGTAAATAACAGACAGCGACACCACCTTGGAATTGCTGACGGGCGCCTGTATGCCAGCTCCATAGTTCATCAAGGTTGGGCACTTGACTATGGGTGGCACCGCAGGATGTCCTGGGTTTGAACCTCAGGGCTCAATGGAGTCTGCATGTTCTCCCCGAGCCTGATGGGTTTGTCTCCAGAAGACGTGCTGGTCAGGCTGACTGGTGAGTGTGACTGGGGTGCCATGTGAGTGACCCCCCATGGTGGGCTGTGGCCCCCTGAGACCTGACTTGGATGGTGTTTAGCAATGGCATGGCATTTCAGACACGAGAGAAGGTCTGCATTTGTATTTTTATCGTATTTCCTTATAATTTCCTGGTCCATTCAGGCGCCGTCTATGCACAAGTGTGTGGTGGGCCTTTCTAACCCTCCGGCTGCCCCGTTGTCTCCGGTCTTTTCGTAATCTTTCTGCATTTGAACCTCATGGTGCTGGACGGCCAGACCAATCATAATAATAAGAAGAATCATTAATAATTCACAACATTTACATAGCGGCTCAAAGCGCCACCACACAGGGAGGAGCGGGACGTGGACCCACCACCACGTTGAATATCGAGGTCAGCCTCTGAAGAATCAAACTTTTCACGAGGGTGAAGGGGTCTTTGTCACTGTGAGGGGTCTCCTTATTATCGTTTACTGTTGCGCCGTAAGGACACCCAAAGCGGATCACGTTGCAAAGGTCAGATGTGTGGATGAAGGCCAAGCGTCGGAGGCGTTGGCATTTCCTCAGACTCAGTGTTGCTCCTCCACTCTTAAGACCGTAGTCTTTGTTGTCTCGGGTTCTCTCGAGCCTTTGCTCTGAGGATCTTCTGTCGTCACTCAGTTTTTAAAGCTTCCTTACATTTTCTTCATGAAGAGTAACTGCCAGGACTTCTTAACTTACTGTTGTCAAGTAACCTTTCTCATCTGTTAGCGTCCTGTGAGCCGAACATTCGCCGTGAGGGTGGCGTGTTCTCGAAGTTCGCGGCCTTCCCGTTCACCATCCTCTAGATCTCCGCACTCCTTCCTTATCGCCTGATCTGCGCCCCTGCAGCCCATCCTGCATTCAGAGGAGAAGCACACATCTAACACGAGTGAATGTTTTCAATTGAGATAGGAGCAGACGCCCCCGGCAGATACGTACGGCGCAAGGGGACAGCACTGATGGCCACGGCAGTCCGATGCTAATTTACAAAATCAGCTGCAGACCAAACCCCAAGCCAATCCACGTCTTTGTAAGAAAGGCCCACCACGTGCCGCCTGGCATCACTCCCACCACCTGAGGAGGCCTTTCTGGATGACCCCATCTGACTCAGCTGAGGTCTTCTCTGATCTTTTCCTTCTCGCTTGTTCTGCGCATTTTCACTTTCTGCTTTTCGTGTAACGGGGCTCAAGGCAGAGCTCCTCGAGTGGTCCACAGGGCTGGTCTACGTGGAAGACCATTCAAGATGTTTACTGTGAAGACAAAGGTGACGCACAGCTGAGAGTGGCCGTAAATACCCAAGGGTCCAGTGTGCCATCTGCTCCAGGGGTCTTCAGTGTCACTTATTAGAGGACACCTTGTCAGGTAAAGTGGCACTCAAAGGATGAACAGCAACGGCAAAGACAAATACATAAAAATGGAGGAGTCCCTAACAGAACTGAGCAAAGCATTCCTGGTTATTACGTGTCCCACCAAGCCGGTCAATCCATTAGGTGACAATTTGAGGGGGACCCCGACACACCCCCAGTCCTCGAAGTCTACTAGTACTGAATGCACTGCGGAAATCGAGGGGCACTGCTTGTGTTACACACCCTTACTCGGACAACTGAGGGCCCCGATTTGGAAGCTCAAGGGGTTCGCACTTCAGTCCCTCAAAGTCTCATAATACTTGATCTGCGCTACGGACACCACAAGTGACGCGCACTCCAGAAGACAAATGCCCTTTAATGGACTTGGGGCGGGGCCTAAAGCTGCCCCGCCCCTAGGCTCGACTTCTCATCACAAAAGGAGCCCATAGTGGAGAAACACCTGAAGCAGATGTTCACAGGGCCAACGAGAACGCAAAAATAGAATTAATGAGAATGCCAAACAGAAAGGTGAAATACAACTCAACCAAATCAAAACATTTCAGAGACCACCTCACCACTTTGGTTACGCTGAGACTGGGCTTGAACAAGTTAAACAGAATGTTCTGGATGGTCTGGATCCCTCACGTTTGCATGGCATCACCACCGGTCCACAGAGGATGCCATGTCCTTCATAGGTCCCACTGTTCTGGCATATCTGGATATTACAAAGTGCTTATGGACTGCAGCTCAGCATCTAACGGTGTTGGACCAGTGAAGCGGAGCATCAAACTCCTCGGCTCAGTGGCCTTAGTCCAAGTGGCCTCTGGACCTCCTAACTGGCAGACCTACCTCAGCACGCATTCCCCCATGCTGACCCTCAACACTGGCACTCCATGGGGTAGTGTGTTGAGCCCTCTGACATGACACAGCAACACCTTCATCCTTAAATTAGCTGACGATTCTGCCATCATAGGCGTGATGTCTAACAATAAGGGGACAGCCAGCAGAGGAGAGGCCTACCTGCTGACCAAGTGGTGCCAGGACAAACCAATTAGCTGCTCAGAGACTTGCAGAGGCACAAGGTGGACCACACTGCCCTGTACATGCTAGGAGGGGATGCAGTGGTGAAGGAGTGACCAGTGGGCACACAACATCAAGAAGACCCCCCAATGCCCTGACTTAATCAGAGCTCGCATTCCTGCATCGCTTGTTACAAATGTCTACAGCTACAAGTATGGCACCTGCTCAGCCCTGGGCCACAGGGCACTACACAGGGTGGCATAGGTGGCAGACAATATAAGTGGCACCCAGCTGCCTTCTGGTCAGGGCATGCAGGAGATACGAGGGGCTTTGATGGGCAAACAGGGTTATTAGAGAGCTCAGCCATCTTCTCGCGTCTCCCGTAGACGTCAGAGTGGCGGGTGCTGTGAGGCGTACGCCATGCGATGTTCAGGATGGATTTAGGACATACGCCTGTGCGCCGCGTCCTTCTCTTGGTGTTGTCTCAGAGGGTCACAGGCCAAGAAGAATCCTCTTCAGAACCTGAGGAAGCAGGCAGCGAGAATTTCTCTGTCCTTGGCACGCGTGGCAATAAACTGGAGCCTGAAACTTGACTGAGAAAGCACACGGTCACCGTTGTCACCGTCGTCACGGCTGCCATCTCCCTTGCCCTTCCTTCTCCTTTCCCTGCTCTTTCCACGTGACACGTTTGTGCACTTGGATTGAGACGCCGCTGGCCCTGCTCCAGACAAAGCTGTCTTTGATTTAGCGGAATTAAGAGATCGTTTATTTGAGTAAAACGGTTTGAGTAGTTTGTAAAACAATCAACTCTAATATTCTTTGATTTGTTCCATTGAATGGCTAAAGACCTTCAGATGTAACGCTTTACATGGGCTGAATTTGTCTACACGATCAAATGAAAATAAACAGAATCAACGGTAAGGAAAGAACTGCTGAGCAATCATGGCTGGCTGGCGGATCTGCGAGTCTGACACAAGTAGCCAAGCGAGCTGCAGGAGGATTTCACTCCTTTGAACCAGATGTGCAATGCCGGCCCTGGGATCGCGCCGACTACGCTGCCTTCTTCCCAGGGACGCTCTGCATTTCACATTCCCCGTCGCAGTTTGTTTCAAGTGCCTCAGCTGAAATGGCAGGGGGTCCAACGTTGGCAGCTGCTGAATGACTCAGACGACTTTGTGGGCCGCATCCCCGGCCTTAAAGAGAACCGCCGAGGGTCCGGCGAGGTAAGAAGTCGCTGCGTCGAGGCCGGTCTGATGAATAGTCGCAGTCCGACGGGGGGCTTCATCAAAGAGGGAGACGGAGACAAAATGGTTATGTGTGCCACCCTCCTTTAACAGGACCCCCTGTCAACTCCTCAATTAACGATAAGTGACAACTGTGATATTTATAAGAAAGGTGCTCAACACACACACACACACACACACACACACAGACTCAGACACAGACACACACACACATGCACACACACACAAACACACATTGTATTAATGTAAGAATTCTACCCACAAATATACCACACGGACAAAGCCTTTCCAACACCTCATTATTAATCCGAGCTCTGACGATGACGATGAATCTGATGCCAGCGTCAAGGATGGCATCAACGAGATAAAAGATGCCAGGATCCCAAAGACAGGGAACTCTTCTGGGTGACGCCTGCCAGGTGATATTTGACATCCAGGGGAGCTCCTGGGCATTCACAGGGAAATCCATCCATCCATCCATTTTCCAACCCACTGAATCTGAACACAGGGTCACGGGGGTCTGCTGGAGCCAATCCCAGCCAACACAGGGCAATCCCGGGCAGGGTGCCAGCCCACCACAGGACACACACAAGCACACACACACACCAATTTAGAATCGCCAATGCACCTAACCTGCATGTCATGGGGAGAACATGCAAACTCCACGCAGGGAGGACCCGGGAAGCAAACCCAGACGGGTCTTCTAACTGCAAGGCAGCAGCGCTACCCACTGCGCCACCGTGCCGCCCCACAGGGAAATCCTCTTTGCAATTTTCAAACTTCCTCGTGTTCAGCCGGAGTGAGGAACAAAATCAAGTGAGTTAGAAAAACGACCTTTCATCGCTCAACTCAAAACACTGAGCTCGATTAGTCTGCACATATGATAACCGCACTTAACACCAACATACTGGACGTGCGTACAGACGTGCAAATACTGAGGCAGAGACAGACGGTGGATAATAAATCAAAATCATTAGTAGGATTGGAATTTCAGGAGGAAGGAAGGAAGGCCAAAAACAATCTCCATAAAACCAAAAATCGAGCCAAAGATGTCCTCGGGCCAACACCAGCTCTGTGAAAGGCGCTTTAATCCAAAACCTTGGACCACCAGGACGTGTGCGACGTTTGCCGCGTCACCTTGCTGATTGGCGTTGGTCGCTGAAATTCTTTCCTGAATGTCAGGTGAAGGTTTTTTTTCTCCTATTTTCCCAGTGCCTCCTGATGGTTTGTGACATCGCAGATCTGTGGCCGCCATGTTGGACAGCGTTGTCCCTTCCTCACGCACATGCAGGTGTGTATCGCTAGCGTACTCCACCTCACCCTCACGCATGTGTGAATATCTAACAGCATGTCACTGCCCGTTTGGCAGTCTAGTGGGACAGCCCGAGTGTCCCTCGTGCCACAGGCTCTGGGGGTGCCGGTTATTCAAAGTGTCACAGAGCGAGATGAAGGACTCATTTTGTAATTTTCTATTCAGGCAGGCGCTGCCTCACAGCTCAGGTCACCAAGCTGGCAGACCCTTCCCTAACACTTCAGAGACCACCCAACACTAGGCCAGGGTCTCCTTCCCCTTTGCCCTCATTTCATTCAAATTCCCGATCATGTGACACGTCTCACCGTCATGTGGGCCGCAGCACTTGGACAAACGAAGGACGACGTGGTCAGAGTGTCGCTGTCCAGATCTCTGCAGCACTGCCCCCTGCTGATTCTGATAAGGGGCCTCCACCCGCACTCGATGCCCTCGTCATTCCCACCCCTGCTCAGTTTATATTTGTCTGGGACCCCCCAGTTTTGATTTTGAGGGGGTCTAGTCAGCACTTTGCTGGTGCGTCGCTCGTCCTCAGGGCTTTGAATTTCTTTTCGTCGCTTTATGTTTTGCGGACCCCGGACGAGCCCGCTGGTGAGGTGTGCGGCCGAGGGTCCAATTGAAAACAGGCCTCGAGTCTGCGAGGCGTGCGAGTGCCCGGCGTGTTTTAGAAGCGAGCGCTGCTCCAGCTGTGGATTTCCTCCAGAAATGGGTTTGATTTATTTTTAATGTCTCCGTCACGTTGTCTTCGTATTCTTTTTCCCAAACTTTGAGTGGCTGCTAACCGACTTTTCACAAACAAGTTTTTCTTTTCTTTCAAATGTTTAAACTTTTTTTAACAAACTTTGTCAAATACATAAACAAAAAAAGGAAAAACCAACACACAACATTTCAGGGACCCTTGGTTTTTAGATCGGACCCCTCTGAGCCGACACGTGCTGCCTTTGCTCACTGGGGGGCTCCTCTCGTCCCACAGACGCCCCACCGACCTGCGGGTTCCGCTCGTTAGACCCTTGAACTTGGCTCTTTCATTTGGGTGGGTGACTGGCACCACGTCCAGGCTTGGCTCTTGTCTCTCTTTTACAGGACCACCAGAACATCCAAAGTGAAAGGTCAGAAGACCAGCAAGGGTCACAAAAGAGCAACAAGGTCAGGCCAGCAAGAGGAGTTCAGGGCCGAGACAAACTGGAGGAGTATATGGAGCACTTGAGGAGGAGAGGAAAAGGACCTGCGCCAAACTACAGGTGGTCCAGGCGACAGCAACGTCTCCAAAGGGCACCAGCGCGGCGTTCACAGACGTCATCACCTCCACCTGAGCGCCGAGCGAACCTTCATCACCGCGGGGCGGCTCCAGCTGTGGAGCACCTTCAGAGGTTGGTGTGATTGTAGAACGTGTCAGGCAGATGTCAGTAGGTGATCACCAAAGGTGAGAGTGGTCTCATGGGGACGCCACTGTGTGCCAATATGCCTGGAGAAGACCTGCAAACTGAAAGACCACCGCCGTTTACGGGGGCTCTGGCTCTGTCCTCAGCTTCGTGTGGTTTAGTTTGCTCAATTTTTTAACATTATTTTATACTTCTCATTCGTCTTATTGTATTCTGCTTCTGATTTTTCAGGTCATAAAATTCATTTCTTCATTTAGTGGCTGCGCCTCTCATCTAAGATGGGTTGAAATCCAAATCTTCATTGGAGACCTGAGTGTTTTCAGCATAAACGTTTACAGTGCACCATCTATTGGAGGGTATTGTGAACTGCATATACAGTAGTAAGAGCATGTCCTGCATTTGTCATTCCAACAGGTGGAGCACAGCCAACATTAACTCTACTTTCATGACTCCCATACCCACTGGCATGTCACAGTAGCTTAGCAACCAGACAGACTCACTAAATATGTCACACGAAGGACGTCTGCGGACCCTCGACAGTTCTGTCCTACTGGCTGAATGCGGACGTGTTGGCCTTTGAACGTTTCTGCTACGCGTAATGACATTTTTACTGTTGAAAAAAATCCCACATTTTTGGCTGATTGTTCTGGTGGTAATCATCAAGCTAAGGAGTCAGATGTCCTGCTAGAAGTCTGGAAGCAAATGGGACTGAAGGTCATAAAAGCAGACAATAAAAAGAATGGCAGATGGACAAAAAAAGTGGGTGTTGATTTTCAAGTTCCTTTCAGCTAATATTTAAAGTGGCAGAAACTACGGCGTGAACTCCAAAGAAAAACCAACAATCAGAAACAACAAGAAAGCTCTGAGCCCGCCACGTAAAGATCAGCAGACACAAAGTGACCTCCCAACTCCTAAACCACAAGGACGGCCCTGTCACCGCCACAAAGTGACACCTACTAAAGCAAACATCTGCCGCCCTTCCTGCCCACTTCTGTGAGACCCGCTGTCACCCACCACTGGTGCAGGCTCTGTTGGCACTTACACCGTCGCCCGTCGAGCTCCACTACTGACCCCTCTCTGGTGGCCCACCGGCCTATCCTCGCCACTTTAAGGGGTGATGAGGGGTGAATGGAGTTCAGTGCCAGCACTACATATAACCTCAAGTGCCATCAAACTCAATGGAAAGCACAAAACGTCCATCCAGTGGATGTGATGATGAAGATGGTCCTCGCTAGCTTGGCAGTTCCTTGAACTGACGTTAGTAGAACACGTTTTCCAGATAAGGTAAGGTAGGCCTACAGCCTGATGATTAGGGACCCCCATAAGCCGACCTAAGGGCCCAGCAGGCCTCACTCCTGGCCTTCTGGCCTTTTGTTGTTCGGCTCCTCGCTGTTTCGTTTGTGTTCCGTCGACGACGCTCCGCTCCGCTTTCATGGCTTCTCGCCCCTTTGCTTTTTTGGGGACGCTGACTCAGCACTTTGTTTTGGATTCATTGACTTTTTTCCTTTTGTTCTTCTTCTTTGGCTTTGAGTTTGTTCTTTTGGAGATTTATTTCTGATTCCCTTTAGAATTTCACACCCCTTCTTACAGTTTATTCCAATATGAAGTCAAAGCTTTGTTCTTTGTGGGCCAGAGGTGTTATGGCTCCCCTCTCCCCTTTGGCCTCCTCCACTAACTCCGGGGGGTCCGGACTGTGTCCCAGAGCTGAGCCTGCCTTCTTAATCAGCTTGTTGATTTGGTGGGCCTCTCCTGAACTGACCATACAGACCCAGCACACCACAGCGGCCATCGCAGGCCAGAGCTGTAGGAGGTGTGAAGGATGTCTTGTGAACGGCACGAGTGCTTTGAGGACCACTGCAAGGCTTCGGAATTCATCATTGCACCAGCGACAACCTCTCCTCTGTGACCTCACGGACCAATCACTCACAAGAGCAGCCCGGAAGTCCCTCCTCTTCCTCCCAGGACCAATCATGAAGAGCCGCGCCAGGGCCAGCACCAGGTGTGGCCTCCTCTTTATGTGCTCTTTGCGCAGTTTAGGTTTCCTTCCACGACCTTTGGGTCCCCCCCAGTGCCTTTTCGGGGTCTCTTTGTGTTTCTTCTCAGCCCCTGCAGCTCAGTCCTCAGCTCCAATCAAAGACTCTGGAAGTGGGCGATGGTGGCCGGCTGTGGACCTGACGTGGTGGACTGAGAGGCCCTCCTGACGTTTGAAGTCAGAATGTGAACATTTTTATTCTTTATGAGATTCCATCAGCTTTATTAATGATTTAGACAGAGACCGATGGATAAATAATATGAAATCATATAATAATATGAAATATAGACTGTGTTGAAATTGCAACTTGAATTTTAAGAGATTTAGTCTGGGATGCTGGGAGGAAGAATTGAATTGCCTGATAGCAGTGGGCAGAAAAATCCCAGAGGCGCTTCTTAGCACAAAGTGCCACAAGAGGGCGCCTCCTGGAGGGGCTTCTTCACGATGGCTTCGGGTTTTGCCACCATCCTCCTTTCCACAGCAGCTCCCAGCATGCCCGGGGTTAGCCCTGTGATGGTGCAGGCTGTCCTGACAAGTTTGTTCAGGCATTGGGGGGTCATCTCCAGGAGACCACAGTGCAGAACAACACACGGGCCACTATGGTCTGCTAGAACATCTCCAGCAGCTCACTGCGTACGTCCAAAGATGGGAAGTCCACTCTGCTCTGGTCCTTCCTGGACTTCGCCAGCCTGCCGTCAGACCCGTCCAGTTCGCTGCTCCTGTGGACCCCCAGGTGCTTGTTGCTTTAAGCCTGGAGGAATCAGGAGCCCTGAACACTTGAGCCAAAAGGCGCATTTTGAGCTATTTTTAAACTATAGACAGTGTACATTAAAGCTATTTGTACAATTTTTATAAATCATGATACATGACAATTATTTCAAACAAACGTTTGCCTTGTGTCAGCCTTTTAGTCCTCAGTCAGATGAGTTACAACGTGGCTCTGCCAGGGCAGGAATCGCTAACGAGCCTCGCCATTATTCATTCCCAAAGATAATCCGAGCCGCATGGCACACGTCCATACAAATGGCGCAGATGCGTCTTTGACTTGAAGCAACGACATGAAGCCCAGAAGGAGCTTTTTACGTCAGGGCGAGTCTTCCGATCTTTGACCTCGTCCAGCCTAAAGAAGGCGTCTCGCTGACAGGATGGCATTCGTGTTTCCCCGAGTGACGGGAATCCTTTGAAATTCCTTTGTTTGTTTTTAAATATCCACTGGAGTTTTGTTTGATTCTCCACACTGCTGTGATTTGGAGCCTCCAAAAGGCAGGCCAGGACAGTCACAGGCCACCCCAGAAGAAGCTCACCTCAATCCAGCTAGTATTTAACTCCACCTGCAGGCCTCACAAATGAGGGTTAATTTTGAAAGTTCAAAAAGGCCATAACATTTCCAAAATATACAAAATGTCCTCAAAGAGCATGGATTACCGTAAACCCCGGGCTTGTAGATGAAGGAACAACACAGAATCTTTATGGTAAAAGATTCATTAAGAAAAATTGAAAATACAAGAAGATTTGCAAAAAAGCGATGAGCCACCAAAAGAAAGTGCTGAATCCAACAAAAATCATCACAGCGAAATCTCCTTCACAAGCTGAGTCCATACTGAAAAGAAGAGAAGGAGGAAGACCCAACGTCTGGTGTGCAACTGAAGAGCAGGAGGCAGATAACAAATGTCAGACGGGAAGGAGGGAACAAAGCCAGGGAGACGATGAGAGAAGATGGCTGCTTAGTCGCTCATTAAGACCCCATGCTGAGCTTCCTCTGATTTTTCTTCGAGGTCGCTCTTGAATTGTGTCCTGCATTACTCTTTATATTTGTCTCCACACGCGCCTCTGCGTTGTCTGCACCTTGGTCCATTTATCTCGCCGTATGTTTGTAAACGGCTGAGATGTGACTTTATTCCAAGGAGAAGCGCGTGACACCCCACTGATGCTTGAGCCGCCTCTTTCCCAAGAGAAACCCCTGGAAGACCTCCTGACCTAACGAGTTCCTGCCCCTTTCGGCCTCAACAGCACCTGGCCAGGTCTGCATTGGATGCCCATGTGTTGATAAATGATGGACTCCACGCTGCCGGTGTCCATCTTGGTTTGTGAAGTTCTGCTCTCCTCTGCTGCGTTGAGGCCAGCGGTGTGAAAGCTCCAAGACGCACATTCTTAACCACCTAATGGTTTTATTTCTTAATGGGAGCGGTTCTGCTCCACAGACATTTAGCAGCACTTAAACTATTAAAGAACCTCTCAGTGTAATTCTTTATAATAATAGATTATTTGAAAATAACAGGAATCCTCCATCTCTGCTACCGAGAAAGTCCATGCAGTGTGTCAAAAGCTGGAAAGGAGCCACCATCTTAACATGGAGGGTTGCACAATTGCACATCTGCTTCTAATCTCACTTAATAAGTGGATCTTCTCCCAGTTGTGCAGGACCTGCTCTTTAAACGCACTTGGGGTCTGAAGGGGCTCCGCGACTGGGGGCTTAGCAGGCCTGCTGGGACTCCATCACTGACACAAAGCTCCTGGACGGCGGGATGGCGGAGATGAACGGCTCTGTGAGGCATGAGCTGTTAGGCACTTTGAGTAAACATTTACATTCGGCCAGCGGCTCGTCGTTCGACGCTTCTGCTCAACGGCCGTCTCCTCATCTACTGCGATAACGCAGCGTGACTTTGGTGCCATTCATTTAGTGGGGAGTCACAGCTCTGCTCACTCGCCGTCACACATAATCCATTCTGATGCTTTATTTAAGTGTCACTCCTTCGTCACCACTTTGTCATTTTATGAAGCATCCTGACGAGGAGAAGCCATTCGACTCCGGCTGCCTGAATTCTTAACTCGCACACCGTGACTGACAGGAGAGAAATCAGAGCCTTGTTATAATAAACTCATTTAAAGGCATTTAGTAATCGAGCAAAACTGAGTTAAAATAAAAATGGATTTTCTCTTAATAATCTGCTTGTATCACCTCCTCACTGACACGGAAAACTCAGCAGCAGCGCGTGAACTTGGCCGCCTCTCAGGTCAGGTCTTCCACACTTCGTAGCTATGCAGTGCCGCACTTCGGGAGCCGCTAATCGATGAGAGATGTTCAGAAGGTCGCCACTCCACAGATTTCAAGTACGCTCTGTGACGCCACCCCGATTTCAGACGCCTGCTGTCCGCTGTCCACACGTGTTACCCACTAATGTGCTCGTGTAATGGGCCCAAGACGTGTAGGAGACGTCCATCAAGACATCGCCTGCTTCGAGTTAACGTGTTTCTCGTAGTGGGAAGTTGTTTTTGAAAGTCCAGCAATTTGGACTCAGAAAGTAACACACCACCATCTTATATAGGTGAGTGGGGCGATGAGACAATGCGTTAACATGACCCCCGCATCACGAGAATAAGCAATGGACATAGCGGCCACCGTAAACGATACGGCTAAACGTGTAAAACAGCGACTCCTGCAATCCAAATCATCATACAAGATGGCTGTGTGGAAACGTTAGAAACACGATGATGAAAAATGTGAATAATCACAAAACAAAATAAAACGCAATCACAATACGTGTGGAGCTGAAGTCCCGACACGCCACGCCAATCTGTGCCATTGCTGCTGTTAACGACCAGAAGCAAACAGTTGATGTTCTTCGCTCATTTTAGCTGCATTTACGCGTCCCGCTTGCACTTTTCATCTTTTCAGACGGCCATCTTGATTTTCTGGTGCTCTTGGTTTGTATGTGTTGATTTGTTTATCGATGCTTTTAAACTGTGATGTGACGTCATGCGAATTTCAGGCTCTGCCATTTCATTTGAAAATTTGCTATGTCATGTGACCACTTCGTTTCCATGTCACCATCTTGCTGGTATGGTGGTGTGGTAAACGCTTCCTCCAAGCATTGGGAAAACAAGCACACGTTGTTACTTCCCAGTGTGACGTTCTACTGGGATTGTTGCCTTTTTCTGAGCTCTGCTCACTTTGTTTCTGTCTCCTGGCAGTTTTGATCGTTTGGCTTCTCTTCTGCCAGCCCCTTCGTCTCCTGCCCACCCATCTCCTTTGGCTCTTTTCTCTAACACAGGCACAATCAGGACGTCCTACCGTTACGTGAACACCTGCCTGTGCTGAGCGGCTGAGCCCAGGGCCTCTGGTGTTGGCCAGCGGACCACTCACCCGTGAACGTCAAATATGGGGTCACTCCTGGGGTTTGGAAAGTGGCACACGCCCTTCGCCTATTTAAGGGTGGTGACATCAGTGACTGTCGACTCATTTCAAAGCTCTCATGTCTGGCCTGATGAGTTCCCAGCTGTACTTCCATTTATCTTAGAATAATATTAGAGGAGTCATCAGTCAGGATGGAGTCACCGTCCACTTGGGCGATAAACGAAACCATCTGCTCAGTGAGTAATAAAGACCACGGCTGACCTTAATCTGCTTTTAGATGCTGGCCTTGATGAGGACGTCGGTGTTTTTTTAGATAATATTCCATCTAAATGGTCTAAATCACTCAAAACTGTTTGCATCACAAGTAACTAAGATCGAGGGTCACCTTTGTGTCTTGAAATGAAGGCCTCACAAGACTCCACAGCAGGCCACAGGCTCTCTGGACCCAAACTCAAGAAGCGGGCTTCACCGCCTGCACAGGCCACAATGGACCAAACTGAAAATACAGAGTGGACAAATGGAGAATTTCAAAGATTGATATGCAGACCTTCTTGAACAACAACGAAGAGCACAAGCAGAAAGGACTGAAAAAAGGTAAACGTTACACAAGCAGAAATCTGGGATCTCCTGATCCTTCAACAAAGCCAAAATCCAATAACGGGCATCAACTAGAAAGAAACAAAAAACCAACGGAGCTGTCAATCCAAAAGCCAAGAAGAGCCAAATGTCTTCTTCTTATTATTATTTATTATTATGATTTTTAGAGGAAAAGAAATGAAAGCAAAGGGCATGTAAGGCCACTGACTTTGTCACCTTTCATTGCGACCAGAGCTGCACCGTTGACTCTCCTTTTGCTTGTCCCATCATCGCCGGATCTCAGCAGGTTCTCGTGCTAACCAAACGGCGCCGATCAGGTGCTGGCCTTGAACCCTGCTCTACCCGCTGCTCCACTGTGGATGTTCTGCCTTCTCCTCTTTCGTAGGCACATGCTGGACGCGTACGGTTTTGACTTTGAGACGTGCGAGTGGATCGGCCAATTTCAACACAACATTCTCATTCCACTCATTCAAAATGTGAATAAGCCAGCGAGAACAAAGCCATTTCCACCTTTCATTTGCTGCCCACTCATTTCTGCACGGGAGTGTGGGCAGCTGCTTTGGACACCTTGGACTGTGTGCCAGTCTAGAGTCACACGCCAGCACTTACGGTGTCACCCGAGCTGCCCGTCCAGCTGTGTGTGCCAGGGCGTGAGTTTTACTGGGAGTTTGAATTTGGGCTGCTGAGCACACGGCACACTTGTGTGAATCCATGCCAAGGCCACTGCCATCACAAGGCCCGAGTTTCAGGCGGGACGTGCCCCCCTTTTTTTTTTCTTCTTGTAACCTTAGATTAGGCTCAAGAATGCCGCTATTGCACAGTCGGGGGCGCGACATCATCACTTAACACCAAAGCAGTCGGCCCGGACAGATAATTTGGCATTGGATGTCAGATTCCTGCGACTCAAGTGCCGTAGTGTCGGCTTAACCTTGCCTCCAGCAGGATGTAAGCTGAGCCGCTGCTGTTCGTCGATGTTTCCTGACAGAACGTTTCATGTTTTTCTTTACGTGGCCTTTCTCGTGTAGGCAGATTTGCGGTCGCGGCCCCCAGCTTTATCAACAGAGCGGTAGCCTGGATGGATGTTTTGACTCACAAACCTGCTGAAAGGCTCCGCTGGCCTGTCTGCGTGTCGCGTAAATTCGATGCACGTGGAGTCTGTGAAACGTTATCACGGCAGCGAGCAGAAAGTCTGCAGGAGGGCATCGGCGGCTGAGGGGTCATGAAGTGGAAGGACACGCCGCCCTGACGTGGGGAGTGGTTGGCGTTGAGCGGACTTCGGTGCCAGAGGGTCCACCGGACAGACGTGACTCTGCAGGTCTAATCAAAGATGTCGACGCACCAAAGCAAAGAGTCGTGTGAGTCGTTCTGATTGGTGACTTATGGACTATTTATCTGTTGAGAATTGTTCACCATATTTATTTACTCACTTACTGTCACACACAGTGTAACATTTTAATGTGCAAACCTCTGACGAACAGAGCAATTTACAAAATGACAAAGACAATACAACACAAACGTCACACCAGCCACTTTGTCCAGGAAAGTCTACTGCTGGTGACAGGGACAGTTCTTGAAACTCTAGGGGGGTAAATGTCAGAAACTCTGGACAAACCCAAAGTGCTCGACTGTAAGGGGTGACCAAAGGAGAACAACCAAGAGACGCACGATTGGCGAAGCCAAGACGCTGAACCACAGCCAAAGTCAGGAGCAGAACAAAGAAGGCTCGGTGTAACGGACCCGGACAAAGGAAAGTGGACAAACGTGAGTGCCAACGTGGTTACCAAAAAGACCAAACTGATCTGTTCAACAATCCAAGTCTGCAAGGCTGAGTCAAGGAAAGCAAAAAGCAAGCAAACTTCTGCAAGGTGTTTGAATCCAATCGACCGCAGAAGTGCCGGCTCACCGCCGATGTTACCATAGCAACGGAGCAGACAAACAAACAAAACGTGAAAACCTCATCAGCTTCCAAACAGAAAGATATGAAAATAAAATGAGAACCAAAATGAGTTCTCAGTTGTAGAAATGACTATAAACATCAACTGAAAAGGTCACTGAAAACAAATAAAAAGGAACAAATGAGTCAGTGGTGGCAGCCGACGAGTCGGGTCATTGAAGCCATCACACAGCCACCTGTAAGAGCTGAGAATCCACAACCTCGGACATTACACGGCATTGGCATTGTGCCTTCTGCGGGTGTCCCTGCAATGTCAGCAGTCACAAAATAACGGTAATAAAAACAATAAAAGTGTGGATGTCACAAGAACTGCAGGGTCACACAAGAGGAAGTATTGGGGGGCCAATCCGTCATCTCGCTTTAATAAGCAGGAGTCCAACAAAACTCACGCAGTCGATGGCACCAAAGAGACAAACAATCGACATTTCTCTTGGCTCTCGAGCCTCGTGAGTCGCCGCCTGTGGCGCGTTCTTGTAATGAATGCTGGGATATGTCGTGAGGGGCGGAGCCAGTCCCCCTCACTGGGCACCTTCTCACAAGTGTGGAGGGAGAAGCAGAGGGTAAGGTTAGCGCCAGGGTGGAATCCTCATTGCTCTTCAGAAGAGCCCGATGGAGGATCGAGTGATGCACACGTGTGACAAAAGTAAAATCAGAACAACCAAATGCAGACCTCCTCCGCTGTTCAGGGTCTTCAAAACCCACCAAAATGAGCACACTGGCCCAGCACGTGACACAAATGAAATCTAAGTATGAATAGCAAAGCCAGCGAGGTGCGGTCCAGAGAAGGAGACACATTGAAGTGACAGTATAAGGGGACCCATCGCCAGCCCGCCGAGGTTCACGTTGTTGAGTCACTCGCCGTGGACGTCCGCGTCATTCGTCCTTCTCTGTTCATTTCATTTCTTTTTTGCTCCTCCGCTGCGCTTCTACATCTCGGCTTAAAAATCCCAACTGACTTCTCGGAGGCTCATGAAAGCAAAACAGAAACACACTCAGCCACACTTTAGTTTGGCTAATAGTCCATGGGGGGCCCTTAATGTTCCCATGGGGTCTCAGGGGGTCAACAACTCAACCAAATCCTAAGTGGGGTCACGCGAGTAACCTTGAGAGTTTAGCTGAGGTCACCGGGGGGCCATCTGGTCTTTGGCTGATTCTATTTGAACGTCTGCTCCGCGCCACCTGGACAATCCCCCTGCACGTGCCAGTGGATGTGCCTTTGGATTTTCCTCCTTCCTGTGCAAAGGAAAATGGGCATTGCCATCATGGGGGGCACTGCTGCCTGGGCCTGGATGTGATTGCGCTGCCAGCTCACTGCCCATGTGGGTCTTCTGCTGTCTCCTTCACATCCCACAGACATGTTCAGTGGGGGCTTTTGGTGATTCTGAGGTGTCCCATTATGAGGATGGTCAGTGATGGACGACTGCGGTAGGCTTTGGGGTCCCACGTCCTTATGTTGGAGTAAACGGGAATGATGAGCCCACGTTCAGCTGCATGGTGCCACCGTTTGGAGCGGGCGTCTCCAGCTCTGTCCCTGCCTGGCCACAGTGGCTGTGACCAGTTACTGCAGCTGCTGGGGTGGACTTGGCCACCTTGACCCCAATTGATTTGCCTTTTAAGATTCCAACCCTGCCATTGTTTCTTTATTCTTTACTCCAGCGTTTCTCAACCTTTAAGTATTTGCGACCCGAGTTTTCATAACAGTTTTATTCGTGCCCACCTTAACGTTTTTTTGAAACCCTAATAAAATGTATTCCTATGTTTTTTGCTGCCGATACGCCGCTACAAGTTTAAAATTTCCCTACGAATAGCAAAATTACACCACATAGGGCAACATTTGTGCCCCCCACAGTTTGAGAACCGCTGCTTTAAACCGAAGCCGAACGCCGATGTGATTCAAAGGGTGGCAACAGAGGACCAAGACACTCGGCTCCTGGACAGCCATCGTTTTTGCTCCGGCCACTTTCATGAAACCCGTGTGGGACCCTTGAGATGGCACATCATCTCTCAGCTCCTTCAAACAATAAGGGGCAGTATGGCCAAAACTGCGGGTCACCACAGAATCGAAAATCCTGACAAGAACTGCAGTGACAGAAGGGCGCCCGGTGTTGGTCCTGCCTTGAACTCAGTGGTTTGCCAGGGTGGCCTCCAGCTGCCCCTCGACCCTGCCCTGGATTAGCGGCTTAAGCATATTGGCACATGGGAGGACATATTTATTGAAACTTCAGTGTCAGATAAAGGAGATTGGTTGTGGGCAGAGGTGCGCCTTCTTCTTCAGGTTCTCACAGATTCACTGCCTTGGAGCGTCTTCCTCTCGGCTCCTGGATGTTCTCACTGCGTCTCGACTCGTCGGCTTTACGCCTCCATACCAGCCAACTGAATGCAGGGCTGTGGGTGGAGCCAGCAGTGATGCACCAATCAGGCTGAGCCACACTGCACTCTGGGTAATATTCCTAAACATAGACATAGCAGACACAGCGGCGTCACTACAACGACACTTCCTGTTTGCAGCACTGAGCCATTTTTACGAGCAGTACGTCATTTTCTCTGTTTTGCACCTGAATGTTTTCTTTCTAAGGTTTATTTTGTGCGTTAAAGTGGAATTCCAAAGTTGATTTGGGCTGCCGTTTTGATCTTTACGAAGTGTCACTGAATTTGGTCATGTGACTAGGACTGTCACTCTGATGACGTCACAGGATGATGGTAGTGGTAGTCAGCTTTTCACCACGTAGACCCCAGTGTTTGATTTGCCGTTTATTCGGCCCAGACATCCATTTTTGGATTATTAGAGTCGTACTTTTGGTTCATTTATTCATTCAGGTGCCATTTTGTTTATTTACGTCGTGGCCATTTTGTCTTCCCTGTTGTTAGGGGCGTGTCCTCAGAGGTCATAACCTTTGGTTAACGGCACAGCGGGTTTAAGAGGTCAGTCGATTCTTCTTTTGCTCCTTAAAACTCTTTTTTGCTGTTTTTCAACTCACGCTTGAATTTTGACCTTTGATTTTTACGGTGGACTTTTCTTAAAACTTTGGGTCTCTGGTTTGCGCTCAACGTGTTTTTGCTCGTCTCACTTGCGTAATTCCAGCCCAGTTCAATGAAGCTCGTGGACTCTCAAAGAGAGCCAGACGCCTGACCACAGAGCTCGGGTTCTGATATCTCACATTTCAATCATCTGCTCTTCAAAGATTTGACTTTTGGAGACTTTTGCTCTTTTTTTGGGAGTCGAGCCGTCAAACCCTGAGCTTTGGAGACCTCCATGTGCAGGTCTCACCTCAAAGAGGGCTGTCAAGAGCAAGTCCTGGACATGAAGAAGTGCCCAAAATTCTTACAGCTGACCCCCTACAGACGTGCTGAAAGACTGAGGGGTCCCTGGAGGTGTTCATTTTTGTACATCCTGGAGTGTGCGGTGAAGTCTCCTGTATTTCCAATTCAGTGGTCCTCCTCTTCTGTCATCTCCACGACGTGGGCACCAAAGTTTAAGAAATCCTTTCTCAGACCACCCTGTGGGCCCTCCAAGTTAGAGAGTGACGCTCCTCGGTGTGACTGCACAGCGCTACCTGACTGATACGTTAGAAAGACAGAGAAGTGACAAATGTCCACATCTGGAATGTGTGAGCCTACCGCCCTTCGAGGTCACCTGCGTTCCCACAGAGTCGAGTTTTCCTGCCTCTTCTTCAATTGTTTTTGTCTGCCCACCTCATGACAAAGGTGGAGTCTCCAAGGGAAGAGCTGCCTGATGGGACAGCAATTTCATCCTGTTTATTGTGGGGCTCTTTCAATGGCCACAAATTCGTGAAGTCCCAGAGCAGAAGACTTGCTGGCTGAAGTCAGTGACAATCATGGTCACGTAATGCATCTGAGACACCTCCAGTAAACCAAGAACTGAAACGGAGCAATGATAAAACAGAACATTATGGCGATAAATCAAAGCTAAAAGAAAACCGCAATTCTCACCCTAAACTCGTAATCGGCGCACATGCTGTGGTGGCTATCCGTCAATTTCTTTTCTTTAATGCTTCACTGTTTTTCATGGAGCTTCTCCTTCTCTAGTAATGGATTTTAATTCTGTCAATTCAGTTTGTTGTTCTGCCTTTCCTCCTTATGCTGCACCCTAGGGGTGCGGGGCCTCCTGGCACTGCAGTGGCCATCACAGTCCCCATTTACAGGTTGCACAGGCTGAGCCTTGAGGTCTTGAGTTGCCCCCCCTTTCTTATCTTCTTCATTGGGGATTCCGGATCAACTCCAGCTCCTGCATGTGCTGCCAGCCCAAAAAGTGGTGGCACACCTGGCACATGCCCTCCATTTTCAGATCACCATTCCTCTAGCGGCACATATTAAGTTCAAATCCTTGATGGTCACCTACGGGCACCTACTGCACGTATGTGGAGACACTCATGAGGTCCTCTGCTCCTTCTCAACCACAGAGGTCTGCTGATGCCACCTGTGAGTGGAGCTCCTGCCTGGCTGAACGAGCTGCCCACCTCCAGTCGGACTGCTGGCCCCCTCAATGTGTTTAAGAAGCTCCTGAGACTTTCTTGTCTGCCTGACTGACTGATAACGGCTTTGACCTGAGGGTCTCTGTAGCTACAAGTGTAGCCAGCCTTGTGTCACCCTGCCTGGTTTAGAGCTCTTCACTTGTGATGGCCAGCTTTGTCCTGCTGTCCTGTCACATTTGTTCCCAAAAAGTCCCCAGACTGTCCTTGGATGAAAGCGTCCACTAAATGAATACACGTGTGCTTGGGAGACAGTAATAGATAGATACATATGAAAGGCACTATATAATAGATAGATAGATAGATAGATAGATAGATAGATAGATAGATAGATAGATAGATAGATAGATAGATAGATAGATAGATAGATAGATAGATAGATATGTGAAAGGCACTATATAACAGATAGATAGATAGATAGATAGATAGATAGATAGATAGATAGATAGATAGATAGATAGATAGATAGATAGATAGATAGATAGATAGTTGCAAGGCACTATAAGATAGATAGATAGACAGATATGTGAAAGGCACTATATAATAGACTTATATAGGGTAAATGGTAAAAACTTGCCACCCCACTTACCTGTCAATGCATGCTAATGGAAAGTGGCATATAGGCTTATCACAAAACAGTATGCATCAGCAGTCAGCACAGACTCTTGGAATCTTTATAGATAGATAGATAGATAGATAGATAGATAGATAGATAGATAGATAGATAGATAGATAGATAGATAGATAGATAGATAGATAGATAGATAGATAGATAGATAGATAGATTTGAAAGGCACTATATAATAGATAGATAGATAGATAGATAGATAGATAGATAGATAGATAGATAGATAGATAGATAGATAGATAGATAGATAGATAGATAGATAGATAGATAGATAGATAGATAGATAGATAGATAGATAGATGATGCAGTTACCTGCCGAACCGGGGGGCTGGCACTGCCATCTAACTCTCTTTTCCTCTCTCCTGGCAGAGCTGAAGAAACCACCCAATAACATCACTTCTGGTTGCAACGCCTCTTTGTGACATCACTTCCTGCAGACCCACCTGTATTATATGTGCGACCCTCATTTCAGTCTGTGGAGACGTCAGTCGACCGTATGTGGGATTCGCCCAAACCTTTGACGGCGTTTGAATTGCAAATAGCAGATGGACGGATTGGCTTTGGAGGTTCGTCCTTCACATCCCTCGCGCTGTGTTTTATGTCAATGAGCCCATGACAATGACAGACTCAAGGACCGCCGCCCTTTTGATCTCTGGAGAAGGCCCGTACTTTGGCTCGTTGGTGGGACTCGATCAGATCAGAGGGACAAATTCAGGGGTTGTGTTCATGAGCTGATGTTTCACGATGGCCTCTTATAAGGTGACGTAGTGACAACGCAAGTCACCGAAACAGAGGTATGCGTCGCTATCAGCCCGATGCTTTGTTCATTTAGATAACTGCGTTTGGGAAGATGCAGAGCTCAGACATCCAGGGAATTTGCTCTCCCGACGGTCCCGCTGACGGGTTTTTATCCGGCGATTTGTGAAGTGAAGAGAAGCAGGCTGCGCTGCGCTTTGCTTGTACGTCGCTTGTATCTGCTTGTGGCTCAAGGGCCTGACGGCTCTCGACTGTCAGAGCTCATTTATCTTCCGTCACTTTCTCTCTTATCGCCGCAGAGTCTCGACATGTGAGGTGGTGCTGATTCAGTAAATCTTAATGGGAAATTCTGCTAACACTCCGCTTCAGGGCTCCACTTGGAGCAGCAATTTGTTGCGAGGGCCGAAGGTGTAACGTCTCTCAGGCGCGGGTTCAGAAGTCACCTGGCGGTTTTCTGCACCACTAGCCTTGGCGATGATAAAACACCAATTGCATATAAGATTCGGATGTGATGACAGGAGGCGTCGAATTACACCGCTTTCTATCTGCGCCATAAGCCGCTTTTAGTCCAAGTGGACGCTGATGACTTCCATGTACTTGCCGTTACGGCAGCGGTTGTTAGACATCGGAGAGATTAGACGCAAAGGCAGCCAGATAAGCGCGTGAAGCTCCCTGTTGTTTTTGGCAGCCCGCCGGAGTGTCAGGTGAAGGACTCAGCCGGAGAGGACCACTCTGCCCGTGGGAGGCTGAGCTTGGCGCTCTGTGGGTTACCGACACTCAGCCAGCATCTTGTCATGGCTGACGCACAAACGGGGGTCCTCCGTGCCACAGCAACGATGGTCTCTTCACTGTTAAGGTGTCCTTCATGCTTACTGGCCTCAAAGCAGACTGGCATTAATAAGGCCAGCCATTTTTGTTGGGTTCCCCTGTAGGATGAACGATGAGACGGCGGCGACTCCGTCATAGCAGAGAAGAGTGTGAGGCCAGTGGACGTTAGTGTCAACACAAGGTGTGCGTCCCAGCTGGTGTGAACGTGTGCCCGTGCCGTTTGTGACATTAAACTGGGCTGCTGTGAAGAGGCCACACGGACTCGGTCAGGCTGCACTCGGGGCCTGCGACAGATGGAGCTGAGTAGACGAGGTCCTCGTGTAAGAAATGACAGAGATGTTGGCACAGTACAGGGGGCTGCGGGAACCCGTCAATAACCTCACAGACCCCACTGAAACCCAAATAGCCAAATTGGGAGGGCCTGGGAATGGATTTTGAAAACAATTGTTTATAAAGTTTATAAATCACACAGCACCCATCACTGAGGTGGCCCAAAAGTGCTGTAGAAGAGCAGGAAGCCCCTCATGTGAACACGGCCGTCACCACCGGGCACTGCTTGGTGTTTGAGTGGCTTCTGCCAGTCGTGAGGTTTGTGTTTTACGAGCAAATTATGGAATTAGTGATCAGTAACGTTTGTAAGTGCGCTGACCTGAGCCTTCATTCATACAAAATACACAGAAGTGAAATGATTTGGAGCGGCACGAGATGCTCAGCAGGCCGTAATACTCAGGAGCCCGTGATCTCCGCAGGCCGTGCTTGTGGTGTTCCTGTTCCTCGTGCCCCATCGAAACAGCACAGCGAAGTCACTGCTCCCCTTGGGCACCTCGACTCTGGTGGTGCTCTTTGTTATCGGGCTCAACCTGTGCCATGTTCTCAGGAGGGAGTGCTGTGCTACCTGTGTGTCCTCCATTGGTGCCTGCTCTGCTGCTTGAGTCGCCCGAGTCTGCTGCATCCCACCCAGCCAGAGTGCCAGGAGAAGGTCACCCAGTAATGGAGATCTGCGATTCAGGTGGTGAGGACTGGCATCCAAAACGAATCTCTTAGCTTGCTTATTGCAGTCCTCGCATCCTCACCAGGTTTATGTCAGACTGCCTGCTGCCCAGTTCTTGGCAGTGGGAGGTGGTCCTCTCACTTTGTCTGCCCACTTGTGACCACCAGGGGGTGGTCCTCTCACTTTGTATGCCCACTTTTGACCACCAGGGGGTGATCCTCTCGCTTTGTCTGCCCACTTGTGACCACCAGGGGGGGGTCCTCTCACTTTGTATGCCCACTTGTGACCACCAGGGGGTGGTCCTCTCGCTTTGTGTGCCCACTTGTGACCACCAGAGGGTGGTCCTGTTGCCTCGTCTGCCCCATCAGGTCTTCTTGCAAGGAGAATGGCGTGTTTTTTGGACTGACAGGACTACACTGGGTTGTCGTGTCTGGATGCCTCCCCTTATATTTCAGCCTGTTTTACTCTCATGGCCGTTTTGTTCATTTTGGTTTGTTCATATTTATATTATTGGGTGTGAGTTTTGTGTATTATTTCATTTTTATGTGTCTTCTATTCTGTTTGGTGGCTGGTTCCCCAAGAGGCCTGCCTTTCCGCCTACCAAGTCCCTTGCGGTTCATTGAATGCTCTTGGTGCTGCCTGCTGGTGAGTCCTCGGCCGAGTTTATTGTTGCTTCTCTGGAGTTTTTGACCTCATGCTCTGTGTTTTGACGTTGACTTCCAGATTTGTGCTTTTAGCGCTCATTCGCTTTGGATTGCCTTTTTTTGTTTAAGCCAACACCTCCTGGGCATTTTATGCTCATCAGAGCTTCACTTTTGTCCATAAATATTTGTATTTATAAAGATTCCTTTTTTGCCCCTTTTTGCTTCAAGTCGAAGGGCGGCAGATTGGCTGCAGGTTACGTGACATTTGTGTTTGGCACTCTGAGGTCGTGACATCAACCCCCTCACAATGATGGTCATAAGACCCCTAAAGCTCCATTACAGGACAGCAGACACAACACAAGGACCCGGAGAGGGAGTGAGATGGTGTGGTGCCACCTCGCTGACGGGAGACAAAGAAAGACTTGATGTTTGAGACGCTTTGCCTTTTGTGTTTTATTTTAGAAGAATCTGATGAAGGCCGTACTGTAGAGCAGAGTATCGCTATACAAAAGCTGACACATGCATATTCACAAAGAATACAAAACAGTAAATAAGTTAAGGACCTGCCAGTCAGTTCATATTAGTAGAAAGATGGACAAAATGGCCGAGAAGACAAGAGTTTGCTTTTCACAAAAGCGTTTCAAACTACGACAATGAGCTAACATAAAAGACGTTCTAGGAGTTATGAGGAGGTTCTAACAAAAGTAGCCGTAAGCCGGCGAGTCCTTCATCTTGATCACCGGTGGCTCCTTAATGGCGGCGATGCGCCCACTCGAGGACCTTGAAAGAGAAATGAGAAATGTCGGGCCGCAGAGCGCCGCTTCAACGTGGATACTCGATTATGATGTCACCTTTACAATGGATAACACAAAGTGAACGCCTTTCTTTTAAAGTTATATATGTGGCTATGCAAAGACATACAGAGTAATTGGAAAGGATTTTATATTCACCTCAGTACAGGAAAAGAAGACAAATCCCAGAGGACGGGCCTCCCGCAAATCTGCCGTCTGAATACGGGATTCGATAAAACAGCAGCGCTGGGTGAAGGGCTCCTCATTTAGTAGCACTGACATTTTCGAGATGAGCTTTCACACATACACGTGACGCCAAGTCAACTGGAGATTTCCAGAAGAATATCAATACGACAACAGTACCGATTAAATGACTCATGCAGCAATTAAAAGAAGGAAAACGAGGGATGCACTGGAGATATGAGCGCCAACGCCACCTTAGAAAGCTCGATAACTCTGAGTAGGCACCGCGTTTCATTGTCCCTCTGAGCTCAGATGTGCCGGCTCACTTGGCGGCTCCATGTGGCGTTGTTTCCCTTCTCACGAAGGGCTTATAATGTCTGAGTTCATCCATCCCCCTAAAAGTGACTCCTTAAACGATGAGCTTTCACTTCTGCATCAAGAAGGACGTGCAGAATTAGTTACGGGGCTGAAATCACAAAGTCTGGCAAACATCGTGCCATCAATCAGCCAGGTAATAAGCGTGAGCGTCGCCAATCACGACTCACTGCTTCAAACACCGTCGCCAGCTGAATGGAGTTGTGCAGCTCACTCCTTGGCGGCTCGAGGAAGTCTCAGTTTTCCTGTCCCTTGGTTGGTTGAAAAGCCTGCCTGGCAGTAGTTGCTCTTGTAACGCCAGGGCTGATTTAGAAGTCCAGAGGTCTAATCATCATGGTCGTCGCGCGGAGGGAGTAACTGGGCCCTTTGAAGTAGTGCCACTTGATACCGTTGAGTCTGCCAAGGTTCTGTCCGAGGCTGTAATACATTCCGTTAAGATTTGAAGGACCACAGGCATCGAACCACCAACCTGCAACAGCAAAGGACAACAGAATATCAGATTTACAAGTAGGAATGAGCACAAAAAAGCAAAGGAGCTGAGCTACGGTGGGGTCAGACGCCAGACCGCCAGGCTCGTCCTCTAACAGGTTTTAATGGAAAAACGAAATCATCGACACGTGTGAATTCACGAGGAATTAACGGCCATGGGTGAGCTGGAGCTGTCATTGGCAATCTAAACCAGAAAATCAAGAATCAAAGAGCCACACTCGGGATCTTAGTTAAGGGGGCCAGCAAACGCTGGTAAGGAACATCGTGAAGAGTCCAAAAGTCCTCGTCCACATACAGAAAAAGTTAAAAGGGAAATCGATTATTAATCTCCAAGGCAATCAAGTGGGGGAATCCGCAGACTCGGACCAGCAGGGACTGCACAAATCTGGCCTCGCTTCGGAGTTTCTACGCCGTCGTGTTGCTTTCCAACAGGCGCTACACTGCTGTCTTCTGCTCAGGTTTCCACGACGTGACGACTGGCCGTTAATTGCAGTGAGTTGAGGCCCCAGAAGACCGGACTCTGGACTTTACTTTTCTGTTGGGGCTTTGGTGGCCGATAAGGAGCCCCACTGCACTCCTCGTCTCCCGTCTGTCTAATCGTCTGCTCTGAATGAGGACGTGTTGGCGGTTTCTGAAGAACTCGCCCAGGGTGTTGTGGCGCTTGAAGGTTTTATCTTAAATTTCGTCTTAACAAATTGGTAAATTTTCAAATCTTTTTAACCTTCCAACTAACTAATAGGATTCTCCTGTTGAGACCCCCAGTCTTTGACAATTTGTTTACCTTTTACAACATGTTTGGCCCGATGGTTGGGAGAGGACCAGGAGATGAGATGTTGGCTAATTCAGAACCAAGTCGTCAGCCACAGAACAGACGATTGTTACCAAAGTCAAGAAGGAGACGCTGCTAGACTGACAAACCAGAATCAAGCAGGAGATGCACAGCGAGCTCACAAACCGGAACGACCCATCACTCCGGCCTTGGAGTCATCACGCCAGTAAGGTCAGAGTGGCGACCAGCAGTGGCTCCAGGTTTGACTAACAGCGTAGTAGGTGGGATCATCTCTGGAGCCCCTGCTGCCAACACTCCTCGGAAGACAATCGGCCCCCTTACCTCCGGTCAGCATCAGGGCGCACTTGCAGATGCAGTTGTCGTTATCGGCGTCCTTGGTGCTGAAGTTGGCCCCATGGATTACCATGCTGCTCTGCTTGCCAGCGGTGCCACTGTGGCTTTTGAGAAACAATCTGCAATTCAATGAAAAATGGCTGTCACTTTAATACTGAAACACAACTGGACACGCATCAACAGCAGTTTGAATTCAAGGCCATCGTCAAGTGTCCTCAGTACAATGAGATCCTTAGTGGCACGTCACCTCAGAACAGCTGACAATGACACAATGATAAAAGACACACACACACGATATAAATATTGAAACATATCGTTTATATATTAGCACAATATTGGCTCTGTGATAGATGGCTGAGACCCCCACAGAATGGAAGTTTGAGGGAAGGCAACCTCTTTGGGATGCTACCCCCCCCCCCCAAGACGTTAGATGGCAGCTTCCCGCAGGGCACCATGGGACATGTAGTTTTATACCACAGCCCTGCTGGGTACCACCAGAGATAGCCTGGGGAGTCACGTCTAACCCATAGCCCAGAAGTACTTCCAACTCACGGGGCCAAAAGCGCAGACGTACTTCCGGGCTGAAGAACACTTGAGCTCTCCTTCCGACCTGGAAGTGCTAGCAAGTCACGTGAACAGAAGGACAGAAGCACTTGGGGGTCGAGGACTGTTGAAGACCCAGCAAGCGAGCCGAAGTCAAGAGGAGGTGGGCAACACTTGCTGGGAGGTGTGGTGGAGAGAACTGAGATGATTACTGTGCTGTGCTGCTTCGAGGGCACTTTCACTGAGAAGAAGACAATTAAATATCTTCTTGGTGCTTTTACACTGTGTCCGGAGTGTCTGTCTGTTGGGTTTAAAGGGGCAACGGCGACCCCTGGCATCCACACTCGTATAATTGGTTGTTCAGTGACTTTGTGAATGCTAATTAATTAAATAAACCCGTTAAACATCAAACTCTTTCAGATATCGTCTCGCCATAGGAATTGTGCTCAGTTTTGATTGTGGCCCTTGGAGGATGATGGCAGCTTGACCAGGGTGACACTTGGGGACATCACTCCAGCATGTGCTCAGAACTGAGGTGGACTTCCTGCATAAAGGCCAAGTGGGACGCTGCCCCCGTATCTCCCAGGAGGTGCCGCTGTTATGGTAAACTTAACCTCAGACTTGGACATAGCTGTCATCGGGACGCTTGTCTCCAGTTTTCCACGCTGTGCTTAACTTCGGATCTAACAAGTCTTTGATTTTGGAGTTTCTTTAGGCCTGGTGTGGCTCACCTGTTTCAGCCTTAGGACCCTCAGGGTTGTCACCATTGGCTTTGCTCAGGTGAGCAGAAGGAGCAGCTTCAGCTCGTCAGTTCACTCTGGGGGTCTGAAGGCCAAGTGACCCTTTGTGTGTTTTATAATTTCTACGTTTTGTGAACTTGTGTGGCTCGATATCTGGAGTAGTGACCGCTGCGATCCTGAATCCTTCAGTGCAGTACGATTGAGGATGTCGTCCATTGAACAGAAGTGAGACGTTTTTTGGATGTTCTTTGGTTTTTCTGTATTGACGTTGATGTTGAGATATTTTGTAATCCGGTCCTTTGATGGCTGCCCTTCATGACAATTATCGTGACAGATCTTTATTTTGTGTGGTTTAGTCAGATGAAAATTTATCATCACTGGTGCTGGAATACCCAATGAACCCCCTCGAAGTCTCAGGACCCTTAAGGCCACCTCCAGGGTCTTGACGGTAGGATTCACAAAATGGCGGTACACAAGCAAAAACAAAATGGCGTAGTGGAAAAGGCTAATTGTAGCAGCTTCTTCTTGAGGCGTTCCAAATTGAAAGTTTCAAATGCGGCTCCCGTAAAGGCCTTCCAGCAGTTGGTCCGAGCGTCTTCATGTTCAAAGTTTTAGTGAAATTCAAAACAGACGTTCACCCAAAAAAATAAAGGAGACCGTTGATAATAAACTCAGACATCGGTTCTGACAGGCGGCAGGACCCCCACTTGACCACTCTGCGTCCAGCGTTTGTGCTCCAGTTGTCCAGAGCAGAGCATGAAGGGCCTTACTGGACTAAACGGAATCCTCCATCATCTTAGGGAGACCCGACTTCTATTCACATTAAACAAACAAACTCCAAATCAATCGACTATGAACGCGACCTGTAAGGTTGACACTCATGAATGATAAGCTCCTTGAAGGGTCGCGTTAGCCCTCAGAATCCCGAGTTTGAAGATCCCAGAGACGACACCCAAATCTCCAACATAAGAGTGAAAGAGCAACGCAAGCGAAAAGAGAAGGACGGCGTGCAGAGCAGCAGCCACTTCACTTGGAACAGGGCCACGTGACCAGCTGGGGTGCCAGTGTTGGCGGGGAGCCCAACCCGGGTGTTCGACCCCCCAGGACCCTCTTCAGTTCCAGAGTCCTCCTGATGTTGGGCTTCAGCTCCTTTTTATTCCCATAATGAATCCATACTTGAAACATGACGGCTGACCGTCGTAAAAGCCTCAACGTCCCCGAACGTCTTCAAACTTCCACTGCCTGAAAAGCGAAACGTTACACCCAACCCTCTTCAGATGACCGCTGCACACTTTGGTCCACAAGAAGGCCTGTGCAGATGTCCTTGGTCCCTCAGCCCCCCGGTGTACAGTAAGCGGAAGATTTCAGCCGACACTGCGAGATGACTGACACAATCGGTGGGCTTCTGGGGGCACAGCCCTTTATTAGTGCTGTTCAGATGCCAGCTTATTATTGAACATCTCCTGGGGCAGGCGGTCATAAGGACAAGGGTCCCTGCGACATTCCCATCATGTGCTGCCTACCCGACCCCGGCGACATTCTTAACTGCGCACAGACTGGCAGCGCAGGGAGAGACGCAGATACCCCTTGACCTCCGCCTTTGAGATGCCAGTGGAGAAGAATACCGCAGGAGAAGAGAGAAAACATTTGGCGAGCGCCGCCCGCCTGACAAACGACGTGCTGGAAACAGAATTCAAAGGCGAGCAGCGGGCAGGGGAGGCGCGGGTGCTAACAAATCACCGAGCGGGCTGCCCTACCGGTCACGCTAGAAAAACACCATCAGGCTTGGACGAACAGCCCACGCTCTCGTGTTCAGCGTCACGTCATAAATTAAAGACCACCAATTAATGACCGCCTGGACTTCAGCTATAAATCTCAAGTGCACTGGGACGCTAAGCGTGAAAGGCCTGTGGACTGCTGGAGAGCGGACCTGCACCACCGCCAAGCCTGAGGGCAGCAGACCTGACTGGTGCCAGCAGGAGCCAACGATAAGGGCCAGCTCTACCAGGCTCATTCGTAGGGCAGAGTGGGAAAGGGGGGCTTTTTAGAGCCTGGGGTCTCCCTCTGTTCACCTTCTAAACAGACCCTCCATCCCCTGAGCTTTCACAGATTGCCCTCTTACAGAACATGGGCACAAGCCATTAAGAGGGCACGCAAGCAGCCCAACTCTTCTGTTTTGGGCCCAGTTATTTCACTGTGGCACACGTGGTGGACAATCTACATATGTACCTGCTCGACAGGTGAGGGGAACTCGGACAGAACTGACATTTGGGCAGGTGTGCCAGGCAAACGAAGCTTCACAGATGTGAATGTAAACTCGGATGTGATGGGAGTCACCAGTATGTCCAGCATGACACCATGAACATGTCCTTCATGAAAACTAAATGAGACAACTGAGGCCTGGGCAGAAGCGGGCAGGGTGCCCCATACAGAAGAAATGCAGTGACCTGTCCTGGACACAAGAGGGCACACTGTCTCAGAATAAGATTCTATGGGGCTATGCCATCCCTCTGACCAGGTAGGCAGCTGCCTCGGACACCCAGCCAGTTAAGGGGCAGCTGGACGGTGCAGGCCCACAGAAGCCATCGGAGCGAGCTGTAGGCTATGGGGGGCTGCTTTGTCCTGCTGAGCCCCTCCGTGTTTCACTCGATTGGACTGTCATGCCCTTCAACCTGACGTGTCTTTGTCTTTACTTGGGCACAGAAGATGTGTCGCCATCATGAGGTGAGTGAAGGGCGGGCAGCTGGAGAAAACCAAGCCTCCGCTGACTGCGCCAAGCAAGTCAAGAACAAATACAAACAGCCTGTCCTCGTTACCACCATGCCACGGATCACTGCCTGGCACTGCCCTCCTCCTCAAACCCACCGCAGTCATCCTGACAATCATGCCTGACAAGTCCAAACCTTCATTGTGAGAGCCTTTCAGAGTGGTGGGGGGCTCAAAGACTGAGCTGCCCACCTCATGTGTTACCCGCTGCTACAAAGGGGGGGGGGGGTGCCACTCTGGTTTACCTTCTAACATTCAAAGATCTGTGTGTGTGTGTGTGTATGTGTGTCACCTCTAAGCGTACCCCACATGGCTGCCCCCTCACCGCCTCTTTATGGCCATCACTCTCATGCCCGTCCTGTTCCTGCTCTCGATTCTCTACCCGACTGTGAAGCCCCTCACATCCCCACTCCTCTTCCTGGAAGTTCTCACCTTCATCTTCATGTCTGTCCTGTCCCCTTTCTTTAGGGCTGTCCTTCCTCTTTATGACTGACTATTATCTCCCTCGTCTTCATGCCTGCCCTGTCCTTCCTCTTTATGACTATCATCTTCCTCATCTTCACGCCCGTCCTGTCCTTCCTCTTTATGGCTGTCCTCTCTACTGCTGCCTTGTTCTTGCACTTCATGGCCGCTATCCTTGTCTCTCATCTTCTCGACTCTTCTGTCCTTGCACTTTACAGCCGCCTTCTCCCTCATCCTCATGGACGCCAACACCCCCCCACACCCCACCTCTTTACGGCTATCATCTCCCTCATCTTCGTGGCCGTCCTCTTTGCCATCTTGATCTTACCACATCCCTTTGTGAGACTTGCAGCGGGCACAGACCCTCCAGATGTCATGCTAGACACTAATAAGTGCCCCCCCCGTCATGAACCTTACTATTTTAAAAGCTGAGACCGTCTTCTCAGGGTCATCTTTCCATTGTATGCTTAGTGTCAGCTGGTATCGCTTTTTGGGTGGCTGTGGGGGTCTCACTCTGCTTAGCGTTTAAACCTCCCTGGCTGCAATTGGTCACGCGATGACGACACCTGAGGGCATCACAATGATCAGATGCGAGTCAACTCCAATTACGCACCAGCAGCCCCCCGTGCTGAACGTGAACTGGCACACCCCCCCTAATTATAAGCAAGAGAGAGGCAGACAAGAGTAGTGAGGTGGGCTCACGTTAAAGTCAGGGAAGTCTGCCCACAATTTGCATGCCCACAGATGCCAATGCCAGACGGTCAGTCTCTGTGACGCTGAATATTCAGATGTGACCACAAGAATACAAAGCATGGCCGCCGGCCGATCCGCATAACAACTGCAGGGGGCCGCGTCGCCCGCTTCATTACCTTCACGCCACATCCTCTCTTCAGGACATTCTGCTGATCTTCAGAGGATTTACTGCCTTAGAAAAGCGAACTTCAAGCCGCGCCGAGACTCCTTGGCATCTCAGCCATGGAATTCAAAGAAGAATGAAACTCTGAGTCGGCCGCGTTTATATTCTTAAATACGCCATCCTAAGATACCAGCAGACCCCCAGCTAATACACCAGGGAGTGGCAGGGCGATGTCACCCACGGGCGTGGGACACTCAGAACACCTCATCCGAGTCTTGTGTTTCCATGTCAGAGAGTCAAATTAAAGGGGGTGCGGGATGGCGTGGGCTGCGGTTAGCACTGCTATGGCCGATCACCATTTCTGACCAAATATAAAAACCTCACATTCCATGGAGAGATTGCTGGGAATACAATCAGGAAGACAAGACAGCCATGAAAATGAAACTGCCACACACTCTTCACACGACTTAGAAACTCTCTTGAGGTATCCCACCTGCCCACCAGGTGGCATCGCCAAAATGTGCCACTTTTGATGAGGTGAGGGGACAACTGGCAAAGAATCTCTCCATCAGCATTTCAAAAAATGATGGCAAGTGTGCCACCAGCCCACCCAAAGCTGCTCGTCCATCTCTGAGATCTTGTCTAAAATTGTCAAAAACACACGCCGGTGTCATCGAGTGCCCGCTTCGCTGGGCCGCAAGTTGTGGGAATGTCCTGCAGTTAAACCTCTTTGCCTGCTTCTCGGCCAGCCTTTGATTCAAAGTAACGTCTGAACAGCAATATGGGGCTTAACGTGCTGCTGCGGAAAATTAGGGGGCATCTCCTGCACCATTGTGCTGGCGTGGTGGAGGAATCCCAAACCAGGAGAACAAGAACTGGGAGTTCAAAATCAGAAAGAAATCAAACGGCAAATAATGAAATTCAAGTGCAAGACGAGGAAGAGAATCCACAATGAGGCTCTTAGCCTGATGAGTCGTGACTGACAGGGTCATGACCTCGGAGGCCACGCCCCTTACTGGGCCCAACCTGCCAATTCAGCGCAGAATAAAAACAAAAATACAAAAAAATAAACTTTAAAAGACAAACGGAAACGACATGGCAGCGCAACACGGGGGGCAGAAAAGAACAAATAGCGCATTAGACATTAAGCGCACTTGACTCCATAAAGAGTTTCGTTATTGTTAGTAGTGATATTATTATTATTATTATTAATAAAAAAAAAAGACTGTAACTGTGAAGTCTTTTAACTGAATGAAACAATACATTAGCAGCCTCAGTAGTATCAATATTTAATCTATTGAAGATGTGCATTACTATTATTAGTTTTATTTTTATTGTTGTTGTTGTTGTAATTACTGTAATTATATCTAACTGTCAATTACAGAATATTATTATTTTAAACCTAATGAGTGAATGCAGATTTTCAGTATTATTACAATTATTATTTATATATAAGAGACTAAGAAAGATTTTATCTATTATTATTAGTATTATTATTTGAATCTAATAGATTAATACAATATAAGTGAATTTAATTGCTTAATACATAATTTATTATTATTATTATTATTATCTAATCAGTGAATACATCAGTAGTATTACAGTTATGATTAAACCTACAAGAAGATTTTCATTATCTTTATTATTAGTAGATATTTCTGCTATTTAGTGAAATAGATGACTAATGTTATCGTTCCTATTCTGAAGTCCTCTAATATTAAACTCTTAATACGAGCGCCCTTTATTAACGCTGCTGGCTCCCTCCGTACCGTTCGGACGAATGCGGTGCTGCGGTGTCCCCCGTTACGGCTGTTCGCGGGTCGCTCTCTCAACTGTTATTATTTAATCACACTGATTCACGCCATTTTTGTCATTAGTACTCAGTCTAATAGATGAATATAAATATTCATTACTTTATACATAAGCACAGATTTTGTTTTTTCATAACACGCATGTATTTGTGGATTCCTTTTCTTTTCTTTTCTTTTGGCTCACAGACTCTTCTTCCTCCCAGTCAGTCCCCTCACACGCCCCCACCAGGGTGCAGGCTCCTCTTATACTGTGCCAAACATCTTGGCAAACTGTGCCAAACTGTGCCGTCTTTGCACTCCGGGGGCCTTGACGTGTTCATGTGTGGAGTGGGTGAGGTGACTCTGGTGCCAGGGCAGCCGCTGTGACCGCCACGCGGGGGTCTGAGAGGCAGTGAACCATCAGTACCAAAAACTCAAACATCGTTTCACAAAATCCGAGTAAAAGCATTCGTCGTGACACCTTTATCGTCGTTAATGTTGTATGGATGTTATCCTGCGGAGCGTCTAGAGCACCGGTCGGAAGGCGCGATATAAAATACAAAGAGCGACGGTACAGTCAAGGACAGTAAATATTTGGCAGAAAGAGGTCAAAGGCGCTATATAAGAGTCTCACTCTAGTCGGTTTCCCTGCAGTAACTGCCCTTTATGCCATACATTTTCTGCCAGAGGCTGCTGTTCAATAAAACACAAGCTGGCAGGTTCAGACGCCAGGATGGGCGACTCTGAAGTGGACAGGCAGGCTGAGACCCCGGACTGACAGAAAGAGTAAAACCTTAAGGGACACCCCAGTGCACAGCATGCAGTGATGAGGCGTTTACTGACGGAGGCCATTTAATAAAGACACGTAACGGTTATTAAAGATTGAAAGTATACAACAAAGTCTTAGCTGTGACCTTACTAAGTTATAATAAAGAGGCTTTGAGAGGGTTTGGGGGGTTTAATCTGCTTATTGGCCCCCAAAGCGCTGAACGCGTTCTTGCCATTGAGAAGATGTTCTGTCACATTTCCGTGGTTGTGTCTTCAACAGTTACACCGGTGCCATCGTGCCGACTCCATGTAGACCCTGACCAGGCTGGCAATCACTGGGCACTGCCCGTCACAGCCCCTTTATAATTATTATTATTACTTGACTGACGCTGTTATCCAAAGTGACTTACAATATCTGAGATATCATTGGATCCATTTTGTTTTTTTCAGTTTTCCATTTGGAGCCCAGGAAGGTGAAGTGACCTGCTGAGGTGGGATTTGAACCCACAAACTCAGGGTTTGAAGCCCAAAGTCTTAACTATTACACCACGCTGGCTGCCATTTGGAGCACTAGGCTGGGGGCGCTGGGGTGTGGTGCCCCTTGGAGTCCAGGACAGGCAGTCGGTATCAGACTACAAAGATCCGGGCGGGAGGGGTGGTGTTATTCCCTTTCTATCCAGAGCCCCCCCCCCACGTGTACATAATGTGAAATGTACGGAGAGCGCGTGTGCGCCCCTTAACTGTCATAAACGGCTCCCCTAGTGGACTGATTGGCTCTGCCTGTAATCTCCAATTCCAATTTTTGAGGAGGCACCCTGGCCAGCTGCCCATGTTGCCCATACCACTGCAGAGGGACACTCCTGGCACGGTGAATTGAGAATGCCAGCTCTGCCAATGTTTAAACATCTGTGATGAACTCACAATGTTCTGCCCGATGAAGTCCCTCTGCCACCTGCTCAGTTCTCGTCACTGGACTGCACGCCACACATGGGTACTCAACGTCTCACAGCAGTCACGGGATGACCAAAGCTGGCGCGTCTACGGGGATCCTGGTGGCAAGCAGGCAATCGCTCCTTTCCGAGATAACACAATTCATGAGCTTCTGTGCGGTAGACTTGTGCTATCAATTCATTGGAAGTGACACGCTGTCCAACTCCAAGGGTGAGGCAGTAATGAAGACAATGACAGATGACGCTTTGTGGAGGGATGGCTCCTGTGGCTCCACTCCTGCACGTCATGTCGTAGAATTGATGGCTGATGGACGGCAACTCATGCACAGTCCTGGTAGTGAGTGCTGGGGGCCGATGCGTCTTTAATTTGAAGTAAGGCTTCATCCAAAGTGTCATCAGGCCCCGCCATGTGCCGGCTCCATTGTCACCAGAAGGTAAGACATGATGTGCCCGTGTCCGAGGTGCTCCCTGTGCGCTGATTGCATGCTCCCCTACGATGCCATGGACGTACTCCAAAGGTTTGCTGTGTGGGTGGACTGGCAATGCTAAATTAGCCCCTGATTTATGAGTTCACCAGTTGTTGTTCCTGCCTTGTGGCCTCTCTTGGCCAGGACAGGCTCCAGCTTCCCTGCGAGGAGGAGTGCTATCTAAACGAGCTGCGTTGCCCATGTGAAATGCTTTAAGATAGTCCTTTTCATTTTCTTTGACCGTTTTTACTTGTAGACCTTTGTAAGCACTTTGCACCTGTTTCAATTGAAGAGCGCCATATAAACTGATAAACTGAAATGAACAGAATGGATTCTGCAAGGTGGATGAAGACACAGGCAATGAAGTGATGTGGGATGGCACGCAGTCCATCATCGGGGGCAAAGCAGCTGTTATTGCCAGTGTCCGCGGAGTGCCTCTGGTGTTGGACTCCTTCATTCCATTCGTTACACGTGGACGTGCTGAGCCAGGCCCACTGTATCGTCATTGGGATTATTTTTGCTCAAGTCAGCCCACAACAATCGCTCAACTGATAAAGACAGTACAAAGGCAAGTGGTTCAACAAACACAGTAAAAAGTATGGGCGATAAAGGACAGCCTTCCATTGCATTTAACTGTATGTCACCCAAGCTGTGCGCCCATATTGTGTGTGTGGTATCCACTCAGCCTGAAGTAAATCAGTAAAGATGGAGCTACGCTCGTAGACGTCCACCGCCAGCACATCTGTGACGTCTGTGACGGATATGACATTGAATGGAGTGCTGGCTGTAATTTCTGGCCTGTTCTGCTTATTCATTACTTTTAGATGCTTGTCTGGTTTATTACTTTTGTATTTTTTTTTTTACAGGTACAGCCATATTCACCTAATGACAAGTTCTCAGTAAACATTTATAATTTTACAGAAAGCAACACCACAGCACAGACAGAAAGATGAGCCCACCTGTAATTCTGCTTCTCGTTTCCGATGTGGAAGCGGTCGTATTGAGAGAACGCTTGATTGCCATCCCAGTCGGTCAGCTCGATTCTCAGTGAGTATTCTCTTTGGTTGGTCAGCAGAAAGACAAATTCGTTTCCAAGCCAGTGCTCACCGGAGAGACTCCCGAATCCCTGCAGCAGAGAGGAAAATTCACAATCAGTCCAGCCGGCCATCACACTGCTTCTCCATTTCAAAGAGGGGCCGTGTCTACAGTGAGTGCCCCCTAATCTATGGAAGTCAGCACCCGCCTGCCTCTGATGACATGTCATAAGACCCTCTGAAAGAGCGAGTGGGCCGGAGTGGGTCACCTGTACCTAAAGGAAGAACGAAAGAGCAGAGTGTATGTGGTGCAGAAAACAAAGCCTCATGGGAGGAGGTCACAGGCCAGGAGCCATGATGGCAGGGTGGAGCTATGGAGGAGCTTCAGAGCAGCAGGCCATGAAATCTCCATTTACATGTGGAGTCCAGCGTCTCTGGGGAGAAGTGGTCAGAGACCACCAGCCCTTCAGAAGGTCAGCCCTGGGGAGCATGGAGGCGTAAGGAGGCTCCAATGATGATATTCAGCATGTAGACAGAAAGTGTCCAAGCGGCTTGTCATGAGGGGCCGCAGGGTCTCCCTTCACATTGATCAGTCACCACGGGTGAGTGTATCCTGTGAAAGACTGGCATTCTGTCCAGGAGGGGTACGTGCCAAGAGAGACCCACAACAGGTCTTTTATTCTTAGGGAAGTTTAACTTCATGGAACACAACAAGACTGGAATGTTACCAGTGTGTAATAAGACGAGGGGACATCACTCAGCCTTGTGACAGCTCGTGTTGTCCAACACCTCCAGGCCTAAAGTTGAAAAAACAGGAAAAGAAAAGAAGGCTCTGAATTTTCGTGTCATTTTCACAGCTGTGTAAACGTCTACTGTTTTAATACCCGTCTGGCATGAAGTTCTGAGTCTGCAGTAACTGAATCAAAATACAAACTGCAACAAACTCTGGCATGGGCGCCCAGCGGGTTCATCAGCCTCAGCCTCGGCGCGCATGACTCCCGTTTGATCCCTCGAGCGGCGCGAGAGCAGAGGCTGGCAACCTAAAACCTCAAACACCAGCCGAGGGTCTGCATTACACCCAAGTGTGGCACTCAGCTACCATCTTCACACTTCTTCTGAGTGCAAAATTACATGGCCGCCCTTAGGGAAAACTCTGAATGGCTCCGAAGAGCAGAGCGCAAACGAACGCCTCATTTTATTTGTAATAAATGAAAGCAACTAAGTCGCCCTCGTCGATTCTGTCACCTCCTCGGCTCCTGCAAAATGGCAGTAATAAGAGAGAGGAGCATACGGTGATAGCACGTTGACGCACCCACCACGAACCACCTGGATTGTGCCCGCTGTCCTTTCTAGCGCCAGCTCAACTCAAGGGACCGGGGAGAGCCCAAGGTTGCCCAAGGACGCTGGCCTTAGTGCCATCATTTCACAATCTGCTACGCGTCCACAGGCAGAGTCAAACCTTAGTGACCTAAATGGAGAAGTGACTTCCACATGGGGTGTGCCACCCAGCACATTAGGACTCATTTGCTTTCCTCCTCCACCCTGTTGTGGTTTCCTGGAGGATGTAGACCTCGTGGAATATTAAAACATGGCTGTTTGTACCAGCGACATGACTACAAGCTAAAAGAATCTTACGATTGTTACTTTGCTGACTTTGTCACGCCCCAGTGAGGACTTGCTTGACTTCAAAGAGTAAGAGGACATCACTGGGATGGGGAACACTCAGCTCGATTTGGAATTTTGAAGAAGGAGTTTGAGTTTGAGCACCTGAAGAAGAACGCAGCTTCACACTGGTGTACGTGAGAGGGTCCTTTAAGAGAACTCCATGCCACACATCCAGCGCCGTGTCCGAGATACGGATTGTGCCCTCGAAGAGTTTCAGTGTGTGGCCTCTCTTTAGTGACCATTCCAGCTTCATGTGCAGGTTTTGATGGGTATCGACTTGTGGCTCTTCTACTTCTGACATTGTTGATGGTTTGGCGCTTTGGTTCTGGCAGCACTGTCTCGCATTTTGTATTTTTTGACCCTGGCTCCAGTTTTCCTGGACGTTTGTGTATCTCCCGGTCCAGTCAGTCACAATCCCTGCTGAAAGAGCAGGTGGGTGCTGTCCATGCGGAGGTCCAGCAGATTATCTCTGCGCATAACAACTGAGTATCGTTTTGTGCTCTTGTGAGTGGCGTTGCTGTTTCGACTCCTCCTGGACGAGACTCCTGTCGGACATCACAGCCTGTCTCTGACTAACACCTCAGGACAAGCGGCAGCAACACCAGGGGTGACCCCTCTGATAGGGAGCTGCGCTGCCACTGCTGTTGTGGACCAGGAGGAACAGGAGGTGAGCAGATGCTGGGAGACTTTTGTACCACTAATGTATGCTACAGGTGGGGGCCGTCCTGTCCCACTGCTTATTTGGCTGTCGGCAGGAACCCTAAGATGGAACATCTGGAGTTAGCTTGAAAATGCTAATTAAGGGCACTTTTAGGAAACTGTCTGGACGTTTCCGTTTATATGAAAATCGTGTAATTGTCGTTATGACCCTAAGCAATTAGCGTAACACATATTATCATTCATATTTCAGAAGCCGCCAGTCCGCAGTTATTACCATGCCGGCCTCATCAGTTCGAAAAAGTGATTTTGGGTGAAAACAAACGGGTCGAAAATCAAAGGGCTTAAAGTTATATAAGTTGTCCTGAGATTGACAGGGGGACGAGAGGGTCCGCTCTTAAACATCTCACTCCGAGTGGGCGTCAGCAGCCATAAGTGGCTTCATCTCTTGTGTACCTTTGTGTCACAACTAATTTGCTCCTGAAATGAAACGACTGGGCGTGCAGGTCCACCACGGATTAGTGAATTAATAAGAAGCTCTGTGAGCGGAGACGTTGGCCGAAGTGTTGAGATGAAGAACAGATGTGACTGAGGGTGCCCAGTCTTTACACGCCACCTCAGCAGGCCCATCATGAGCGAGTGAGCAAATGAGCAAACGCTTGGTACAACCCATTGATGCTGCAGACTGGAGGTTTAATTTTCTTCTCCTCCACTGGTTCTCTTAATGGACGGACATTGTGAGGATCCCATCACATCCACCACTGTGAAGCTACGTTCTTCTCCAGGTGCTCAAACTCAAACTCCTTCTTCAAAATTCCAAATCGAGCTGAGTGTCCCTCATCCCAGCTAAGGACACCCTGAGTGATGTCCTCTTACTCTCTGAAGTCAAGCAAGTCCTCACTACACAGGGGCCTTCACTTTGTCCACAGGCCTGCCTACCTACCTATACCTCTTAGTCAAACGAGGAGACCTCCCTGCTAACCCTGTCTGGATGGCCTCGTATTTTAACTCGGCAGGTCTGCTGTCCTATGTGTCTATGAATCGTGTCCTAGAGTTGTCACCATGGCAGGCACCCACACGGATCCTGGTGTCAGACTTGAGAATTGAGGCCTTGAACTGAGCCCCTTGGTGTTCCTGTCCACCCTGTGATGCAGCTGAATGGAGTCACCCAGAACAGAAGTGTCCTCCTGGTGCCACCTCAAGGCCATCCCTCTGGCGCGTTCACAATCAGGTGGTAATGTGATGACGATGGCCATTGTAGGACTGGCCTACAGTTTGTGTCTCCTCGTTTCCTTGGATTTCCAACGGTGGATTTTAGTGGCAAACATTGGGAATTCAGGAATAAAAGAGCATAAGCACCATGAGCAAAGCTTGCAGAGTTTGTATAAATCTGTAAATGGAAATCCCAGACACGGCGTCCAGGGCTGTGAATGCTCATCTGACATCTGAAATGCTGCCTGACTTCTTCACAGCTCCTCCTCCTCCTCCTCATAAAGGCCGAGGTCCTGGAAGTCATGATGTCAAAATGGCCGCACTTTTAGAACTCATTTACATTGAACGCCATGAAAGTATGTAAAGAACTGGCGAGTGCAGCAAATAAAAGGAGCTGATGGGGCGAATTCACCAGACATCCTCCGAAAGATGAATTTATGCACCACAGACTCCCCAAGAAATAAATTTTAGGCGCATGAAGACCCCAAGGACCTGCATGTCAAAGACTCCTGAATATGCAACGGCGGAGTCTCCTCAACGACTTTCCAGCTGGTTTGCAGCTTTGATGGCATAAACACCTTGACGTTGGAATTGCCTCTAGGTAAAGATTTGTGGCGAGGTTAGGGGGGCTTGTCTGGATTTTAAACGAAACCGCCGGGCAGACATCTGCTGCTCTCCAGCCAACGTGCACTTGTCTTATTTTTAGAAATAATAGAAATCTGTCAGGCGGCTCGAAGAAATGAAACAGCGGAGAGAGGCTGTGATGGAAAGGCCCGACTTCACTCGCTGAACTTCTGATTTCGGTTCTCTTGGTGTAACTTTGGGGGGCTTCATGACTCTGGTGTAACTTTTTGCAAGCCTGGCTTACTTTTGCTGTTATCGCTGCCATCTTGAATGGGTTTCTGAGTTTGTGACCTCCAGCCAATTGAGGTCAGAGGTCACTCACTGAGGTCACCTCAGCAAACCCCCCTGCTCAGTCGTCTTGAGTTCCTTCTCCGTGTTCTTGTCGTCTGTTTCATCTTCTGTGTATGTTCTGTCCTCGGTTTGGCTTTGGTTCAGTTGCCTTGCTGGCTTTTCGATCGTTTTTCAGATTTCTCGCCTCGTCTCTTCTCCTGCTTATGGTTAAAGTCTCTCTGCTCGTCGCCTCGTATGACAGATGTAAACCTAAAGAGTACGTTTACCGGACCGCCGATTCGGTGGGTGAATTATGCCCATGAATTTGTTCCTTTGCTCGACTTTTTACTTTCTAATTAAATGTGTTTGTTTGAGTTCCCAAAAGCTCATTTTCTCCACAGAAAATTTCCAAATCAAACTAATAAACGGACTGCTCAATGTCTGTGGGGGTCTGCCCTTTAAAAGGCGAACAATAGGGGGGCACAAAGGACAAGGGGAGGGCTCACGATCAGACACACTTCGCCCAGTTGGCACAGATGAACAGACGCCACGTGGCGTGGCGCTCGGTGGGATGTCATTGGCGTTGTTGTCGTCGTTGTTGAAATGTTCTGCTTTAACTTCTGTTCTGTAAGACCCTAAAATGGTCACAATCAGGAGCTGAGCTTTGTGCCCCTGAAGTGTCGCGTTGTCCTCCCTGCCACTCATTAGGGTGTCGGTTGGTTTTTATTTCTTTATATTTTTCACACGACTTTCTGAAATCAGCACTTTGTTTTTGGCTCCCAAATAGGATTGTGATGATGATCTCATTTTTTGAACCATTTTGTCCGCCATGTCGTCTTTTGTATTCTTGCTAGGGGCGTGTCCTAAGAGGTCACGACCTTCAGGAAATGATGCGGTGGGATTAGAGGACCCCTAAAGAACGACTTCCTTCTCCGAGCTGTGGATCGTGTTGTTGCTCTTTCTGAACATCTCCACCATTTTTCCTGGTTCTGACTTTTGTTTTTGCCCTGCACCTTTGCCTCTTGTTTCGACTTTGACACTCGTGTCATGACATTGTCTGATTATTTTTATGGTGGATGAGATGATCTCGTGGTGTGGTTGGCAGTGATGGGCCTGGTAAACAGAAAGGCCTTGTGATCTCCCATTGGCTTTGGCCTTGTCCCAAAACTGTCACTCCACTTCATGGTCAGGGGGCAGCAGCCTACCATGGAGGGGGTGCCAGTCCATCACTGAGCCCATGTCCTCATGCAGGGCCAGCTTAGAGCCACCAGTCAACCTAAAAAGCCTGTCTTTGGGATGTAAGAGGAAAGTCATAGGAGCACCGATGCATGTAGACGAGGACCGAGCTTCAGAAAAACGAGCTTTGAGTCAGCGGCACTGAGCACCATGACGCCCGGCAGCACCAACAGCTGACAGCTTGATGTTCTCTCCATCCATCCATCCATCCATCTTTATAACCTGCTAATCCAGGCCTATCCCGGGGTGCTGTCATCCTAGCAGGGGTGCCAGGCACACCACACTAAGGGGTTGTGAAGAACCAGACTCTCCTTTAAGAAGAAATTCACTTCATGCAGAAGAACAAAAAGGTCCAATGAGGATGAGTGTCTCTTGATGTCCCCCACCGGCCCCCCAGCTCATCATGTCAGGCTGAACGGAGCCTCACTCGGTGTACTGAAAAAACATTCAAGCCGCCTCCTCAGCTTCTGCGTAGGCCTTAATAAGTCAGGGAGGTCCAAGCTGAGTTTTCACATGTCGGAGCTTGGCCGTGGGCCATTTAAAACATCGTCTTCCTCACTGATTTGGGCCATTGTCTCAGATCTGCAAGTCTGCTCTGAAGCGGTCTGACACCGGTGACACATGGCAAGTGATTTAGGGCCCGAAACAGAAGGGGTGACCTGACCCCATAGCTGACTTCATAACACGGCGCCTTTCTGAAGCCGAAGGGTGTGTGCGCATCTCTGGAGTGCCAGTCAATGACGGACAAATGAGTGGAATTTACAAGACGGACGTACATTTACCAAATTAGATTTATATCAATGGTAATAAGAAGAATGAAAACTCTCCGCACTTCCCTACAGTGTGCAGAGTAACAAATGGCAGGCTGAAGGAGTGGCAGCTCAAGGCCCGGGTAGTAAGTGACAGTGGCTGGGTGTTAAGGACGTGCCACGAGGCCGACTGCCAGTTGATTTTAATCGTTCTTTTCGAGTTCAGCGCTCACCACCGGCCTTCTCAATCTTTCCAGCGGCACATCTGGAGCACCGAGAGAGCCGTTCTGAGAGTGATGAGCAGCAGACGTATTCTCATCGAGAGCTCGATGGCTCGCACTGCACTTCCGTTCTGTCTCCCTGGGTTCAAACTCTGGCACTGATTATCTGCATTCTCTTTCTGTCTCGCTGGGGAGCCGCTCTTGTCGACGCTGGAATGCAACGCTGACAATCAGGCAGGCATCGATTAAAGGCTTCATGACAGAGTATCTGTTGGATTCAACTTTCACAGCCTGCTTGTTTTGTTTTTTATTTTTTTACAATTGGATCATCTGAAGCCTAAATGCGTGTATCTGGAGACCCACGTGGGGATGTTTTGGAAGGTTCCCCATTTTATTAAGGGCCGGAAAAGACATTTCCACAAGAAAGAGAGACCTTCTCTGCCTTTGCTTACATGTGTTATTAGGCAAACGTTCAAGAGAAATCCACAGCCTTACTGTGACTTGTAGTGGCGCGCATTAAGATGTAGTGGTGCGTATTAAGATGTATTGGTGCGTATTAAGATGTAGTGGTGAATATTAAGATGTAGGAGCGCGTATTAAGATGTAGTGGTGCGTATTAAGATGTATTGGTGCGTATTATGATGTAGTGGTGAATATTAAGATGTAATGGCGCGTATTAAGATGTGATGGCACGTATTAAGATGTATTAGCACATATTAAGATGTAATGGCGCGTATTAAGATGTATTAGCACATATTAAGATGTAGTGGCGCGTATTAAGATGTAGTGGTGCGTATTATGATGTATTGGTGCGTATTAAGATGTAGTGGTGTGTATTCAGATGTAGTGGTGAATATTAAGATGTAATGGTGCGTATGAAGATGTAATGGCACGTATTAAGATGTATTAGCACATATTAAGATGTAATGGCGCGTATTAAGATGTATTAGCACATATTAAGATGTAGTGGCGCGTATTACGATGTAGTGGCGCGTATTAAGATGTAGGAGCGCATATTATGATGTAGTGGCACGTATTAAGATGTATTGGCACGTATTAAGATGTAGTGGTGAATATTAAGATGTAGTGGCGCGTATTACGATGTAGGAGTGCGTATTAAGATGTATTAGCGCGTATTAAGATGTATTGGCGCGTATTAAGATGTAGTGGTGAATATTAAGATGTAGTGGTGAATATTAAGATGTAATGGCGCGTATTAAGATGTATTAGCACATATTAAGATGTAGTGGCGCGTATTATGATGTAGTGGTGCGTATTAAGATGTATTGGCACGTATTAAGATGTAGTGGCGAATATTAAGATGTAGTGGCGCGTATTACGATGTAGGAGTGCGTATTAAGATGTATTGGCGCGTATTAAGATGTATTGGCGCGTATTAAGATGTAGTGGTGAATATTAAGATGTAGTGGTGAATATTAAGATGGAATGGCGCGTATTAAGATGTATTAGCACATATTAAGATGTAGTGGCGCGTATTATGATGTAGTGGCACGTATTAAGATGTATTGGCACGTATTAAGATGTAGTGGTGAATATTAAGATGTAGTGGCGCGTATTACGATGTAGGAGTGCGTATTAAGATGTATTGGCGCGTATTAAGATGTAGTGGCGCGTATTAAGATGTAGTGGTGAATATTAAGATGTAATGGTGAATATTAAGATGTAATGGCGCGTATTAAGATGTATTAGCACATATTAAGATGTAGTGGCGCGTATTATGATGTAGTGGCGCGTATTAAGATGTAGTGGTGAATATTAAGATGTAGTGGTGAATATTAAGATGTAATGGTGCGTATTAAGATGTATTAGCACATATTATGATGTAATGGCACGTATTAAGATGTAGTGGCGCGTATTATGATGTAATGGCACGTATTAAGATGTAGTGGCGCGTATTATGATGTAGTGGCGCGTATTAAGATGTAGTGGCGCGTATTAAGATGTAGTGGTGAATATTAAGATGTAATGGTGAATATTAAGATGTAATGGCACGTATTAAGATGTATTAGCACATATTAAGATGTAGTGGCGCGTATTAAGATGTAGTGGTGCGTATTAAGATGTAGTGGTGAATATTAAGATGTAGTGGTGAATATTAAGATGTATTGGCGCGTATTAAGATGTATTAGCACATATTATGATGTAGTGGCGCGTATTATGATGTAGTGGCGCATATTATGATGTAGTGGCGCGTATTAAGATGTAGTGGCGCGTATTAAGATGTATTGGTGCGTATTATGATGTAGTGGTGAATATTAAGATGTAGTGGCGCGTATTAAGATGTATTGGTGCGTATTATGATGTAGTGGTGAATATTAAGATGTAGTGGCGCGTATTAAGATGTAGTGGCGCGTATTATGATGTAGTGGTGAATATTAAGATGTAGTGGCACATATTAATGTTTTGGCGCGTATTAATGTCAGATCCTTGACGCTTGTCTGCAGCTGCATATGGAGACACTTATGGGGTCCTTTGCTCTTTCTCGACCACTCGGGTCTGCGGCGCCTTGTGATGTCGAATTAAATGGCAGCCCATACTTTTGTTGTGTAGCTCCAGGTGGGTGGAACGAGCTGCCCAGCTCCAGTCGGAGTTCTTAATCCCGCACTGTGAGTTTGAAGACCCCCCTGTTTGGTGGATTTCTGCCCACCTGATGTCAGCTTCTTGGTTTTCTGTGCCCTGAATTGTAACTCACTGGCATTTTGTTCTGCGCTTTTCCCATGTGATGGTTCCATTTTGTCCCCTTGTCCCGTCACACTTGTTCCTAAGCAGTCCCCCAGACTGATGTCCACTCGGTTACGTTGACCTCATTTGGAAGTTGCTTTAGATTAACGTGTCTGCTAAGCAATTAAATGAAAATGCAGATGTCCTAAGGGCCCAGAATGTTTTTGTAGGCTTGCTCAAGTTGCTTTTGTCTTTCTTTCAGGTTATTATTTCTATTCTTATTACTGCATTGCCGTATCGAGTGATGCCATGGCTGTCAGCACTGCCATATTGGTGATTAGCAGCAGCAGCTTCCCTGGTCAGATGTCCCTACGTATTTAAGATGGAGTCACGGTGTATGCAGCACGTTGCTTTAATAATATTTCAACACAAAACAAGAACTTTGCTTTCTTTTCTTGGTTGCTGAACTCCTGATGTGGTTTTTGACTTTGGCTTTGATTGGCAAATTTTTGGGCTTCTCTGACTTCCTGGTGAAACCTGACCCTCTGCTCGTGTCCCGCTGTTTGTTTTTCTTAACTAATCTTCTTGTCCTGGTCTGTAACTTGTGTGCCATCTCTGCCGGGACTCAACATAACTTAACAAGATCCTTACCATGAGGCTCTCATAGCGTGCTGCTGCGGTTCATTATCGTCTATGAAGCAGGCCCCCCATCCATCCCAGTGCTCGCTATATGACGTATTAACCATGCAGTACAATTTCTCACCATTTTATACTCTTTCCATATTCGGTGAAAATCCACACTGCCATCTTCTCGGTGCTGAATGATCGTCCACCCGCCGCCAGCGACGTCCATATTGCAGTAAACCTGGAAGAAGAAGTTCAGCAGTGAGAACATCAGCTACTTTCGATGAAGAGCCATGAAATGTGACCACCTGCCTCCAAACGCATCTCTAAAGCATTGGGATGTCACTCGTAGCTCGTCTCTCACAGATGGGATTCTCTGACACCCACAACACGTCACACGCATACTGGCAAGGGCCAGGAAGGGTAGGACATGCCGGGAGAACATTCATTTACAGTATGTGTGTATTTTATATACATTTACTGTAGCTACTGAATGATCGCAAGTCCAACTATGATCCATCAGCTGGAAGTCCCCCAAAATACACCTCAGGGGTCCATTGGGGTGGACTGCTTTCATCATAGACGTGATTGATAGCCGTCTCCCCTCCTTTGCAATGCCTAGGGTGGCAGAAGGGACTATGACGTTTGTGGTGGATTCTGTTTTTTTGGTGGAGTTTGTAGGTCAGATGTTGTAAAGAGGAATGACGGAGTTCGCCTAAAAGAGGGCAGACAGTGTGAAATGGACACCGTCTTTGAGGTGCTCTCTTGAGTGCTTGTGGACTGGGGTCTGCTCTTTAGAGCTTTCTTGTGAAGTCTGCCCTGGCATGGAGATGTAGACCACCCCTTGTGTCCCCAGACACAAACACTTCCATACTAACAATTGTGATAGGCAACAAACCCTTGGAGGTGAACTTGTCCATGAAGCAGAATGTCTCCAGAGTAGTTTGTCGCCCACATGTTTGAAGCCCTTGGACACTTGACTGGCAGACACTTTTCACAAATGTTCATTTTCACGTCATAATCCGTCTTTTAATTTTACCAAACTGCTTTACCTGAGGCAGGGTCACAATCAGCTGGACAGTGAGGACAGCAGCAGGGACAAGCCGGAGCAGACGGGACGCCAATTCACCTCACACACACACACACACACACACACACACACACACACACACACACACACACACACACACTCAGTTGTCTGGACCCCAACTGTTAACACACAAAAGTGCTGGCCATAATCGAGACAGAATTTTAAAGATCTCATTATTTATGTTCTTTGGTAGCAATTTGGTCATTTCCGACAAACATAAAGCTGTCATTTGTTAAGCCCGCTTATTCCAATTTGGGGTCACAAATCAAAATCAATTGAACAAATGGAAATGAAAACGGAGAGTGCCTGAAAGTCAGACCCCCAAGCGGCCGGCTCTCACGAGACCCCATAAAACACTTCATTTCACACCCTGTTCTGGGTCAGCGCTCTCCTCACTCTTGTTGCTCCCAAGGTGGGCTCCAGTTCTCCACCATCTTTAATTGGACTTAGCAGTTGTAAAGGCCGGAGAGCTGGCACACCTTTATGGCCTGCTGCTCGTAAATTCTCAGATCAGAGTGTGTGACGCTGTTGGTGGCTCTCATGAAGCAAATGTCAGGTGACTTGAGTGTGTGTGTGTGTGTGTGTGTGTTGGTGTGTGTGCAAGGCCAGCACTGTTCGACGTGTAGCACATGGTGAGGGAGTATCAAGGGAAAAATGTCGAATTCCATGAGAATAGCAGAAGGTCCAAAAGGTGCGAGAGACGATTTTCGATGTTTTGAAGCAGGCGCATTGATCGAGACCCAAAATCAGCCAAAGCACGTTTTAGAGTAATTAAGGTGACAGAGGTGATCATCAGCCCAGCCCACCCTTCGACACTTTGTTTTTGGGTATTCTGCTGTCGTCTGCTCATCGACGTGATCCCAGCTCGGAGCCCAGCGTGCGTATAGTCAGACACACAAGTCCGGTGACTGGGCCACGACTTTCTATCTACCTCTAATCACGCTAATAAAATATCTGCACTATGAAACACCGGAGCCATTTTCATGTAAACCGCCAGAAGAGAGCAGCTAAGAGGCGTCTCCTGTCTAGCATGGCACAAAGGACAAACTCAAGCACCTTGTTTAGGGACATCGAAGTGCACACCACTGAATGTCGATCCCTGGGATTTGAGTTTCTTCCGCAGCTCACTAGTAGACGGGGACGTCACCGATCTTCTCCTGTCTGGCGATTTATATGATGACAGCTGCGTTGTTTCACAATACGATTTCTTCTGCGTATTTTTTGTAATTAAATGTGTTTTGTTGCCCTTTTTGGGTGAACTGGGGATTAGAAAGTGTGGCGTTCAGCTTCTGTCCCCAGACTGGAGAAGCGGGAGCTTGAAGACCCCGCCATTGATTCCACCCCTTCTAGTATTAAAGAGGACCACTCAGTGAACCAGCGCACCCAGTTAGCTCCTCATCATCAGGACGACAAGGATGTTCATCAGCACCGTGTCCTTGTCCTTTGTTTTTGTTCAGTTAAGGGGGATTAAGGACTGAGACCCCAAATGTATTTAATGTCTCTCACTCCCCTTGATATTTACAAGATGTAAGTGTCACGATTCTAAGGGGTGCCGTTCTAAGCCGTACTGTGTCACATTTCTCAGGTGCATCATTTGCATTCTATTTTAAACAGTGTTAATCTTTATTTTGTCACTGTTTAAATATCTTTACTGTTACTTTTATAGCTGCTTTTCTAGGGCCATCACAGTTTTGTGTGTCTGGTTGCTATGAAGCTGCGTGGTTGCTATGTGAAACATGTGCCATGTGACCCATAACATCATGATGGCTTTGATATAAATGACGGCTGCCCAGAGCAGCATGTGTCTGAATCTTTAACCTAAAACCTCTTAAAAGGCCGACATTAAGCGCCATTAATTGGTTTTCTGACTTTGATCTTAAACACTTTTAATGCTAACCACTCATCTCTCGTCTTCACTTTTTAAAAATTCTTCTTTAGTTTTTTCCACAAAAACCAAACAATCGATTGCTGCCCCCAATTAAACTGGCGGAGTTGTGGTCCTACATGCTTGGCAGTTAAGTATCAGAGTTTAATAGAGAGATGGGCCCACAGAACAGAAGTTGGCCCCTCCATTACTGTGGCAATGGCAGCACAAAGCAGCACTCATTAGCATGCCAGCCTGAGGGGCACCCCTGGTGTTGAGTGTGGACGTCTTCACCTTGTCTGAGCAGGTGTGTTGTTCAGGTGCTCAGGTTTTCTCCCCAATTCCAGAAATGTGCCTGTGAGGTTGATATCATGATTGTGACCTCAGGGTCTTTACAAACGGGTGCTGATCATTTTTACTGTTGTGTCATGGCGTCATATTGGATGTTTCTGTTTGCGTTGCAGACGCTGCTATTTTAGATTTCAGATTCTGGGCACTGCCATGTCAATCATGTCACCACATTATCATTTGGGGCCATTGAAGAAGATGATGTGGCAGGTAACCCATTTATAACAAAAAGGAAACATAAGGCAATCATTAGCTTAGTGCAGTTAGAAATGGGAAAGGAGACCCCGCTGAAGACGCCTACCCGGGCGTCTGATTACGATTCTCGCTCTGCCTATGTGGGCTCCGGCATTCGCCTCATTCTTTGGCCTCAATAACAAGTCCCTGTTCATCTCCTGGCACATTCATATCAGTTAACTGCCCCTCATGAGTCTGAGTGAGGTAGCCTGCTAACAGACTGGGGTCCATCCTGATGGGCATAGGCAAGAACCAAACCTGGACTGGCAGTAAAATGAGTGGACAGTTGGCATGTGAGATGGCAGAGGAGGCAGGAGCACATGGAAGATCATGGATGTCAACCTTGAGTTCATTGGCACTTCGTGGTGTGCCACTCTGCAGCCCCCCAGTAAATAATTAATGGAGGGGACATAAAGCGTAGCCAGTGCAGGCAGTTGAGCACTGGAGTTCTGACTGAGCTTTGTGTTATGTTAACAGCGGCTGCCAGAGTTCTGTGGTTTGGCAGTTTGTCGCCTCCGCGAGAGCACCTGTTCATCTGGCAGACATGCCAAGTGTATTGAAAAACCAAATAAGACAGCATGGGGTCCTCAGCGACCCTTTACACTTAAGCTCGCACAGATTTCATTATACACAGTAAGGTGCCAGGCTCTGCAGTCGAGTGGCATCCCGTCCAGGGTGGCTCCTTTTCTGATGCTTGCTGCCAGGATAGACTGGGGACACCCGTGACCTCGAATTGGATTAATCAGAATATCGGAGAATGAAATATGGAAGAGTAAATTGGAAATGATCATTTATGATTGTGGCTTAAACCCAGCATCCCAACAATTTATTCTTAACGTTAAATTTACTTTGAGATCACGCAGTGAATCTACTCGTGTAGCTTTTTATTATGAAAGATGAATAGGTTTTACAAAAAAACAAAATCTCTCACTGTATCTTTGCTTTTCAAAGTAAAATAATAAAATGGCGTTTACCTTTTTGGTTTCTGACATGTTGTTGATGTTTATGTTATAGACGCCACTTTTATTGAAGCCCGCGTTGTAAATGTCAGCACAGTCTCGGAACTTCTTCTCTTCGTCCGCTTTATCTGCGCTGTTTGGCACTGCTGGCAATGCAATGAAAAAGAAGACAAAACACAAATGGAATTAGAAAAGTAAAGATGAAGACGTCCAGTCACAGCTCAACCTTTGTCAGACAGAAATATGCAAATATATGCAAATGTATAGTGTGGTCCCTCGCAAGCCCTTGGGGACCGTCTTAGTGGCTCTATCAGGGAATGACAGTGGGCCACCGGACAGTGGCAAGAGCCATCCCTGACCACCTCGTCTGTCTTCTGCACATATCAGTGGGCCAGACGGACCGTAAAGTCTCTTCTGATACGACCCTGGTGGTCCCACTTCTTCTGCCTTGAGAGCTACTTAAACTGTAAAGGCACTGGGGGTGGGCACCCACTTGGACCACACTCACATAGCGTTAAGAGAGAAACCTGCTGTTCCTACACCTCATAAGGACCTGAGACATCGTCACTGTTGGTTTTTTCCATGTCATCTCCATGGCATTCATTAATCGGGGTAGCCAGTTGGTCCCCAACTCTTAACTATGATATTCTGTATACTCATTGTTAGACATATTGATCCACTTAAATAAAAGTAAAACTGCCTGTGTCTCTGTGTATCTGTGTGTCCATCTGGTTGCTGTGCCTCAGCCATTCCAACAGAGGGCGCACCACAAAAGGCATTGATTGCATTTGTCATTTAAATAGACGACACATCACAAACATTTGAAGTAATGCATTGTAGTACTACATGCACCATCTGTTGGAATGACAAACGCTGTGCATTTTATTACTACAATGCATTACAAACACATTCCAATAGATGGTGCACTGCAGATGTTACCACTAAGGTCTACGGTGAGTCATTAGCTTTCAGTCCATCTTAGAAGGGTATAAGCGTCATATATATTTATTTTTACAGAACGTATATACTGGGCTGGTCTTGTAATAGATGAGCCTCACTTTTATTGTCAAATCAATAACGTGATATTACAGGTCACTCCTGTCACCCCTTCACACACTGATGTCCATTACGGCTCTTTCTGTGTTTGCAGCCCCCCTTAATTTGGTGTTCTTCCAACACACACAACAAACCAAAAACAGCTGACCCTCACTTGGAGGGATGTGTCTGTGTGGACAGCCACTGGGCAGTGGGGAGCCGCAGGGGTGTAAAGAGCCCCCCAGAAGCAAAGAGAGAGAGAAGTGCCCTAAAAGCTCAGCTGGCACAGAAGGTTCCCACCTGATATCTGTCCTGGAGACCAGGCGGCATCGGACACACCCACTGCCTGTTGGGCCAGCAGGGGTCAGAAATGCTTTGAGGGGGAGTTTAGGGGGGACGAGCTCAGAGGTTTCCATGGCTCTTCCTGATTGCTCCATAGGTAATCCTAGAAAGGGGGGTGGGAGAGGTCCGGCTGGTGGGGCGGTGGTGTGACCAGACAGCGGAGAGATGCTGGCTTTACTTGGTGGCCCCTCGGGGTTTGTCTTCCGTTTGCTGCCATGCTGACCACCTTTGAAGAGAAAGCCCACCTTCTGTGTCTGTCTGCGCTGGTCCTGGTTTGGCTCTGTGGCCGTCGCCTGATACCATCAAGGGCTCTGAAGGCCATGGCTGATTCTGAGTTTTGTTTCCTTTTTAAAGTGCTTTGCCATCTATGAAGGATGCTAAATAAAAGAGAGATAGACGGGCAGTGGTTTGGTTCCATTTTACCAACAAAACCGGTGGACAATGAATTAGGGGAGCGACACCTGATGGCTATTCTTGGAGGTGAGAGACAATGCAGAGCCACCCAAACTGGTATTCGAGTTGGCACGTGTGCCCTGGCACCACCCATGAAGTCATTCTGTTTGGGGTTCCCAGTACCTCACAGCCCGCCATCTTCTCTCAGGACCCCCGTAAGCGGTGCGGGCATCACAGAGCTGGCCGTCGCTGTCACTGCGAGCGCCTCGTGTGACGTCACTGGTGCTTTCACTGCCATCTGTTGATGATTAGAGCTGAAGCGTTTGGCAAGACACCGAGCCCCGAATTCCACAAGCTATAAATTTCAAGTTCCTGTTATAACAAGTGGTTTATATTTACCCTCAGAGGATCCGATCTTCTGGGTGAAGCCTTTTGTGATTTTACAAGCTGTTGATGCCGATTTGGAGTTTTTGTTTTTTATGGCAGACTTGTGGGTGCCTTTCCCTGCCGACGGCGCTTTACGTTGAGCTCGGCGCTAGCGATTGGGGGGCACCTTCACGTTCTCCTCGAGCTCAGATATGTCCGTCTTCAAGTCAGCCCACTGGTGGTCTCGGCGTGACCATCTACAGGATGACGGACGCCCTAATTCATGACATTCCCAGACACTCCACTAGCAGAGGTCACGCGTGTTATCTCGTCAAACTGAAAGTGCAGCTTCTCTGTTTGGTCAAGCGGCTTTAAGCACAAGCGGACCCCCAGTCTGCCCTTTCTTGGATTTCTACAAGTATTTGCAGATATTGAGAATTAAGTTAATCAGTCAATAAGTAAGCAGCATGAAAAGTAGTCATGTCTGCCGTTAACAGTCAAAGAAACCAAACCAATGTGGCGCTTTGGTCTGGGGTGCCCCCCCTTATTTCTGCCCCACACTTGGCAGCCTTCAGGTTGTTAAAGATCGTCTGGCCATATACACTGCTGGCTGCAGATCAGCAGATGCGACTGGAGGTTCAAGTGTCATTTATCAAAGTCCCAGGCCCGGGTGGAGGTCTGTGCCCGGCGGTGCCCTGTCTTGAGTTCAGAATAAATGAACGGGCGAATGTGCAGTAAGCCAACAACCTACCGATCACTGCGCTCGCCCACTGAATAAGAATAAAGTGAATGCCAGCCTCGCCCATCAAAGTGCTGGACTGGTGACTGCCCAGATTTGCTGGAAGACCCCTGGGACTGCACAGTGGCTGGAATTGTGGACTTTTATTGTATCACATGCCACCATTTGGTGGTGCTGTTGCTATGAAGGGGTAACTTGTTGCTAGGGGGTGTGGCTGCAGAGGTCATGACCTGTGACATCATTGGTTTAAAGGTCTAATTGTCCAAGATTATGGACCATTTACAGCAGCAGAAGCCGCTTTGGACATAGAAGGCCAAGAAGAGTTGTGATGAGAAGTGGTCATCCGGGCCAGCGTCCACCAGTTTCTGAGGAGCCCACGTCCACAACGTGTCCTGGGCGTCCCTACCCATAGCATTACTCTTTCACCATCCCTTTTCCAAACCATCATATTCTTTTAAAGAGTAAAAGGTCCTCAAGTGGCACACGATATCACCGGAACTCAAAACCTAATGTGTGCAAACCTGGGTGGGCAGCGAGAGACGAGGTGGATGCAGGCTCCTGGAGTTTTGACCTAGCGGTGCTCACCTCTGGGGTATTGATGTTCACCCTATCTGTGCTCCTTTAGTTTAAGATGAACACATTGCAGTCCGTCCACCACACCCTAACCCTCTGGTGCTGTGATGTCCTCTCAGCCAGCGCCTTCCAGATGTGGACCCCCAGTTAGATGGAACTTGTCGACATTCAGCCCACACAGTGTGGTGGGCTGCATAACTAACTGTGCTTTCATAAAATCTCGTGCTGGACTCCATGTAATTGTATGTGACAGGCTGACTTCTCGTGCGTGAAGTGGCCTGGTAGACGCTGCTGCCGATGTTTATTTGTGCTGGACAGGACCCTTCATACTGAGGACCACCAACACATGAAAGAAATGTGGTGGACTCGGGGGTCCTTCACATCTCGACTCCATGTTATGTTGGAGAACCTACCAGACGTCAGCGTGTTGGCCAATCAAACATCTTAATGTGGGATCAATATGTGGCTTTTAATGGGTGGGCTGTACAAGTACTTTATCTTGAGTTGTTTTAATTAGACAACTGAGGAGAACCTGCAAGACAAGGCCCACCAAGTGCTAACAACCACACCGACTGGGTGGGCAAGTGAAGGAAACATGTGGGCGTCTCACCTGAAAGGCTCCTCCATGACACTTTTGACATCACCTCGTGAGGGGCTGCAGTGAGAGGGGCTTCAATGCTTACTCTGCAGCCCAATTGAGACGGGATTAGCGTTAGGCCATCGGTGCTTGAACTGGGGCTGCAACATGCCACCATTTGGTCACTTCGGACCACCTTAACAACCCTTCTTTATAAGAACAATAAAGGGGTGCAGCCCCACACCCACCTGCTCTCTATATGAATTGTGTATATCATTGCACCCCTGGACCCCCGAGGGGATGTAGTATCCCCCACCTACTCTCCCCCATTATTCATGGACTTTTCATTGACGTTAAACGTCTCCGTGATTTTTACTGAGACGCGACCGCGCCATCTGTGAACAGCTCCTGCCATGAACGATTCAGATGGCACTAAAATTACAAAAGTCCTTCATTCAGTAAAAGCGACCATCTCACCCCTCATGCCATCCAAACAGGGCTTAAGACCCACAAAACGAGGGGAACTCTGAGCAGAAAGATGAACCTCCTCATCCAGCCACTGGGATAAAACCACAAAAGGAAGGAAAGAAGGAAGGAAGGAAGGACAAAAAGGCAACAATAGTCGGTGATAACCAAGATGAAAGGTCAAAAGCAGGACGTCAAACAATCGAGTGCTTGAGCCACGACGCCAATCCAAAAAGCCCCAAACTCTCAGAAACCTTCTAAAGTGTCCACAATCTTGGAGAACGAGAGGCCCCGCCATACTGACCTTCAAACTGGTGACGTCACAGGTCACGACCTCGGGGGCCACGCCCCATAGCAGCAAGTTACCCCACCATAGCAACAGCACTACAAAATGGTGGCATTTGATGAAATAACAAAACTCCAATAAATCGAGTGACATTTTAAACAAAAATATTCCTCAAAAACAAACGTTAACATGAATTCCATCCATCCATCCATCCATTATCCAACCCGCTATTTCCTAATTACAGGGTCACGGGGGTCTGCTGGAGCCAATCCCAGCCAACACAGGGTGCAAGGCAGGAAACAAACTCCGGGCAGGGCGCCAGCCTACCGCAGGGCGCACACACCCATGCCCACACACCAAGCACACACAATAGGGACAATTTAGAATCGCCAATGCACCTCACCTGCATGTCTTTGGACTGTGGGAGACACGGGGAGAACATGCAAACTCCACACTGGGAGGACCTGGGAAGCAAACCCAGATGGGTCTCCTAACTGCGAGGCAGCAGCGCTACCACTGCACCACCATGCCACCCAACATGAATTCCTGATGGTTTTAAAGACATAATAAAAATGATCTGACCTTAAATGAATATTTTTGTAAGGACTATGAGAAATATTTAAAAAAAGAGTCTGTTGTTCTAGCAAAAAGGATTTTAATGAGGTGACCAGGAGACAAGGCCGATGCCAAAGCCAGGGGGTTTACTGCTCTGCCCACCCGGACCAAAACACGAGACGAGACTCCGAGTCCAAAAACCAGGGGACAGAAACGCTTGAAAAGAGAGAAAGCGTTGGAATCCGTCAGCTCGGACAGGGAGGCGACCCCAAGGAGGGCCTTTCAACCCACAGCTCACAGCCACATCGGGAATGGCTCCGCCCCTGACAAGTTCAAAATGGCAGGGACTGCAAATAACCAAGATGGTGACAAAGACACCAATAAAAATGAACCTCAAATGGAAAAACTGGCAGCAAATGTGAATTCTAGAGATAAAAAAACTCCTAATCTGAGAGCTGGAACTTGAAAAAAGACATAAAAAACAAATTCAGTTATGATTCTGACGTCCCAGCAGGACTTTATGTCCCTGCTTTCACTAACTGTAATGAAAATATTTGAACTTCATTTGGGGCCTGTCACAGACACGGCCTCCAGAAGACCCACAACGCGGCTCACACACTGAGGAGAGTCAGCCATTCCTCAATGACCACCTGCAGGCTTCGGCCTAAGTAGGCCCCAAAAATGGAGAACTGGCTTGAAAAGTTCAGAGCAGCAGATAGTCCCAAAGTCTATCACAATCTCTCACAAGGGAGAAGGAGCTCTGGCATGTAGAGAAAGTCCCACAAAGAACCGTGATAAATGAGGGTATTTATTAAAAAAGAGCAAGAAAAACAAAAGGACAAAACTAGGGACTGAAAAGGCCATCCAAGGCAAGCAAGTGTGATACCGAAATCCAAAGACAGAAGCCAAATCAATCAGATAAACCACAAAATGCAAAGAATAACAAAGCATTCAGCAAACTCAGGGCTCCACTGCTATAAAGCGGGACGGAGTGACTTGAGGGGGGCTCCGACCCCTTGGGCGCCGCTTTAAAGAGGCAGAAAAAAGAAAATGAAGGGGAAGAGCGAAAGAGCAAGAAAACCAGGAGTTCAAAATGAGCAAAAAGGAAAGAGCAGGAAAGCAACCCAGCAGGGCCGAGTGTGCCAAGCTGAGGGCTGACATGGATGAGCCAACGTCCGATGTAAATCTGGCAGAAGGAAAATCAGAGGGCTGGCACAGTCATCCACCATCCAAACATGGCTTGGACTGAGGAGCATGGCAGCACACGACAGAGCCGGTGGCACAGAGCATTGGACTGTGAGAGGACGCGGGGACGAGCCGTCAGCTAGTGTCAGCAATGTGCCATGGGAGAGAAACCTGATAGGGCCACCCAGTGCTGCACATGTGCCAATGTGAGTCCCGAGGATCAGTCATTACTCAGAAGCGCTTGGAGCGCCGGGCAGAAATTCAATCTCAGTGACATAAAATGGGAACGTTGTGCTCAGAACGTGTTGTGACTCTTTTAATTATTTTCCTGCCATTATTTTGTTTTATTGAAGGGCATTTTCAGAACACTGGTGAAATCCCACCTAAGAAATGGACATCCCGTTTTGGAGGTCCACAGCATAGTCTTTCAGAATTCTGCTAAGATTAGGCCACCAGATTCAGCACAGACCTCTCAAGCCGACACGTCATTGGCTGAGAACCACAAACGAGTGGATGAAGGGTCCCAGTTCCTCTCGTAGTTACACATACCGTATACCAGCTCAAGTCATTCCTTGGGCCTGATCGCTGTCTGTGATGTGTGATGGGGCACCTCTGATCATGGTGCCATATCTGAGGAAGACACGTCAGGCAGAACGCCAGATATGAAAGACAAAGAAGACTAAAGAGGAAGAAGCTTTGAGGTGAATGTGTACGAGTGAAAACAGAGAAGTGAGGGTAACACGGGCAGAACACGCAGACGACGCACACGGCGTGACCACGAGGCTCTGGGGATATCCACTGTGCGGCCAGGTGTTTGCTGGACAGCGGGATGCCAGCGTCATCTTAAAAGCCCTGCTGGACAGGGTCACAGAAACACACCGACTTATTGAACATCCTTCTTCACACTCATTCATGTGCTTCACATTCGTCTGTGTTGCCCAAACAGATGCGGTCACTCCCGATTTGCATGGTCCAAGACCACCAAGGTGTTTATAGTCCAGCACAGTCATCGCTCCATTTAGAGGAAGATCTTTTTCCAGGCCATCCTGGCAACATGTCCAAGTTAACAGACACAGGGTTAGCTGGCACCTTTCATGGGACGCCATGTGAAGGGCAGCTTCTCCATTCATCACGTTAAATTGCACTTCAAGGGGTCGAGTCTTTTGATTTGGAGTTTCCTCCAAGACGTAATGAGGTGAGCCAGAGAGCAGGCCAGAATCTTACCTGGTGTGCCCATCAGAGGTGCTACCCGCTGACCCAAGAATGGTAATATCCAAAGGCCCTACAAGAGCATGGATGACCATAAACCCATGGCTTGTATTAAAGGGCAAATGAAGAACCATTGATAAGTCAAGGATATGCTTTGCAAAAGAAATACAAAGAAAACTACAAGAGATGAAAAGGGGGCACAACTGAGTTGCCTAAGGACACGAGTTTCAACACCAGTGGCGTCAGGAGTGGGGGGTTTCAGAGGCTTCAGCTCCTGATCTACTGCAGCCAGCCCTGATCTTTTCTCTATCATGAACATTAATAGCAGTAAGCCCCAGATCTTTTTGTCCATCATATACCACTAGACCCTGAAACCCCCTAAACAGAGCCCCCTCACACTTTTTAATGTGGTGTATTGGTAAGGTGGTTGTGAAAGTTCAGGGGTGCCCGTGGGTGTTTGATTTTATATATTGATAAGACGATCACAAACCTTCAAGGTGGACCTGCTATTGCTCTTCAAATTTATATCTGAGTATCTCTACGAAAAAATCAATGGAGGGGCTAAGACCTCCAAATCCTGCCCAAAATACAATCCACCAATCAGAATCCTTTAAACAGAACCCAATGATTCAAGAAAATCCAACACAGAAAACAGTCATGGAAACTCCTCCAAATGAATGATCCGCCACTGCTGAGCCTTCTCAGCCAAATGAAACAGCCTGAGGGCGGGCGCAAGAGGGGTGATGTCAGGGTGGCCCCGCCTCCTGGGGCTCCACCTACAAAGAACAAGCTGCATTTCAAGCTAAGTATGAAATGAACAGAAATAATGTATACTGTAGATCTGCAAAAATAATGACGACTCAAAATGAACAAAAATAGCAAAATACGCATAACCCTGATGGCCAGCCGGCCTACGGTGAATGTCTATGAAGACTGTGGACCACCAAACCTGGCGTCATACCAGAGTCATTGCTTCCCTTTCCAAAGTGCTTTATTTACATCTGATTTTCATAAATTGATATTTCTATTCTATTTGATTATTTCTGTGTCTTATAGGCAGTGCTGGCTGCTCACTTTCCGGACAAATATGGGGGGTCCTATAAATGACTTCTCTGTCCTGAGCACTTCCTGTCTTCAACGCCACTCCCCAAACTCCACCATTGCCATTCAATCTTCTGCCAATTCACACTATTGTTCTTCTCTCTTCTGCTGCTGTTCTCCGTTTAGCCCCAAACTGTCGCTAATGAGTGTTACAAAGGGGCCTGTGGTGTGCCCACACAATGCTCGGTCGCGCCGCCCTTTCTTCATCTGTTTCTCCTAATGCGTTCTGCAGCATTGATTGTATTTTCAATAAGTGTTTGGCAATGGCTGACCTGGCTGCAGTAGGGAATTGGCAGCTGCACTTTGAAGCCTTGCAGATGTTCCTTGATGTCACCTTCTAAATTTGGACATCTCAATAAAATCGGAGGAAATGAACGGCCAGAATGATACTAAAGCAGGTCCAGGTTTCTGAGTGTGATTGGCTGAAACTCAGACTCCGTCATTCCCTGCGGTCTTAAAAGAGGACTTTTTCAGGGATTGATGTATCGTCCAAGTAGATTCAATTATGAAGCCAAGTCAAAAAACATCTCATAACGTAAGATGAGCAAACAGGTCGAAAAAATTAAAAGACCGTAACTGAAGAAACGGTGTCCGCTTAGGGAGAGCAGGCGGCGGAAGTGGACTTAAATCAGGAGTTTGATTTGTTTGAGCACAAGGAGCCGAGGTCACCGGCCACCCCCTTAAAGTTACCCCACAGATGGAAAGTGTTACATGGCTAGCAGGGGGGCGCTTTGGGACCATCATCATAGCAAATTAGCCGAGTCCCCCTTCAGTTCACAAGCCCCCCCCATCATCTTGACTAATACGGGGGGGAACGGAAATTTGGTTAAGAGCATGGAAATAGATAGATAGATAGATAGATAGATAGATAGATAGATAGATAGATAGATAGATAGATAGATAGATAGATAGATAGATAGATAGATAGATAGATAGATAGATATGTGAAAGGCACTATATAATAGATAGATAGATAGATAGATAGATAGATAGATAGATAGATAGATAGATAGATAGATAGATAGATAGATAGATAGATAGATAGATAGATATGTGAAAGGCACTATATAATAGATAGATAGATAGATAGATAGATAGATAGATAGATAGATAGATAGATAGATAGATAGATAGATAGATAGATAGATAGATAGATAGATATGTGAAAGGCACTATATAATAGATAGATAGATAGATAGATAGATAGATAGATAGATAGATAGATAGATAGATAGATAGATAGATAGATAGATAGATATGTGAAAGGCACTATATAATAGATAGATAGATAGATAGATAGATAGATAGATAGATAGATAGATAGATAGATAGATAGATAGATAGATAGATATGTGAAAGGCACTATATAATAGATAGATAGATAGATAGATAGATAGATAGATAGATAGATAGATAGATAGATAGATAGATAGATAGATAGATAGATAGATAGATAGATAGATAGCATAGTTGGCAGGATTAGATAGATAGACTGTTATTCAGCGACGTTACATTGAGGTGCTGAGATGTTAAAGTTCACCCAGATGGGCGTCGCGCTCAAAACTGCGTTTTACACCATGACAACACCATGGCACACACTGCGTTGGCAGTCAAAGGGTTTTCAATCCAAAACAATGCAGTTGTTTCTTCACAGCCTCTCCATTCACCAGAACTCGTTTCCTGTGACTTTTTATGTTCCTGAAATGAAAATTAAGACCAAAGGGAGGAAGATTTTGTCAAAAAATCCAGGAAAAGACACGCTTCTAGACAAGGCAATGAAAGACGGGCATTGTCTTCAAAGATGACTCGGTGGTCCCGTATACGTCCTGCTGCTCTGCGTCTTGAGACAAACTGCAGGCCTGAAGCCTACGGTGGCCTACTGAGCCCAATGGCCACTCTCTGTCCTGTTAGCATTGCCATGTAGCCATTTGAAAGAGGGGCTGACGGCCCGCGCGTTGAGCTCAGTCCTGTTTCTCGTTGCATGTTATGTTACATTTTCACACTGATTTTAATTTGGAGTGATGTATATTTTTGTCCCCATCCCTCATTTTTTATCTTACTGCACACCCTAAAGAACAGAAAATAAACCTGAAGTGACTGTGACAGGAGGTAAAGATGAATTTGTGCAATTACAGCTCGTCTAAAGTGCTGCGCCGTCGGTCGAATGAATCATTTTACGGTGTGCTGCTGTATATTTAGAATTAACGCAGACTCTCTTGAGATGTTTCAATTGTGAAACACCCAGCGGCCATAAATCTTGCTAAACTGATATATGTGGAGTTCCCAAATCATTTCAGGGACTGCCCAGAACTCGGTGCTCTCACCGGAGACTTTTAAAATAATCGGAAAGGTCCGTTTGGATGGCAATAAACTAAAACAAGTCATCAGTTTTGCACGCCATTCTGACTTTCAAGATTATTTTATTTGGATTCTGAAATTTCTAAGGAGACTTTTAAATACACCACAGATAAGAAAGACTCAGCCTTCTCAATCTGAGTCACGGGGGGCAACGCCAGGCCCGGTCAGAGAGTCAGCCCAATGGAGGGCCCACTCAGGCAGAATTCAGAATCACCAGTTGATCTCAGCTGTATCCCTTTGGTGAGGTGGGCAGTAAATGGGTGAGGGACTTGAACCCGGGACGCTGCATCCACAACGAGCAGCACTTACTTCAAGTCATCTGATGTTGTGGGAACGACGAGCTGAGATGATGACCACCCGAGGGAGTGAGACCAAGCGATTAGGTGACACACCGCGGCTCTTGTTCATCTGACGTTCATTTAAATGTCAAAGAGAAAACAACAAACGAGACAACAGAGTCGGCTTGGAGGATCTGCTGGTGTCTAGAAGACGTGAGCCTGGCCAGGTGACCAGCGTTTAACAATCTACAGGGGGCTGGACGGCCTGTTCTCGTTCAGACTGCTCTTAAGTGGCATTGGCACACCACAAACCTCATAAAGGACGGGACAGCAGACTGTAGACCACTGACAGGCTCTTACAAGGCCAGCATCCAGCACTCGTACCAGCTCTCTCAGAAATCCTGCTCCCCACTGCACTGCTCGGTCACTTAACAGGTCTCGTGGGGTCCGCTGACTTAATGCCCTCCATTACTGTAAACACTTCAGTTTACACTCAGCTTGCTAAAACTAAAAGGGTCAACTCCTTCACTGTCCCTGCCATTCAGACCCCTGTAATCAGCCTCATTGTTCTCCTCCTGGTCGGCACACACAGCACCCCAGGCATCATGATTTGGGGTCTCCGGTAATGTATCACGCCGCACACATTGTTCTCTCACAGCTTTTGAGGGTTTAAGTCTATTGGTTAGTTATTGTACCGGGGCATTCATGAAAGCCACACCCCTAACGACGGGTCATTGTGTTTTGACGACGGCACCGCATGACATCAGCACTACCCTCATCATAACTCCTCATCCTCACAAAGTAAGTGGCCTGAGTGAAGGCCTCTCGCTGACCACTCCTCTGCTAAGCTGCCATTTTCTTTTTTGTTCACTTTCAGACCCCACAAGAGACAGAGACGAAGAGTCACCGAGGGTGGTCCCCTGGAGTCTGCAGTTGGCTTGCCCTGCCCTGTCAGACTTACCCCCGTCTTTGGCGTACAGATTTATGAGGTTGTGGACCATCTCTGCCAGGTCCAGTTGCTGCTTCTGCAGGATGCTGTTGTTGCTCGTGGCTTTGCTGAGTTGTTTCTCGAGCTCCTGAATGATGTTACTCTGGCGTCCCACCAAATTCTGGAAAGTCACCTTCTCGGTACGCAGGGTCTCCAGCTCCAGTCGGTGCCGATCCTCCATCTCTAGGACTTTATTCTCGAGAAATCTGGTAAGACAGACAGACAGACAGATGAGTATTTATCAGAAAACTTATAAGATCTATTGAGCGTGCAACGGTCACACCGCAGAATTGTGATTATGGAGGGGCATTGAGGCAAGAAGGTCACGGAAGGCGATGAGCCACAAGAGACTCATGCTAAGTAACTGCATTAGGACAAACTGTAGAAGAGGTGGCACAAAACACACACACACACTTGCACACCCACCCGCACATCCGCACACACACGCGCACGCACACACAAGACAATAATCAAGGATTTAACTGCATGCTAAACGGAGGGGGTACCCATCAGTCTCAGATGGCGATGGGACATCAGTGTCCCAGTGTGATGACATCACACGTGTCACACATTGCTTAGGAAACATCTGAAGTATGGGGGCACTGGTAACCAAGATGGCGATGGAAACAGACATCATTATCATGACTATTGAGTTCCAAAACCTTCAAACAGATGAAGACATGTCCCATATTTGTTCTGGGAAACCCACAAAAAATGAACAAAAAAACGCAAATCCTAACACCTGCAGCCAGAGCTTCTTTGCCGTGGTCTTTGCCAGCTTGTGTTCTTTGACTCCCCTTGTGGTGTGGGTTGGTGATCTTTTTGGTTTGGTTAATTCTGGTTTGACCCTGGTGTGTGGAGTGTTTTTGTGCTCTCCTCCCTTGTTGCCTGTCCGTGACTCGATGGTCGTGTTAGTGGACGTGTATCGTCAGGGTCCTACTCAGGTCATTGGTCTGTCTTTATGTGTCTTCATACTACGCTGTGTCTTTATGTGTGTGTGTTGTGCCGTTTGTAAAGTTTACAACTACAGTGTAACCTGTGAACCTGAGCCCTCGACGAGAATAAACTCTCCATAAATGAACTCATCACCATCCAATACAAATCTCTGTTATCTGGAAGTGAAAAAGTGCAACAGATGTGCTCTTCATCTGACCGATAAGCCACATCATAAGGATGAATTCTGCACCAAGAAGCTCACCTGTTCTTCTCAAAGAGTTTACTGATCTCGTTCATCTGGACCAGCAGCTGCTTCTCCAACTTATTGGTGGACAACGAATTCTCGAGAAGTTGGATTTCCAGTCTGGTCGTCTGGTTCAGCACCTGTTCAACAAATGAATGGCATGTTAGGCAACGTTAGTGTGAAGACTCGTTATGAAGGACACCTCAGTCATTCAAATCGTGGCTTGGATGAAGATACCAGAAACACTCGAGGAGAGGAGGGACACGTTGGTGCTCCTCCACTGGTGAGGTTATTGAGATCACATTTGAGGTGGTAGCTACAAATGCTGGGCCATTAGATGACATCCACGGCTCAAAGAAGAGACGTCAGCAGCCCGAAGAGAAGCCCACCTGCTGGCCCTTACTTGTATAAGTAGGAGCTTCATTGACGAAGGCTTCCTGATATTTCATGAGACACAATGGCTGTGCAAGTTGAAAAGAAAGACTTTAAACGAATGTCCAGTCTAATCACGTTTTTGACCGGAGAAGTAAGTTTGAATCCAAACACGTAAGTCATCAAGGCCAGTCTCATGAGAACTTCAGACAGGGACACTTTGGTTGGGGTGCTATTTGTGGATAAAGTGACGTGAAGACCATCAGACGTGGTCTCCAGAGCCTCTGCTGAGGTAGCACGTTGATCTCGACAAGCAGACGTCCAGAAACCATTAAAGGCCAAATGCTGCTTTCCAGTAATGATGGCTTCTGGTGGCTCTCCATAGGTGGCAGGTAATTATTATTTTTTTCTGTCGTGGTTTACATCCACTCATTCCTAATCACAATACCAAAAAAATAAAACAAAATCAGGAAAGCTAAGAATGGCACTGCGTGTGACCTCAGCACTTGGGGGGGGGGGGGGGGGGGGTGTGATGCCAAGGCACCTCATGGGGGTCCAATGTCATCCTAATTGGGGTATCCTCCATTGATTGAGACCCTTTTAAATGATGTCAGTCAATTCGGAAGTCCAGCACTGCCAATGTCCCTCATGTCGTCACCATTTGGACCGTTGCCTGAATTAAAACTGAGAAAATGTAAAAACTCGCCTGGTCTTCTCATCTCGAGGACCTACCTGGGTTTCAACGTCCGTCAGCTTTCGTGTCTGCTCCGCTGTCTGGCTTAACAAGTTGGTGCCAATCTCTAACATGGTGGCCGTGTGGTTCTGGACTGCATTTTGCTGAATCTGCACCATCTCATTCTTCATGTTATCTTGAATGTAATTTTCAATCTGCAAAAAACAAAAAAGATTTCATTAGAAGTGGCGCACTAGTAGGCCTGGTGAGTGAGTGTGTGTGGTGTGCATTCACCCTCTGATGGACTGGCACTGGCACTGTTCAGGTTTGTCCCAGCCCTGTGCCCAATTCTTGCTGGCATAGCCTTCACCCCCCTCGGCCCTGCTCAGTATAAGTAGGCACAGACAATGGTATGGTATGGTTTGGTGCTTTATCACCCACAATCATTCTCCATTTGGGGGTCAGTGAAGACCCATAAGTGTTGCGGTTTCTAAGTAGATGAAGGCCCACATGTCACCTTTGATTTCAGGTGATATATTCCATCCATCTCTTCCTCACTATCCTCCTCTTCTCAGGACGGAGTTTCGTCCATTTTCAGAGCACTTGATCCTTGTTAGGACTGAAGGGGAGGCCAGAACCTGTCACGGTCAATCACAGGCCACACTCGTCCCACCCTCACTTCAGAGCCCCCAGATAATAAAGGACATTGTGGACTGGAAATGCAAGGAGGGTTTTCTAAAATGGCAACTCTGTCACTCGTTTGTATGATCACTGAGGGTCTGTAAATCGTGGTACCCTGGCAGACCTCCTTCGTTTTCCTACGTTCAGCCCATTCCTGCTTGATCCCGATCGCATTCTGGGCAGTGGATTAAACACGCTGGGGTGAAGTGGCTGATTCCTGCTGTGCCCCTAAGGCTCTAAACAGCGATGAGTGAAAATGCAGAGTTTCATTTCGTATCCATTTTCACCAGACAGACGTTAAATCGTAGTTGATAAGTTAGTCCTTACTGTCGCATTATAACTTGCATGTTCTAATCAGCATGGCGCCAGGATTCATTTTTCAACTGATATCCTGATAATGAAGCTCACTGGGGAACTCGAAGTGCTGGCCCCGTGAAGCTGGGTAACGCGGGTAGTGTGCCTCATGCCAGTCAGACCAGTCCTGTTCAGGGGTCTCATTCACCCCTCCGCAGTGCATTTTGTACAAATGTGACACGCTGAATATTTGCTGCACCAAAGCACACCTTACTGAGAAACTTCTGGTCTTTGCCGTTACCTTCCTGTGCTTTCACCAATTACAGAGGACGTGTGCCCCCCGAGCACCGTGGAGGATTAGGATCACCACGCTCGTCATTACAGATGGCAAAGCTGGCATCACACCACCTGCAGCTGCGGCTGTCAAGGGGCTTTTAAACGGTTCTCTACATGGCGCTAACTGTAAGTTTGTCTCGAATACGAAAGACTCCGCAGTTCAAGTGTCTTTGTTTTAAAAATATTTGGGAAATTGGAAGCAAAACCTTCACACAAAGAATAAAAACTAAAGCTGCTAATCGACACAGAAAGGAGACAACACTTGCTGTCGGAGGAGTTTCTATTCAAGTCTATTAGTTAGGTTTGGTTACCAAAGGTGGAGGAGTTTAAATCCTTGGGATCAACAGTAGGCTACAGAGTAATGGCGAGTGTGGAAGAGAGATGAAGAAGAGAGTGCAGCCAGGGTGGAGTGGGTGGAGAAGAGTGACAGGAGTGACCTGTGATATCAACAAGAGTGACAGGGAAGGTCTACAGGACGGTAGTGAGACCAGCTATGTGATATGGGCTGGAGACGGTGGCACAGGTGACAGAGCTGGAGGTGGCAGAGCTAAAGATCTGCCTTGGGTGTGACGAGGAGGACAGGATTAGAAAGGAAGACATTAGAGGGTCAGCTCAAGTTGGGAGACAAAGTCAGAGAGGTGAGATGGCATTGGTTTGGACATGTGCAGAGGAGAGATGAGGGGTATAATGAGAGAAGGGTACTAAGGATAGAGCTGACAGGCAAGAGGAGAAGATGAAGGCCTAAGAGAAGGTTTATGGATGTGCTGAGAGAGGACATGCAGGTGACAGAGCAAGATGATGAGGACAGGAAGAGATGGAAGAAGATGATCAGCTGTAGTGACCCCAAACAGGAGCAGCCAAAAGAAGAAGAAGAAGAAGAAGTTGGATTTTGTTACATTTGTCCAGTCCAGTCTGAGACCCTGTGTCCATCTCCTCCATCTCGCCGTGTTTCTATGTAACAGTCTGAGCTCATTCTAACGACATACTAAGGACATTCCATTAACACACACGTCCGCTTATAACACACCAGAAGCTCCTCATCAAGACGTGGCTCAGCCCTAGTGAGACCCCTGGACTCGTAAGGTGGACTTTTCTGCAAATTCAGGGTCGGTTTATTTTTCCTAATTTAAATATTTGACAGCCTGACTGATTCTGAGGGATGGACGCTGCCGTCCGGAGTACACAAACGTTTCTTCAGCACATTCACAAACGGCCCGTGTAAACATTTCAAGCGTCGCTTCCCATCTTTGTGTATAAGACTTGACAAATCCCAGCGATTCGCTCCTCTAATGAACTCATCGCTCTTTCTGTATCTAAATTACACACTTAGACGATCAAAAAACAGAAAGCGCCCCACAGATGGTCTGGATTAAGGGATAGTGTTGGATGTCAAAACAGCAAGTGATGCATTCAACGCTGAGAGTTTTAATGGCCAGCAGAACTGAACTTGTCTGCACATTCGACTCGTTCCATTCTGATTGAGAGGACTGAGGATCTTCAACCACTGACATGAAGACGTTCATGAATAAACGAGTCTTCAATACGCCGTCCGAGTTTATGGATGGACAGCACGCTGGTAACACAACAGATGCTAAAAAGAACGGACGCTGGATTGGAAATAACACTGTGAGGAACACTCAGGCGTTTGAAATGTCTGTGAACGATCTGCCGAGAATGTGAAGAGCAAGCTGGTGACGTCAAACTAGAAGGAGCAGCAGACACTGCAGAATCGTCACAACATGGGTGATTTGTGGAGAATGAAACCAAACGCATGTAAACGTAAAGAAGTTCTGCCATCACACATCACCAGCCTGCTCACTGAACATAACTCCATCACTGTCTGCATCTGCACCACTGCCATATCACTTCTACAGGGGCTCATCTTGGTGGTCTCCTCCGTCTTCTCTGAGCTTCACTTCTCTCCTCAAGCTTCTCCCCTTTGCAGATTCCTTTCAGATCTTTACACGAGGATCAGAACCTTCAAAAAGATGGCAAACGCCTCAAATTACCGTATTCTCGTGTAAGACGCACACCCTAATTTTTACAAAGAAAATCACGAAAAACATTTTCCCCGTGTACGACGCACGTTGTGATTGTTGCATGACGAAAAAGCGAGAGAGGGAGAGAGAGCACACGAGCGAGCGAGCATGAGAGAGAGAGAGAAAGTGCGAGCGAATGAGCAAGAGAGAGAGAGTGAGAGAGAGAGAGAGAGAGAGAGAGAGAGCGCACGTGAGCAAATGAGCGAGAGAGAGAGAGCGAGAGAGTGAGAGAGAGAGAGAGAGCGTGCGTGAGCGAGAGAGCGAGAGCGAGAGAGAGAGAGAGAGAGAGCGTGAGCGAGAGAGCGAGAGAGCGAGAGAGAGAGAGAGAGAGCGTGCGTGAGCGAGAGAGTGAGAGAGAGAGAGAGAGAGAGAGAGAGCCCAAGCAGAAGAAGTAAACATTACAGAAAAAAATGTCCTCGTGTGTGACGCGCACCTGATTTTCTAATGCTAATTTTCGGGAAAAAATGTGCGCGTGGTACATGGGTAAATACGGTAGTAAACACGGAGACCTCATGAGGTTTGGCACACAGCGTCCTCGTATGACGCGTAGGTGGGCTGCCCACTCCATTAAAGGTAATTAAGTTAACGGGGGTCTCGACAGTCCTCACTTTGAAGGGGTGACTGCAGTTCTCTGTACCGAATGCTGCACGACGCATTTCTTCTTGACATTTCTCGTAAAATGGCGGAAAACAAATCAACTTTCTTGTTTCAGCAGCCAGCTGAAGCTGTTAAAGTAACTTTTTCAAAAATTGCCTTCTTTCCTAAAAAAAGTAAAGTAAACTTGGTGTTACTTTGCCAACTTTCATACTTTCAGTTAAATAAACCGAGAACTGCGTGTCCACCTCCTCGTCCCACCATATGGTGCAGAACTCCGGACCACCGAGGGTATCTCGGCTGAGCGTTGAGCAGGTCCCTGTGTAGAAGGCACTTGTTTCACATTGGCACTTCTTGCCTTTTCCAGGTTTGCCAGAATTTGGTTGTAAAAGCGGCGCTGACGACGGCCCGTATATCAGCAGGCTTTATGGGATCGCGTCCCCCCAAACCAGGGCCACTTCCCCCGGTGTCCATATTGCTGTCACACCTGGTATTTGGTGCAATTAGGCCATTTTCCGATTTGAGAAGTGCAATAAGCAAGTGATTTACGCGCCCCGCGCTCCTCCTGGCCAGTGAGAACGGCAGCAGTGGCCGGGCATGTCGAGTTACCCACTGGGCTCATGATTTGAAGCCCCCAGTTGTTTAACTTCGATCGAAAGGTGTGCTTTGACATTTATGGAGAGCAAGTTGAGTGACAGGCGGCGTGAATACGAGAATTCCAGTCGGGTGACCTTTTTGGGTGACTTGTTGACCCTGCGTGGCATTTCCTACTCAGTGCATTTGATTTGTTTATTAGCAGCAGAATTGTTTTAATGATGGCCTTGAACTTTATGCCACTCCGGCTAATCAGGAGCCCCTTCATGGTTGGATTCCACCGAGCCGCTTACTGAAGCCAACTTTGTTATTTTTATTTTGGTGTCCTTTAACGTAATCCCTGATCTGTTTCATGGACCCTCAGTACAACGTCTGTGCAAATGTTAATACGAGATAAACGCGCTGGGCGTGCTAAACACAAACTGAGACCCGACCGCTGACAAATGACGGGCTGAAAACGGAGTTGGTGTGCATACTCTGTGAATTAGACTTTACAAGCTTTATAAAATAAAAGTGAGCTTTAAATGACAATTCAAACAAGCAAAGCCAAAAAGAGACAACATCCACCCTTGCATCCCCTGAACCCGCTTCACCCACCCAAGAATCACCGGACGTAACTGCGACTTCCAAAGCAGCGCCCACGAGTCCACATACGGCATGGGCAGTGCAGGAGGACCCTGGGAACAAACGCTCGGCTCATTCTGTCTGCGCTGGAAGTCCAGATTGTGACAGGAAAAGCAATTCATCTTGAAGCAAACGCGTCGTGTTTCTACAGGGTATCACATTCACCATCCCATAAATCACGCGGCACTTCGGAACAACCCACATGCAGCCCCGACGTTGCTTGGGCACTGCTTTTGCATTTTCTCCTGTAGTTTAATCACATTTTCAAAGGATACTCGTCACGTTTTCATAGTAAAATCTTATTGAATACAAAAACGAATAACGTGTGGTCAGCTGAACTAACACTGAAGGAGGTCACATGGAGCTGTGACCACCAAACAACGAAAACCCATCTGGCCGTCCATCTACTCAAGCGAGCGACTCCATCCTCGTGTGTCTGGGCCCCCAATCCGAGCAGCGCCAGGGACGAGCAGGAAACGACGGAACGCCCGTCCTTCACAGGACCCCATGGCCCAGTGCCGTCATCTGTCCCAAACAGAACAGAACCTGCACACTCAACAAAAAATGAAGGTGCGGGTTTATGGGGTCCTCACTGAGATCCGTCCTTCCATGTGCTCACCACGAAGAGTGCGTAGAACTACCTGAGTGGAAACTTCTGACGTCCTAACCGGAGAGATCAACTTTACTTCAGTTTAATAAAGTAAGAGTTCAGGACTATAACAAAAAGAAAGAAAGAAAGAAAGAAAGAAAGAAAGAAAGAAAGAAAGAAAGAAAGAAAGAAAGAAAGAAAGAAAGAAAGAAAGAAAGAAAGAAAGAAAGAAAGAAAGAAAGAAAGAGACAAACCAACAGACAGACAAAGAGCAAAGCCCAACATGAAGAGGGCAGCCATCTTCTGGGTTGGCACAGGTGCTCCCCTCAGGTGTTGGGGCAGACATGTTGTGGTCAGCCACCATTCATGATGTCACCTTCACGGCCGTTCTTAGCAGTTTGGGGGCCCTACGCGGTTCAGAGATGTGCAGGCCCCGAATGGGGGGGGCGGGGGGGGACAGGGGGCTATAGCCCCCCCCTTGGAGCTCAGGGAGGTGTTCTAATAAAAGGCCTCAGATGACCAGTAGGCCTACCTGTACGCTTCTGTGTATGCAGAGTGGTAAATCATTGATTTTCTTCTGGATCTGGTCAAGGTCGGTAATATGGGGATATTTCATGATTTTATGGGCATCTCTCTGAATGTGTTTTGGGATGGCACATGTCTCCTTTTTGTGAAGTAATAAAAGCTTCTTGAGCTGCTCTTTTCTTCCTTTTAGTACGCCTGGAGTCATAGCTTCATTTCGTTGCTGACATTATTCCCACACAGTACCGATCGAGTAACTCAGTAAGTAAATCCATCCATCCATCCATTTTCCAACCCGCTGAATCCGAACACAGGGTCATGGGGGTCTGCCGGAGCCAATCCCAGCCAACACAGGGCACAAGGCAGGAACTAATCCTGGGCAGGGTGCCAACCCACCGCAGGACACACACAAACACACCAAGCACACACTAGGGCCAATTTAGAATCGCCAATGCAGCTGACCTGCATGTCTTTGGACTATGGGAGGAAACCCACGCAGACACGGGGAGAACATGCAAACTCCACGCAGGGAGGACCCGGGAAGCGAACCCGGGTCCCCAGGTCTCCCAACTGCGAGGCAGCAGCACTACCCACTGCGCCACCATGCCGCCCCAGTAAGTAAATGTACACTGTATCTCAGTTTATCCACGTGGACTACGTCGACCAGAATAGACGCGTACAGAACGGATAACTAAACTGTAATCGGTAAACTGTTCCTGTAAACAGAAAATCAAAATAGCCCACCAGTGCCAAGTATTTACAGGAGCCGACGACCAAAGGCCAAACCAAGTTTGGTAGGGATTAGCTAAAACCAGCTACCAGGATGTAGGGCCTATGTGATATATCAGCTTTACGTTTAACTAATAATCCACATAATAATATATGATAGTCTCAAAACGCACCGGCCGCCACCAATCCACGTCATGCAATGGCTTATCCAGACTGAGCGATCCCAGTCCCATGGCCACGGTCCCGATTCCCTGCCTGCTGCCCCCTGCTCCTACCCTTCCCCTCCAAATTTGACTCAGAAAGATAAAATTTAGGATGAGGAGGGTATCGTGACACACGACGTGAGGGACTGGCACAGATGGCTGCAGTGCCAGGGGCATAACAGGGGCACCAGGCCCACAGCCCGACAACAAAAACAAAAATTGTAAGTCGGGGCCGGGCCGGGGGCCCCCTCACGGTCGGGGCCCTACGCGGATGCCTAAGAACGTCCCTGTCACCTTACAAGACACACAAGAGCTGCGGTGACCTTCTTATAAAGCCCAATCAACGGGTTGAACAGGAATGAAGTTTAACTAAAAATAACAAATGAATTAACAAAGAAGGCCAAAGAGCGAGAAATGCAAACACAATGGGACAGAACAGCCACAAAGGAGCTGAGCGATTAAACAAGAATAAGTTTCCAAAAAAAATCAAAACCTAAAACCCAAAAACCTCAAAACCAAATTGTCATTCAAAAAGTCAAAGAATATAAAATCCAATTTACTGATGACTCCTAAGCCTTTGTCAAAGAGAGGTGACACGTGGTGCTACGATCTTCAGGCCTCCAAACCCAAGAATGGCTTCAACGTGACCTCAGAACTCCAATGAGTCTTAAAGTGGGCCGCCTCCTGGACCTCAAGGGCACCCAACAAGGGCCAAGGCCTAGAAATCCCAGAAATGGGAGAGGAGAAGCCATACACCCCTGGCCCCAGAGACAACACAAAACAAGAATCATTACCATAAAGTTTGTTTAATTCCAAAACAGAAGATCAAGTGAGCAAAGGCAAAAATCTATAAACCCAAAAGTGAAGACCAAAGGACAGCATGAAAAATTCAAAGAGAGCGAAATGAAAAGATCAGAAGAGTGAGAAGACCAAAGAGAATCAGATGAAGCTGAAGAACACGAGCGCCAACACCTCCGCAGAACAACGGAGCCAACTATGAAGAAAGAGACCGGGCGGGACGTCAGACGTTACAATAACAGAGGACAAACAAGGGACTGGGGACATTGACTTGAAGATGACCACACAAAGACACCACCTCAACATCAGGACTGAGTGCAGCAATTAGGAATAAACTATGGCAAATCAAAAGTAAGTGAAACAAAACGAGAAGAACACTACCAAGGCTGGGACGGAGAGCGAAGCTCTGACAAGTGGCACACACGGCCATCCAGACTCAGTCGTGCGCTCACACCAGGCCAGTTCAAGGCCATTAGTCAACCTGACATGAACGTCGTTGAGATGTGGGAGGAAAACCAGAGCACCCAGAAAAAGAAAAATAAATCCATACATCGACATATAGAAATATAGAAATACATCAAGATCAGCTTCAGTCCTGAAACGCACGTCAAGTTAATCATAAGGGGGCCCATCCGCCAGCCAGCCTCCTCCTCAGGCTTTCTCGTTTTCCTTGACGATTGTATGTTTTCATTTTTGGAGACGTGACAGGCGTGGTAAGCTGATCACGACGAGGCGGTTTGATGAAGTCTTCGCTGAACTGTCAAAGAAATGTGATTGTCGCCAGTGAAAGCTGACACCCCTGGTATGGCACACGGCGTCTGCCAGTGTAACGCGATGCCAGCCAAGAATGGAGCAGCAGCCTGCAGAGGACTGAAGAGTGAACTCGAACTTGGGAGTCGGCCAAGTGGGGCGCAGTGCGGACATTAGGGACCTTCAAGGACAAGGACATGTTCAGCAGATGCACAAGGTGGGGTGGCCATGGCTTATTTAGATGGGCCTTTGTGTTCTTGTTGTAGTTACATGGAACCATTTTTAATTATAGATGAATGGTGACCAATCGTACCTCTCAAATGTTGTAGTCATTCTCCAGGTGCCATCTCCAGCTCAGCCTGGCAAAGATGGACCTTCTCGTCATCCCAACTCATCCATCTATGCAGCATGCCATGTCTGTCCAGCTCAGCTCACCATCACTAACGCCCGCCAAGTCGGCACACAACCTTGGGGTGGGTGGTGGTCCTTCAGGTGTCTCGGCCTTGAAGACTCACGCCATACACCTCTACAAGACCAGACCATACCTGACAGGGAATGCAGTCCAAGTGCTGGTCCAGACATGGTGGTACCTCTAAGGAGTCCAAATCACACTCATTAAAATGGCAACAGCAGGACACAGACGTCCAGTTTTGGAATTCAAATCTTAACAAACCAACCAACAATTTTCTTGCGTTCATTAAAAGAGGGCAAGACTAGCGGGTAGCCGGGGACTTTCTTTCTCTCTTTCCTCTCCAGTTTTTTGCTGATTGTTTTCTGACATTTACTTCTTTCCTTGGACCCCCTGCTATCCGTTCCCTTTGATTTTGTCTCCGTTTCCTGGTCTGTAATGGCAGCTTGTTGCTTGCGGTTGCACCAGTCTGCTCATATTAGACTTAAAAACCATTTAACTGAATCCCAAAAAGAGACTTACATTTGAGCAGACACACACACACACAAGACTTGGAGGGTCTGTGAGGGAAAAGCAGAACATGAGCAGAACATGCAAACTCTACGTGGACAACATCCGGGCACGGGCTTCAAACCCAGAATGCGGGGTCCATGAGGTGACCACCAGTCCACCTCCTACCGGAACAGGACCGGATTATCTGCAAGTGAAAAGTGGAAACAAAGTCTCCCCCTCAACTCATAATGGCGAACATCAACCATAAAAATGAATATGAAGAAGCACGAGACGAGAACATCAAGAAACGCGCCTTTGGCAAGTGGACTTGGTGGGTTCTCAAGGCCGGCATGGACAGGCTCGGACCCCCGTGACCCCGGATTGGATTAGATGTTATCTGCGCTGCATGCATTCCCAGCTTTTTGCTAATTTTCTCACAGATTTGGAATCACACACAATAAAGACTAATATTTATTGGACGTTTGCCCCTTTGTTTTATTTCCAACTTAACTTGGATTTAATTAGGAAAAAAATACAAGTTTTGGAGATTGCAAGCAGTAATAAAAACAGCCGGGCTAATATTTACATTGAATGTTTGTTTGTGAAGGTGGACAATAATACAAGCTTGACAGCCCTGGACCAGCGTCAGCCCGGCCATCATTTGGATTTATTGTCTGACAAGAAAAAGAAAAAACACAAAGACGTCTCCAGGTTCTTTTTCTTTGACTGACGCCGGGCGGTTTGTGAAGTTATTGGAAAGGCCCCATGTTATCACAGCTGCTCCCAGAACGTTCAAAGGCGCGAGCAAAGGCAAAGAAAGACCCACCAATGAGAGTCCACCCAAACGGCTTCGCTTACGTCCGTGCTAACGAGGTGTGAAGAAAACGAATGACATTGGCGGTCCAAGGAACGATAGCCAGTGAGGAGCGCCACCTCAGCCTGCCAACTTATGAAGGTGATCAGCTGGCACATCTAACTGAAGTCACCAGGTGGAACCCCTGCTTGATTGTGGGGTCATTCATCGGGTTGGAAGACGGATTTCAAAAACTGTTAACGGATATGGAAAAACGGGTGACCACACGCCCCATGGTGACCAGGGGTCCTGGTGGCTGAGCACTGACATCTCACTCTGGAATTGCGGAATATTCAACAAGTGAGATTTGGACAATCGTTTACAGTAGGGGTGGCACTGCTGGGCTCACATCCTTGTGCAGAGTTGGCGTGTTCTCCTCATGTATGTCCAACGACTGGCAGTTTAGGTGGGTTGGTGACACTAAATTGGCACCAGTGTGTGTGTGGGTGTGTGTGTTCACTTGGCACGGGACAGTCCAGGGAGTTTTCCTGTCTTGTTTCCTATGCTTGGTGCGTCTCTAAGTGGGCTTTGAAAATGGAATGGCACGGTTACCAGTTAGGACTGAAATGAAGTGGAGTAACAGAGGACCTCCCATTGGCCAAAGAATGATGGCTGTTCTTCAAACCACCACAGCAAACCACAGACACACTTAGATGCTGCCTGTCAAAGACCACCACACCAAACGCCAACTCCCTTCAGAGATCTTTGATGCCACCGCACTGCTGAAGGGACATCCAGGGCCCCTGTGCCAGTCCCATTGGAGGAGAATCGTCACACACTGCGAAGATCTTCTCTGATTTTGTATGAACTAGCGGGGCTAGTGAAGGTGAAGGACAGCTGGTGTTGGAGGGATTCTGAAGTTCATTGTTGTATGGCGCTAATAATAATTAATAATAATAGTAATAATAATACTAATACTAATAGGAATACTAATCCAATCGAGAGTATAAGGGCTAATCAGCGACCTACTGAGCAGGAGTGTGTCATGGTTACCTGGGCTCTTGGCTCTCATTGCTCCATCTTGAATCTTGCCAGTGTGCCCAATAGTCAGCATCACCAAGTGTGCCCACAAAAGAAAAGAGGTGGGCCACAGAGACTTGGTGGGCGAGAAGCTCTTCATGGAGGCCCTCTGTTACTCCACTTCAGAATCAAAAGGACAGGCCCGCGATCCCACTGCCCCGTAATAATTTATGTGACAATGACAGGCTTGAAGCTGAGGAGGTAATTGCATCTCGGGAGACACGCAGGGCCTAAGAGTGATGGCTGTTTTTCTAACCACCATGATGACATTTAAAGAGTGAAAACTTGAGAACATCAAATGCATTCCTCCTCGTAAACGTCGTTCCCGTTGTCACCATCATGCCGGTCAGGGGTCACGTGGAGCGAGTCCACTGCTGGTGTAAATCTTTACAGTGGTCACTGCTAGGCTGTCGCACCTTCTCAAAGTAAATAAACTCAGCGCACCGCACAGCGCAGATTTACACAACACACAAACTGGCTTCACGGCTTATTGGAAAAGTTTTCTGTCTTACGGGGTCTCTTTAAAGAGTTCCTGGTGGGCTACAAACAGAAACCTCAAGCAGAAGGAGCCATCACTGTGAAAATGAGAAGCAGCAGGAGCAACAAACCACAACTAGTCGCAGTAAGAGTCGCCATCGACCTCCCGAGTGTTGACACGTCACTGGGCCGGAGGGGGGGTCAAATGAGATGACGGAGATCTCAGGCCCCTACAGGTGTAAGACCCCCGTGCCACCACGCAGAATGAGCCAAATGACAAGCCATGAGACACAAAAGCCGCATGCCGTCCACAATCTGCCCAAACGCTCGCGGTGGGCAACTGGGCCCCTGCAAGACCTGTGCATACTTTAGTGATCTCCGACGGGAGCGTCAAGGGCACAGACTGTTAGACCGTGCACATGGGGACCTTTAGCCTGCCCGTTGTCACTGTGCTGCCGAGGTGGTGTCACCTCAGAGTGGGCCTGGCGCTCTGAGACCTGTGGAGGTTGATTAACGGGCCTCCGTGTTTCTGGATGAAGTTGTTCATCTTCTCTCTGTGAGTTCATGTCGTCGTTTCACAACCTCCAATCCAATTTGAGGGGCCTGAGGAGGAGGGCACATGGCATCAGTCCCTCACAGGGCACACTTGCCAACAGTCTGAGCTTGTGCCCAGAGGAGTGGAGCCACACTGGGCCTTTAGGATGTGGGAGATAAATCAGGGAGCCTGCAAGATCAAACAGTGGGAAACACGGGCAAATGCCACACAACCAGTGAGAGGGCTGTTGTAAAGTCCATCTGAAATGGGTGCCATGTGATGCTCTGGCATCCCTCCGTGGATGTCTTCCCGTCTGGTATCTGACGACGTGACAAGGGACCTGAGGCTCCATCAGAGTAGACTGGCAGGCCTGAGAGAATACAAATCGATGACGTCCCCCCTGGCAGATTTATCTGACATGTCAGAATAAATTGAGGTCCGTGAAGTCATCGCACGCCGGCCTCCGAGCGAAGGTCTGAAGAGCGGATCGACAAGGGATCAGCTTACAACGCAAACACGAGGAGTACGAGGCCCGAGAGTCAGCGGCTGATTGTAATAAAGAATAATGAGATTAAAAGATAATGGCGGGAGGAGAAACAACACCATCAATCAGACGAGACCTGGGCACAGCGAAGAGGCCGCGCTCAGGACGCACAAGCCGCACAAGCCCTTGGGGGTCACACGTGAGGCCCGTTAATGACACCTTCGTCTGATGCCCACCCAAGTCCCTGAACGTTTCCCTGCATGTGCGCCCCATGATGGGATGGTCTCTTGTCCCAGGCTGGCTTCTTCCACCCAGACCCCCCCAGACCCTCCCTGCGATCTTAACTTGGACAGCCGAGCTTTAGGAAGTGGATGGACGACTGGATTCATTTTTGTGGCGTTTTGCTGCTCGCCTACTCGGCTGCTACTTGAGCTTTATGGCACAATGTAGGGTGGCACAGGGGGTTTGACACTTTCAGGGGACTTGGCTCAGCTTCACATTAGTGTTCACCTTTCTCTGCAAATCCCTGAATATCAGCCTTAGAATCGTCCAGTGACAGACCCCCACCCTGCCATGCTGGAAGCCCCTCTAGAACCTTCAAATTGTATTAAGTGGGTTTAGTAAAAACATTTTTAAAAGTCCCGTTCACCGTCTGGAAGTTGAGAGCTGCCAGTGTATGGAGTGGAGCTCAGATGGGGTCAGCATTTTACAAGAGACCCCAGAACCGAGAGATCCACCACCTGGCACTGCCACGACACTGGCAATGTGTCTGGTTGGTAAAGCTTAAACACGAGATGGCACACCACAGATAACGAAGCTTTACCTGTCATAAGGGGCCTCAGGTGGTCCACCTACAGAGGTGATAGGCACCCAACTCCCCCTTATTCCTTGCCATCCCACCCTGTGGTGTTCTAAACATCTCAGAACCGACGCCTGCCTGTCTGTCTGTCTGTCTGTCTGTCTGCAGTCACAATTTGTGCAATTGGATCCTCAAGTGGCGTCACTCCGGGCTGGGCTCTAGCAGGGGTCTCTTTAGGCATGAAAGTGGGAGTGCGTGAGCAGCCATCACGCCACGTCAGTCAAACGACTCCTACAAGATGGAGGCCTGGTGGGCATCAAAGAGAACAAAAAAGAAAGGAACAGGAAAGCAAAGGAGTGAAGGACAGCCTGCTGACATTTTCAATCGGCCTCGAGTGGCAGGTGGTGTCAAGCGCCACATCTGAACCATGGTGGCACATTTGGGCTCTTGGCTCTACTCATTCAATGCAGTTTATCTTCACATTGACAAACCCAAAGGAGAATCGGCCAGAAGTCGACAACTCTGGGTACCCGAGAACAGCTGATGACCAAAAGACGCTCAGAGCAGCTGGAGCTAAAGATCCACAATCTCGGATGCTGGACTGAATGTAGTGTGGGTTATAAAGTGTGGCCTTGTGACACGGTGCCCTCTGGAAGAACCGGGGCCAACGCAGCCATTAAATGTCGATTAGCCAACTGGTGAGGTATCACAAAATAATGATAGCACGACTCGACTTCCTTGTGATAAAACACAAAAACTAAATACTAAGATGCCCTGATGATCAGATCTCCAGAAAACGACAATAGGACTTCAGGGAACATTTAGAGTATGTGGCCCAAAAATAAAGAAACGTAGGAAATCATAAGAGTACAAAGTTATGGAAGACGTTTTAACGAGAAGGTTCAGCTCAGCCAGACGTCACCCCCTGAACGTGGTCTCCATCAGAAAAGACGTTCCATCTGCCAGCCAGTCTCCCTGGGGCTGTGTTTTCCATTTAGGGGCTTCTTCGTCGCACATGTGCTTGTGCCCCTGCCAGCTGACCTTCCCTCAGGCTGCCTGACATACGCCATGTTAATGATGCCCCTGCCTGTGCCCCTTGTGTTTCTGCCCTGGCACACACTGGACCTCTCCTCCCCAGGCCAGTGTGGTTCATCCTCCCTCTCACTGTCTGCTGCATTGAGTGTTGCCGGTGCCAACCTGCTGGTGCCCGTGCCCTTGGCAGCTGGACAGCCCTCACACCAGGAGAGTTTGTGCTGCTGTCAAATTCAAATGAAACTCCTTGAAGTGACTTGGATTCATGAAGCCAAAGCCTGCCAAAGCCACTTTCAGCTGGCGTGATTTGTGGTTGGCACCTTTTCCCGAGTCACTAAAAACGAAGCGAGTGAGAAAATGTGTTTGAGATGCGCCTTGGATTGGAGAGCAGTGGGGCGCCGAGTTCTTCCCATGGAAATCAATCGTGGCGTCTTTATGTGCCGCCTTTGTGATTCTGTTTGATCAGCCTGGTGTCTTTAGCACCTCTCTTGTCTGCCTTCCTCATTGGCATCTTCTTGGCAGGAACTCCAGACGAGTCATTCACCCAGCTGAACTCATTTGTGAGATGTGGACGGGTGATGTCAGAGCACAAGCTGGTGGGCGCCTTAATGACATGTCGTCGGCAATTTATGCCCAGTCATTTATCAGACCACTTCATGGTACGAAGGACGGTGCTGATTAAAGGTCCAGCAGGGGTCCGTGCCACCGCTGACTTGCTCTTCACATTTCAGTGCCTCACTAAGTCATTTCAGGGGGCCGGGGGGGCTGCAGCCTATCCCAGCAGTAACAAGCACAAGGCAGGAAGCACTGCTGGATGGGGTGCCAGCTGATTGCAGGATCCCCCGCAATTCACACAGGGCCAATGTGGAGTCGAAGACCGGAGAAGCCCATGGAGGCAGGCAGATGGCGACTGGAGAGGCTCTGAGGCTGGAGCGCTAACCGCTGTGCCACCCTGCCCCAGTCACCGGGATTGTGTAATGCCAAACGGGTGGCAGATGTGTTTGACACGACATTTGAGAGGTTTGAAACTCCGGTGATTGAATGGCCGCAGGCCTCTCTTGCCAGTTTTCTCGTTGTTTTTAGAAAAGTCAACAAGAAGTCTTGGCACATAACTCGAGGCCTTTATCACTCGTTCTTGTACCCCTGCAGCGCCTTCTCCTCCCATCGCCGTTTGTTGGTGGGTTTCTCAGATTGATGTGTCTGCCTTTCCCAGTCCGCCCCAAGACCTTTCAGATTTCACTCGTTAAAAGTCCAGCTCAGCAGGTTCAGCCTTGACGAGGGGCACATGAAGAGGACAACAGAGTGCCAGGCTGGTGAACAGGGAGACCCCCTCTACCTGCTGAGGCACTGGACACCCCAAAGTGTAAAATGTCCCCCCACCCCATGTCTTCAGATTGGTGGGTGCATCCCATCTTCATTCAGAAGGTTAAATCACCAACTGTGAGATCAGCTTCACCAGCTCACATAAAGTTAGTCAGAGCCTCGGGACTTGTGAAGTAACGCGATGGAGCGGCAGGAGTTGTCACAGCGTTGCAGCTCTGAACGCTCGGTGCAAACGTGACGGGGCAGTCGGGCACAGCAGATGGCGCTGTTGTGCAAAGATGAAGGCGCTGAATACGTCACCTTGCCGTGTCAATTCCTAACGTGACCCCCGATTTACTGGCACTGGGCACAAGGCAGGAGCAAACCCTGGGTGCCAGCTCACCTTACACGTCGTAATCTGTGTGGCGCTTCACCTGCCTGTGCTCCAAGTGGAAGTGCCAGTCGTCCTGGATAAAGGGCTCTGCCAGATAATTAGGAATAATCCTGATTCTCCAATTGTCAATGCAATGTCCTTACCAAGGAAATTTGTCTTATTGAATACGTGAAAGTTTGTTTGCGCTGGGCACTGCTGCCCTGTCCTTGGACCCTGTAGTGTCCTGCCATGCCTTTGCTCAACTTTCCAGGACCACCTTGGGGTTTGAGGCCTTTAAAGTGACCCACTGGTTGATGTATCTGTGATGCGCCTTAGAGGGAGTCTGCAGTCGCACATCTCTTTAGTTTGGAGTTGTGCTCGTCATTATCACCTCAGTTACTTTACTAATTTACGGTTTGTATGATATGACTAAGACGACACGTTTTGACCGCAGTATTTGAGTTCATTTTGCACGCACCAGCACACAATGTCTTCAGTAGCCTCTCATGTGGTGCCTTATAAAAGCTTTCTGAAAATCCACATCTCCTGGGCACCTTTCTGCTTTCACTCCTTCCTCATAAAATTGCAGCGTATTCGTTAAACGTGACCTCCCAATCGAAACCCATGCCACCTGCTCTTTAACATGACGATTCTTGACGTTTGTTGCTTGATCTTTCCCTTAAAAGTTCTTCCTTTATTGTAGCCATGATGCCCGGTCCCCTTGCTGGCCTCTAGCTACTTGAATTGCGCTGATCGCCTTTTTGTTTCATACGATGGGTGAACATTTCTTAGTTCCCCGTCTTTAAGAACTTCCCTCAAGTGCAGTGACATTTTGAAAAACACACATCAAGGGTCTCTGTCTGCCCTCACAAACCTCCTGAAGCTCGCTGGTCCTGGTGGTCTGTTAGATTTCAGCCTCTGTAATCCACACAGCTCTTCTCTCTCAACAACTTCCAAATCCCTCAGTGCCTCCTAAAGAGCGCCTGTTACTGTTGAGTGGGCCACGTCAGTAAGACGCTCGGCGTACGCTGCCCATGTGACAATACCACGCCTATTACTAAGATGGCACTTAATGAAAACAGAAGCTTGTACATTCATTCCAATCCATTGGGCCCTTCAGCGAGGCCCTTAACCTGAAACTTGCTACATTAGCAAAGACCATCAAATCAAATCAATAATAATCACACAAGGAAATGTGAGCCGCCATCTTTAATAGGCAGGCCAGGATGACACAAACTGACCCATGACCTCTGTGTCACATGACCGGCAAAGGGCATGTGACTCTCTACAATGTGGCCACAGCCATAAAATGGCAGCCACCTTCCAATAATCAGAAGACCAAATGATAACTAATTATAAAAACAAGTGAAAGTCCAAACAAACCCCTGATTACTGTCACGCCGCATATTTGTATTTTATTTCGTTTTTTTAAATGGCTGACATAAAGAGCTTTTGTGGAACTTCATTACATTTTTTTACTAAAGTTTCTCAACACAAAATATAAATAATACAAAAAGCACCAATAATGAAAGGTCTTCAGAAGAATGAGGCGTTCACAGAGTCTGGATGTCCCTGTCACCCTAAAAATCAGCCAGTGGTGTGGCGTGTATGTCATGACGTCAGCATGTAGCGACCCGATTCGTCAACAAGAAGCGTCACAGACCACAAAAATAAACCAAATTCACACTAACATCGGCGTGAAGACCACCGTGGGACAGGAACAGGCGAGTGAAGAGAGCAGTGGCGTGATTTGCCAGGGTTGTTGGTTGTTTCCACGTAGCGATTGGACTTTTCCACATTCGAGTTTTGGTCGGCACGCCTGTGATGCCTCAAACGCGCTCATCACTTACTGATGCCGAGGCCGCTGCTCTTCACATTTCCTCAACGTTTTCGGCCTGCTGCCATCGTATTCTCCGCCCTTCTGCTTGTTTTGAGTCTTCCCTCCTGCTTTTTGGCTCGCCGCTTCTCCTTCATGGCACCATGCCGGGCACTAGCTGGTATCACACGCTTCACTTGAGGAGTGGCCAGTTGTAAGGTGAGCACATCAATTTTCAAGGACGCCCGACCTGACCTCCCCGTGTCCTTGCGCTGGACCTCACCACTGCCTAATTGCTAGGCTAAGCACAAAGAAACTTAGAAAACCTTTGCCAGTTTAAATAAATATATGTAGGCGCTTTATCATGGAAATGTTTTTACAGCAAATTGTTTCAGCATTAACAAACAGTAAAGCCGCATGTTCCTCCATATATCAAATCACATACGAATACTGGAGATATTCATCAATCCCAAAGGTGGAGCAATTTATAACGCATTACGCCGAGCCGCCTTACCTAAAACTGTCCTGATGACTAAAATATTACCTAGCGAGATTTCTAAAATTAGAAGGGATGGAGACGTTTGGTAGAGAGGACGAGACGGCACAAATTATCAGACCCTCAGAGCGCTGCCCGAGATTTGGAAACGTAAAGCTCATTTTTAAAAATGTCTTTGGTTCTGTTATAATTATGTCTGCGTAGCTTCATTAAAGCCAGAACACTGAAGCTCTTTATTCTCACTCTCGACCGCTGACAGCCCATAATAACGCAGATTGTTAGATGCGACCGTCTCAAACAAAGTCAACCTTGGGTTAAACGAGCTTCTCTGCCGCCTTCTGAAGTTCTCACCAGCTCCTCCGCTCGCCTTCTTGTTCTCAGTTAGCAGAAACACACAAAGCTGGTTTGGCCGGAAAGGAACAAAGTGACGGCAGAACTGTAGGACTTGCGATAAACAGAGTGAGGAAGAGAACAGGACAGACTGAAGAAGAAGAAGATGGGAGCCTCATGCGTCATACTTTTGGTGGCACAATGGTTAGTTCTGCTGTTTCAGGATACGGTGGTCCTCAACCCACAGCCCAACGCCGCATGCGTCACGCTTACTGGAAATGTCAAACTGGCCTGGCGTGAGTAAGAGTGGCCGAGTGTGTGCTCGTGGGTGCCCTGGGATGCACTGGCACCCTGTCTGGGTTGCCTCCTGTTTATTGCCCATTGCTGCTGGGACAGGCTTAGAAAAGCATCTTCATGTCCTGAAAGTTCTCAGAGCACCAGAGGGTTAAGTATACTGAGGTATGATGAGGCAGACTTGGACGGACCCAAAGCGGGTGACCCAAACGCTCGCCCCATTTCGAGCCTCACTTTCTACTGCCACCCGTCTTTCAATTCAACTACAGGACAGGAAAGGCGTGATTTAGCATTCCAAAAGTTGAATGTGTATGGAGATTATACCACCATAAAGTGTGTCCGTCTATGTTGAGTTAACACCAAAACCAACTGTGAAGGGCAGAGTGGAGAGCCTGGCTGTGGTGACCAGTGAAAGATCACAAAAACCAAAATGCGATAAAACTCAAGGGACCCGGAGAGCTCAGGCTGAGGGAAGAAGTTCTCACTGTGGGTGAACAAATAGGACACGGTCAACCAGTGATGGGGGACCCGGCCCAGCACCAGCAGAACAAGCATCTCAATGGTCATGAACTGGGAGGAGATGAACCAGTCTATCAGTCACAATGCAGTGTATGATCAAACAGCTGGAACTGCCATGACATACATTAAAGGCCAGGGTCCTGGGTGACCTGGGACCCTGGAGAGCCATTAAAGGAGGCGTTGGTCATGTGCTCAGACGGATGGCACACCGTGACCATCACAGTGACTCTCTTAATGGAGACGGGAGTCACCAGGCCGAATGTGAGGCGTTTCCTGCTCGCCTGTAAAGCAAAGATTTGTGAGGATGTCCTTATGAGACCCCACCGTAAATATCTTGTAGGACAGCTCCGACTGATTTATCATCCAGGCCCTTTCTCACCCCCGTCGTGAACTCCTGGCTGCACACCTGGGAGTCTCGATGCGTTCATCAGGCCTTCATTCTGTCTTACGCTCAGGAGATCAGAACAGCTTGTTTCAAGAGCTGCCATCACATACAAAGACGAATGTCCACACACGAAAGGTTGGCGGAAGGAGAGGTACACCATTTATTAATGAACGGCTCTCGTCAGAACTGATGCGGACAATGACATTCAGAGCAGACAAACGATCATCTGTAATCAGCTATCCAAACAAAACAGAAATCAGCGTAATCAGGCGTGTTATCTCAACCTGCGCCCCCAAATGTGCCACAACTCTGGAGAGACAGAGACGCGTGTGGGCGCCACGTGTGGGCGGAGCTAAACCACGGCCTGTCGTTCAAATCTGAGGAGCAAACTCGTTTTACGCTGGCACCGCATTTATATGTGGAAAGAAGTTAATCTTGAAAAACTCAAAAATCAGAAGCGAGAAATAAATGAGTGTGAGGCCCTGGGTAATCCACTGAGGCCTCTGACGCCACGAGGTGTTTGTTTGTTGGGGACAGCGATGAAAAAGACGTCGAATAGACGAATCACCGCCCTTGGCTTGAATGGCCGCTGTCTCAGTGGGCCGAGACCCTCCAGGGATTTGGAGGATGTGCTAAGGAAGCTCATGCAGCCAAGAACAAGACCCAAACTTTCCTTTTCTTGCGGTCCTCAGTCGTTCTTGTTAAAATGATTTGAAAACATGGAACGAGTGCGGATTGCTCAAACAATGGCCACATTGAGCTCAAACGTTATTTATTCCAGAAAACCTTGATAAACGGAGCTGCGAATCATTGCCTTCTGAGATGTCTCCATTTACACTTTCCTTTTATCTGATTTATTTCAATCCCGGGGTCATGCGCCCTTTGAAGTGAAGAGGAAGTGCAGACATCACTCCCGGCTTTATTTAGAAGCTCTAACAATAACAGCACGGCGGAGACGCGGCTTGTGTTTTATTGTTCCCCAGGCTCGGAGCGAGTCACCCTGGTGGCAGGGGCGTTTACTGGCTCACGAATGGAAGATGAAAGGCCATCTGAGAGATATGCAGGGAGGTGAGTCGAGACGGCGGGCCGAGCGGTCAAGTGGATTTGATGAACTGAACGTTGTGTGAAGCGACACGAGGCGATCACTTGGAGACGGAATTCAAGGTTGGCCTGCAGGTGGACCAAATAACAGAAACAAATGACAATGTGTGACTATCGAGGACCTAACTGGGATTGGGACCACCCTAGACCTTCAGGACAGCTCCAGTCCTTCACAGAATGCCCTGGCCTATGAGTACTGAGATACTGGAGTCTCCTGGTCTTTAAGGGATGAAGGATTTGGAAGCCAACTTGACACTCTGCACTCCATGAAGGTTCAGTGATGTTTAGGTCTGGGGTTTGGAGAGGCCATGAAAGGTACAGGAGTTCATCGTGAAGTTTGTGGGATTCATTTTAGTGTCTATGGGGCACTGGGTCATCAGGGGGAATGCCTGCTCTTGTAAGGCAGTCAGCACATGACCATGCAGAGCAATCACTGGACGATGGCGGCCCCCAACATTCAGGTCTCTCCAATCTTAGAGTCCACAGTCGAATGCCACTACCTCACATTGGACGTTTGTATCGTTTCTGCCGCCATTGTAAGCTCCCTCAATCACCCCCATTGTTTCCGTCTTGTCAGGGGCGTGGCCTTAGAGGTCATGACCTGACGGCTCTTGTTGCACTTCCTTTATCGATCTGCGGATTCTAAAACCTTTGAAGGTTTTTGCTACTCTCCTCCTTATTGCCACCTTGTTGCTTTGACTTTTGCTGCACGTTTTCTGTTTTTCTTGCCGTTTTGCTTTTCTCCCAGTTTCACACGTTTAATGTTTGTGTCGGGGCGCTGCCAGAACAACGGCAAGAAAAGAGCACAAGATAATAAAGGACACCCCAATGCAAACATACAAGCCCCTCCAACAGGCTCCCCAGTCTCACACCCCTCTTCACCTTGGAGACCCCATTAGCTCAGCGTCATCCGTCCCATGACGTAAACCCCCTTAGTGCTGGGGCCTCGAAACCAGCGCCCGTCCAAATGGATCACAAGTCAGGTGACCCAGAATAGCCAAAATAGTGGGACTGGGATGAGTAAAGTCAAAATGATTCTAAAATATTAACATAAGACAAGTGACTGAAAAACCCCAGAATGAGACCGGTGGTTAAAATAAACGTCGTGACTGAGCAGCGCCTTTGTCAAAACGAGCGCAGAGTGACACCGCCTCCCTGGAATGTGCCCTCCGGTGCGGTACATCCCTGACCGGCCGTGTTTATGGACTGGGAGGATTTCCTCAGGATGAGCGTCCCGCTGGAGTCTAATAGGAAGCTGTCTTGAGCACAAGTCGAGATGTAATGATAAAGATAATCGATTCAGATTGATAAGGATACTCTGAGAGAGACATCAGAGTGACAGAGGGGGCCCAAACGATGAATAGACACTTGAACGGTTCTTATCTCTACTGCAACGACACACAGCATGACGTAATCTCAGAAGATGTCGCTACTCGCATGAATGAATCCTACTACACTGGACGCACTCCCAGAAGAAACTCCTCGATCTCACCGGACACTTTGGCCAACGAGTAGTTCACCGTAATCAGAAGGGTCTGGACGCTCGTGTGAGCACCTGTGGTAAATGTAGAAGTGACATCCCTTGATCGCGGTATAAATGAAATGTCACATACAAAGACGAAGGTCCGCACACGAAAGGTTGGTGGAAGGAGAGGTACACCATTTATTAATGATCAGAAGCGACATGGACAATGACATTCAGAGCAGACAAACGATCATCTGTACTCAGCTATCCAAAACAAAACAGAAATCAGCGTAATCAGGCGTGTTATCTCAACCTGCGCCCCCAAATGTGCCACAACTCTGGAGAGACAGAGACGCGTGTGAGCGCCACGTGTGGGTGGAGCTAAACCACGGCCTGTCGTTCAAATCTGAGGAGCAAACGCGTTTTACGTTGGCACAGCATTTATATGTGGAAAGAAGTTAATCTTGAAAAACTCAAAAATCAGAAGCGAGAAATAAATGAGTGTGAGGCCCTGGGTAATCCATTGAGGCATCTGACGCCTACGAGGTGTTTGTTTGATGGGGAAAGCGATGGAAAAGACGTCACTTTAACTTTAATCGAGGTCTCTCTTTTGTTGAAGTGTGCATTCACCTTCTTGGTCTCCTCTGTATTCTGCCATCGAAAGAGAGCTGAGGTTTGCCGAACGACAGAAGATCTGAGGTGAGGAAGTTCTTCTAAGTAACGATGGCTGTTCTGCTAGTAAAACTAAGAAGAGCGATTTATAGGCAACCAGGAGAAAAGACAAAAAAAGATGAAACCCAGGAAACCGTTGTGGTGTTACCAAAACCAAATCGAGAGACAAAAATCAAACGAACAAACGCTGGCATGAGTGGAGACGAGAGAACATGTTCAGAAAAAAGTGGAATCCACCAAATCAGATAAGGAAGTGAACCTCTCAAGTGGACCTTTAAACTTATTGAGTCATTGGTCAAAGGTCACGGCCTCGGAGGGCATGCCCCCCTGTTACCCTAACGACAGGTAAGCAAAACGTTGACTGCCAAGGAGAGGGCAGGTGAAATTTACCTGAGTAAACCGGGAAAGAAGAAACCAACAGAAAAACAAAGCCATCAACTCCAAGAGTCGAGCAAAAGGTCAAAAGAAACGAAACTAGTAAGGAGAGTTTCTCTGGGAAAGTCATCATTTTGTCCTCAGACCCTCCGTCCGCCGATTACCCGCAGGTCACGACCTAGGAGGCCACGCCCCTAGAAATGTGGGAAGTGGCGCCAATGTCAGTTACACAAAATGGCCGCCAAGATGTTTCAGGAATGTCAGGAATGAGTGCGATGAGAGTAACTGAAGACAATGGCGCTAATAGTAAAGTAACCAAAGCGAATAAAAGATTGTGAGTCCACAAGACAGGACCAACAAAGCTGTGGTGACGCGCCATCAGGGTCTTCGCCTTCACTCGTCAGTTGCTGTTGATTTGTTGCTTGGTCTGACTCCATTTTTAATAGAAATAAAAAGCACTTACTGAACGTGTTCCACCAATAGGATGGCATTTCTGGCTAAGCAGATGATATTTCACCGATACGACTGACTAACGTGAAAGGCCAATGTCAGAATTCGGGTAGCTTTGCCTTCTCTGCACTGGAGCTTTGAGTTTGTGGGGCATTCACGTGGATCGTCCAACATGGCAACTTGGCTTTACCGTCTAACTCTCAGAATAACAAAGGTCAACGTCTACAAATATGAAACGCTCACAGCAATGGCGACTTGTTGAGCAGCACGTGCAAGTGAGAATTTCCTGGAACAGTAAGCCCCTCGCAAGCCTGCCATGCCACGATTTCCATGCCGGATGTGTGATGGGCCCACCACACGACTACCAGCAGGCGTCATTTCCATAAAGCACCAAGAAAAGGCCACCAGTCGGTGATGTCCACAGTAAGAATGCCAAAAGGAAAGCCGAGCTCCCTCAGGTACTCCCGGTGTTGATGACGGCGCCAGGCTTTGTGTTGTTCTGGGCCCCCTCTCATCGCCCCCTCTCGATGTGTAGCGTGTGAATGCCGGTCATCGCGTTCTTATCTTTTCTTGAGTGTCTTAATGTTCAGCCCACGGATCATTTCCTCCAAGGAAAACTCCATCCCCATGAAGATGCCCTTTTGTGACAAGCTCAGCCTGGAAAAACAATCAGTAATCGGGATTTATTTCACATCTACAATCATCTCCATGCTTCCTAGGATTGATTGCTCTGAATAATGCGCGGGCGTAAAAAAAGAAAATGTACGAGTGAGCGGCACCAGAGTCCTGCACAATTAAAGATGTAATAAGTGGGGCGGAGATGTCCGGGACGCGTGCCAGGACTAGCACTGCAACAAAATGAAAAATGAAAGTGCAGGAATGATAAGGAATGCAGCTGATATGGCGGGAGGAAATGTCCATGTGAGCAGGCTCATCATTAGTTACCATGCGTCCGCGCTGTCATTAGCATGTTGGCCCATCTGCGGCCATCTTTCTGTTTACACAGCCACGTCCTCTCCAGTGACCTCGCCTCGTGCACCGCAGAGACGTTACAGGCACTTCCACGTACACGGGACGATAATGACCCAGAGTGAACTTATATACTGTATATATAAAATGTGGCACGAGTGACAAAATAAGTTAGGGGTGCTAACCGGGCCAACTCCATGTAATGCAGGCGGGCACAGGGTGGCACTCAAACACCAACAATCACAGGCCCTGAAGCAGCATCAGAATAGGCTCAGGTTTTGGGGGTCCCTCTGCTGGACCTGAAGCTGCGGGCCTTCTCTGCCTCATTTGCTGCCATTGGGTGTCACCTCAGCACTGTGAGGGATTAAGGAGGCGAGACCATTAGCGACAGCGCCTCCTGTCCTCCTGGGGTGGTACTGCACAGCTCAGGTGAGCTGAATGCACAGAATATGCACAGAATACGCACACACCAGAGAGGGGGCGCTATCAAGCCACAGTGTGTGTGTGTGTGTGTGTGTGAAGCCAGCCGGTGCTAAAGTGCGTTCACAATGCCCTGTGGATTCTGTTTGTAGACAACAGCAGACAGAAATAATTGATGATGCTTTTCAGAGCAATCTGAACGGGACAGAGCCAAGCTGGGTCTGCTTTGCATTATCTGCAAACGTGAAATGGGGGATGACAGCATTAAGAAGAATGTGAACAAGGATCAAGTGCTCAGGAGCCGCACGGAGTGACATTTGAACCAGCAGGACCTCAGTGCTAAAGCACTTCTTCCTGAGGGGATACCCACGGACACCTTTCATGTCAGATGGCCCACCGGGAGAAGACCCACCGAGGACACACTGGACGGACTGTCACAGGAAGTTGCAGGGGAGATGGAGGCCCGGACCGCCCAGCTCAGGGTCTTGCTACTGCTGGTCCTCCCCAGAAAAACAGAAAGAAAATGTTGACGAAGATGACGAATGTCAGAGGTGGAGATGCCTGTCACATCTCAGCAGGTCCCCTGCCCCGTTTATGAGTGTTGCCGGAGCAGCAGATGCGTATTCTTCAAGCTGACACTCTCAAGTGGTTAAAAGGAGCTCAGTTTCCACCACGGATTAGTCACGAATGATCCAAAGCTCCGGCTTTTTCCTGTTCTTCCACTGTTTATGCGGATCACATTTCGTTTGTCACAGTAACAAATGCTGCTCGCTCTGTTTTTAATTGTTTATTATGGTTTCCAGTTACATCATCAGACATCGTAGAACAAATGCATCTCCTAGACGCTCCCTAGACATCCGAGTTTGAAAGCAGCAGAGAGATGGACGGATATGTGTATGTGGGATTGAAAGATAACACTCCTAAAAAAATGCGAGCTTTCACGAGAGCCGTTGAGCCAGAGCACTCAGACGGTCACTCGGCCCATCTCCACTTCTTCTACCTTTCTGGCTTATCTGTGGTCTCAGCTTCCAGGAGTACAGGACACACCTGAGGGAACACAAGGAACCCCAGATACCTCAAAATGTGTCCTGGAAGAAGGACACGCCCTCGTACATCAGCCACGCCCCTGAATGCCAACTGCAGACGGCCACGCCCCTGAGTCCACCTGGAGATGGTCAAGATGAAGGATGAAGGCAAGGTGGAGCTCTGAAAGGAACCCGAGGCATTAAGGCACAAGAGGCGCCTGAACCCAAAATGGGCTCACTTGTGTTTAGGTGGAGTCTTTCAGATGCCAACTCTGAGAAGTAAGAGGTGGCAAGTGATCTCATTTTAAACCTCATTTCTTCAAGCCCAACTCATCCCACTACTCAGGAGTCGAGGCCAAGTGAAAGGAGTGGATGTCCTGGCATATTGAAGAGCCCCCTACGGGCACACTCATTTAGTTAAAGGACCAAATCACAGCCTTCTCCTCCATAACGGTAAGGTGCCTGTTTGACACAGCGTTGACACTTTAAATGAAGCCTTCCTGATAATCTGGACCACCTCCAGTTTGCATATCATCACCACCATACCCTTGCACTCCATGCCAACCTGGCACTTCTGGCACAGTCCTGTTTATGGATGACATCTAAAACTGTTTGACCAGGAAAGCAGACTACCAAGCTTCTCCATTTAGGACCCCCTGTAGCAGGATTTTGGACTTTGTAACTGGCAGACCTTAGCATGTATGGATTAGAAGCATCAAGTCCTCCACGTCCGCTTTGCAGTTTTAGTGTGCCGTGCCCCCTGTTAGGATGATGTGGCTAACACAACGCCAACTCCATTGTTCAATGTGCTGACAGGCCTGGCGACCGACACGGATGAGGGAGCTTACAGAGATGAGCCAGTAGTGACCCTCAAAGCCAAGGAGCGGACCACCGGAGGGGGAGAAGGTGTGCGGCGTTAAATGTCTTAGGGCAGCCATCAGTGATATTTCAGCCTTTCGCCAGTCAGACGTCTGGGTGTGGCTCTTCTACAGGTGCCCAGCGGAGTTCATCCTCACTGGCTGTGCCACATCCTGGTATGGCACCTGCTCAGCCCAGGGCCACTGGGCACTGCAGGGTGGTGGGGTGAAGGTGGCACTCAATATGACCGGCACTCGGCTGCCATCTGCTGTAGACATACACAACACAGGGGTCTCAGAAAGGCAAACAGGATAATCCGAGAGGTGGTCTGGCGTTTATTTCTTGTATTTATTGATTCTTGATGCCTTCTAACCTTAGTACCTTTGGTTTTGACGTTTTCAGATTATCACTTTGTTTTGCACTGCGTGGTGGTGCCATGTCTGACAGCGTGGACTTTGCAGGTTTTCTAAGTTCTTCCTTCTTTCTTTCCAGATGAGATGAGCATTTCTGGTTACTTGGTGACTCTAAATTGGCCGCGTGAAGGGTCTGCGTGACGGGTGGGCTTCTCCCTTGGCTCCTGATGCTCCCATTGTCATTATAAAGACCTCCATTTTCCAGTTGAGGTATGTATAGCACTGAAAAAAGAAATCATAAATGTGACCAGGACTAGCAGGGGGACATGAAGACATGGTGGGTGACTCTCACCAGTGCAGGGAATTTGAAGAGTCCTCTCCAAGGGAAGCACAAAACAGGCCATCAGAGGCCAGCAAAGGCCATCAAGTTACACCCCATCATCAGAAGTAACAGTGTTTGGTGTGACGCTGCCCGGCACTACCTCAAGTGGAGGACAACTCGCTGGACGACTACTGATGTCACTTCCTGTCTGGACTGTGCCAGCTCCGCCCCTTCTACGCCCTCCACACAACGCCCACCGTGGACCCGCCTTCTCGCCAGCACAGGACTGCTCTGTTTGGAGGAGTGGAAGAGCCAACAAAACGTCACATGTGGGGCAGTTCTTTGAAAATCGGATTCATTTCTCCATCAAAAACCTGGACATGAAATGAGGTGTCCTCTGGAGCCCCAACCTGCCTTCTGTCTCCCTTTGTAGTTCTTTACAAAGCACAATGGCCAACGGGAACAAAAGTGAGTGCAGCGGAAATGGGCTGCTTGAGGCCAATTAGAGCCGATGATTGGCGGGCTGAAGGCGAAACGCAGCAAGGCAACTCGGAGCAAAGAGGGACGATTTTCAGGAAAGTTCATTCAGCTCGGCTTATCTGTAAGGAAATCAAAGCACCAGGAACACAAACAAGGACGAGATCACTCCATAGTCATAGTTATGGACTTTCAAACTGACAGGATCTTCACTTCACGGTAGCCTTGGGGTGAAATCACATTTGATTTTTATGATCATTAACGGCGGCCTTGTCGCGCATCCAAACCTCTCGTTAATTATTTTTTACTCCATTAAAGGAGCACAATTAGAGGCACAAAGCGCGCTTTGAATGGAGTTAAAAATGTGATGTACACGAAAGTAATCTGGAATCAGCGGGGAGAAACGTAGAAATGTCTGTAAACCGATGGAAGCGTTCCAAGCACAGATTGTAATTGCTTACAGACCACCAGTCGCTTAAAAAAGGCCTCAGAGTCAAAAGGCCGGAGCTGCGAACGATAAGCGGGCACTTGGCACTGTTGGGCAGTCAGAGTCGGCACAGCACAGAGAGTGGCATGAGCTGAATAAGTCTGGCAGGGAAGGTCGAGACAAACTCGGGGTTTACAACGACAACGTGGGAGGTCAAGTGCGGCCATCTGTCGATCTGTTATATAGTGCCTTTCACTCTCTCTATCTATCTATCTATCTATCTATCTATCTATCTATCTATCTATCTATCTATCTATCTATCTATCTATCTATCTATCTATCTATCTATCTATCTATCTATCTATCTATCTATCTATCTATCTATCTATCTATCTATCCATCTATCTATCTATCTATCTATCTATCTATCCAATCCTGCCAACTACGTGTTGTACAGGTTTGTGTCGGACTTAAGTGTGACACTGCCACCACTCTTTGTTTCCTTGGACGAATGACAAAGCAGTAAATGACTGCTGAGGTCCCGTGCACTTCATGTCAGATTCGGCCCCTTCTCCTCTCACCGATATCTCAATCATCAGATCACTAGAAGTCGACGTCCATTCATGGCCCGACTTCCTAGGACAATGAAAGAGATCAGTCGTCCAGGACCCCAACCCCGATATGTTGGCTTATTTATTTGTTTCCAACACATTTTCAGTCAGTCATTTTCTACCCACTCAGTCCTGAAGGGTGTCACAGAGGGCGCCGGAGCCAATCCCGGCTGGCACTGGGCATGAGGTAAGAATAAGCCCTTGTAGAGGGTGCCAGTCCATTGCAGGGTGAACACACACACATTCTCACTCACCCCAACCACACATCTGCCTAATCTGCCTAAGAAGACCCACGCAGACATGAGGAGGACGTGCCAACCACACACAGGGAGGTCCCAGGATGAGAACCCCAGTCTCCCACCATGTCGCCCACCATCTTTTTCAAAGCTGCACGTTTGTGGCACTTAACTCCTCGCCTGGTTGCGCTCGCGTGGTTCTGATCTTCTTATCCCGGTGGGGACGCCCAGCAGGCCTCCTCGTTGGACTTTAAAGTGCCACTTGTCCCCGTGCCCAGTGGGGTGGCTGTGTAATCGGGGAGGAGCACCTTGAGATGAGCTGTAACGCGAGTTGTTGTATAAAGAGCGGACAGCCTGCTCACATATTGTTTTTCTGCCGAGTTGACCTGAGGATGGGTCCACGGTGACGTCTCGCAGTAATGACAGCACGTATTTCAGGCCCTAATGATTCTTTCAGATCTATCAGACCACTTAAGGGGGCCCGCGTGTTTTTGCAGATATGCTGACTCAATGGAGCTTTTGTTTATCCTTTGGCCCGACTTTTATTCATAATTTAAGCGCTGATTATTATGGTCTGCATTGTCGGCAAGTGCTCTGACATCGCCCTCTAGATGGCCTTTGAACTGCGGAGCACACTGCAGTGACTTGAGATTACGCTGAGCGAGTTTTTAATCGTCTCCATCCTGATCCAGAGATGCTTGTTGTGGTGGCCTTCTCCTTCCTTCTCCATCTTTGTTGCCATCCGTTCTTCAAATGCCAGCCATTCTTTGATGTCATCAGTCCGAGTTTCCTCTCCTCTCTCATCCTGCATTTGTGTGTCAAGAGGCCCAACTTGAGTTCCATCCTAACTTTGCAAATAGACCTTCATTTATTAATATGCATACACTGCATATGCCAGGGGGCCCAACAACTTGGCATGTGCCGCAGGAGTAGGGTGCCACCAGGTGTGGTTAGAGAAAGCAAATCAGCCAATTACTGACTAAAAGGAGCAAACTGATGTGCCCCCTCAACTGATTCAGGGGGCCAGCCGTCACGTGAGTGGCATCATTGGGGCACACAATGGGTCAGAGAGCAGTTAATCAAAGGTAAAAGGTGAGGCTGCCCATGAAAGGCGCTATATGACGACCTCGCTCTGTCTTCCTTCCACTCCGGTGCTTCAGTAGCCTAAATAAACTGCCGTCTCAAGTGGTTTGGCTTTGGACCGTCTTAAGGCGCACAGCGGTGGTCCGCGGCTGCCAAGCCGCTGATTGAATTCCACCTCACACCGAGCAGATAAGGCTGCCAGAGAACATGTGTGGCTCTGTAAACTGGGGGAGTGGAGTATCCCTTTACCCTCAGTGGTCGTTCTCGTCATGCCACACATGTTTGTCACCTTCAGTCAAGTCCAGGGTGACCCGGGGGGCCCACTGTGTCAAACCTGTGTCACATCTACAGGGCATCTGTCTGTTCTATCAAGGCAGTGAGGGGCTTTCACTCAACAAATCAAAGCAAAGCAAAGGTGGCAGTTGATGCCCAAATACAGAGGGCATGTACTTCATCTGGCCCACTGCGCCCCCTCACTGTGATGCTACCCTTTACTGCTCACACGGAGCCCCTGCCAGAGATTTTAAATCTTAAAGCTCCCAGTCTGTTGTCAAGTCAGCTCTTCAAATCGCCAACCAAGGCAAGAGGCCTAGACAGTGCAGGGTAGCAAACATGGCGTGAAAAGACATGCCAAGAAAGTGAGAGTCCTAAAGACGCGCAAATCAATAAGTCCCAAAAGTGACAAACCAAGGACAGGAGAGGACAATCCTCATATCGTCTGTGTCTTTCATCAGCATTCGTTAAACGTCTCTTACAGGTGGAGGACCGGCCACCCTGAGGGGCACAGGAAGACCCCACTGATCAGCAACTGCTAATGTGCCTCAGACACTCCGCTGCTCCCCTCATTTTGAAAACTGATGGAAAACAGAAAATAGAAAGCCAAGGAGCCAGCAGCGCTGATGGGTTGTGAGAGTCCGAGCCAAACTGGAAATTCATGCTAAATTGACGAGAGGACCAAAGGACACGAAATCTGCAAAATGACGGCCTCTCAGAAAAATACTTTGGGCCTCCTGGGAATTCAGGCCGGGTTTCCCATGATCAAGGAGCAGAAAGGGCCTGATGTACCTACTTATGAAGAGGAATTCAGCTTGTAGTCATGGAGGTGGCACGGTGGCTGAGCGCCTGGCACCGACTGCAGAGAGACGTGTGTGTGTGTGACACAAACGTCTTTGTCGTAAATGCAGTGGCACTCGCTGAACTCCGTCACCGAGACTCAAACACGTGACAGCTCAACTGCGCCACTTTCAAGACTGTCACTCTCGGGGACGACACACCAACATCATGGAGACGGCAACTAAAAATGGCGGCACGCACCTGAAACTGTAAACAGCCAAATATCATTAAATCAAAATTCAGCCAAACAAAAGTAAAATCATCAACGCCGTTACTCAAAGATTCCATAAAAGATTAAAACTAAAACATTTCTGAAAACCCCTGAGACAGTCCAGACTCCCGGAGCAGAGTCCTGAGGTACCCGAGATGTGCCTGCTGGGCCGCGTGGCGAGACGAGGACGGCATCGAGTGTGGTGGTCCGACTTGAAAGCGGGAAAGATGGCAGAAGGCGAAGGGACTCAAAGGTGAACGTCGACCAATGGCGGTCCGGACGGCCGGGGAAGTGGGGACAGGGAGCCATCGGGGGGCTTCTCGTCGTTCGTGTGTGGAGTTTGAGTTTCTTCGTCACTCTCGTACATTTTTTTTAACTCCGTCTTGGATTTGTTGTTAGGGGAAAAGCGGAAGGGAGAAAGACGGAGAAGAAGCCCAGACGGCGTTGGCGATGTGAAGGGGAGCCATTGTGGGGGTGCAGCAAACCTGGAAGCCAAACTGGAGAAAGCGAAGCGAATGGGCGGCGATTGGACTCGCGGTTAGCGGAGAGAAAACACTGCGCTTTTATTAGGTGGGCCTTTTCTTTTCTTTTCTTCTTCTTCTTCTTCTTCTTTTAGATACACAATCAAGATTAGAGGTGGCTTGAGGGCAGCAGAACACGAGCCAAACTGAAGAGGCTGATTGAGACGGCATGGAAAGAAACGAAGGAGTTGCTGTGGAGAAGACCCGGCGGGGACAGGAAGGTGGGGACGCTGGCCACCCTGCCACTGCTCTTGATGTAGCTCTGTCTAAAGGCCCAACAAATGTTAAGTTAGGGACACGAGATGACGTCAAATGTCACAGCGACGTCCTCGCATGTTGGCGGTGGTCACGTGACAAACCTCACCAGGAGAAGCCATCGAAGTCACTGTCGTAACAACCACATCGCTCACAAGGCCACAGAAATGATGGGCTGAAAGCAGAAATCCAAATAAACAGAAAAGAGTCAGGGAGGGGGCACGCTACCATCCCGTGAAAAAGTAAGTGCACCCCATGCTGAGTGCTGACCAGCAGCAGACCTTCAAGCAAATGGAGCCTCGCAGATAGAGGTGAGCCACTTCAGCAAAACCCCACAGGCAATGTGCCCCCTCGATCCTTAATACAAGAAAACAAGCCCACCCACTGACAGACTGCCCCCCAGTCTCAGGTAACATTCCTTCACGTTTTCCTGCACGTCCTGCCCTTTTGACATTTCACTGGGATTCAGGCCTGGGCTTCGACCAGACCAGTCCATAGGCCCCCATGTGTTCTTTCAGAGCCATTCCTTGGTGGGTTTGTTAGTGTGCTTTGTGTTGGAAGGTCCACCTTCCAGACGGGTGGTCTCCCCTTCTCCTCAAGCACACTTTGAGAAGAATTCCTAGTTGATTTGATGCCAGGGGGCTGAGCGTCTCCACCACCACCAGACGTCACAGCTGCTATGAGGTGGTCCTCTTGAGATGCTGTCGTTGGTGGGCACCAGGCCTGTCTACTGTTGGTGTGTCCAGAGCACATTGCTCCCGAAGGTCTGCTCTGGGCCTGGATGTTCTTGCTCTGCTTTGACAGCCCACTGCACGTGCAGGTCATATCTGTGGGCTCTCCTTCTGGTGGTAGATGTGTGCACCTTGACACCAGCTATTCCAACAGTTACCTGCAGATCCTGTGATGACATTTTGGGGGTCTTGGAGATTTGGCTCTTGGGCTGGCCAGTAAGTTTGAGGTCTATGCCACTTGAGGATGAATTCATTTAGCGTTCTCCTGAAGTCCATTGCCAGGCTCCACCACCTTCTTTCTGAAGTCCTCAGAGAGCTCTTTTGACCCTGGCATGATGACACCGCACACAAGTCAATAGCAAAGAGAACCCAAGACCCTCGATATCTGTGCTTTAGATAAGACGGCAGGCTCCCAAAGGAGGCCCCTGATTCTACTTTGATAGATCTCAAGTGGTGATGAATGGTGGTCCGGACTTCTCTCTTTTTCCTGGTACTAAATCTCTATTTTTGTTCATTTAGATTACAGGAATGAATGCACCATGTCGGTCTGCCATCTTTATCTGGAGGGTTCTGTTTGCATGAAGAGCTGATGTTTTCCTGCTCAAATATGTTGAATAAGTCAACAGCCTCCATGGGGGGTACTTACTTTTTCACAAGGCCAGTCCTTCGCTCTTTAGTGTGAAGCGGCGAGCAGAGCTGGTGGGGTCACCCTGGAGCCTTTCAAGCCATCAGCATCTCCATGAACTTCGGCCCTTCGCTCTCTTTTTGGCTTTTTTAATAAAAGCGTCCCACCTTACAAAGTGAGAATCTCCGGGTATGAGTGCCCCCCTCTGGCCATGTCACTGCCCTACAGCTTGTAATGGACTTGTGAAGATTTCAGCACTTTAATAACCAAACTGTGGGCTTTTCAATGGGTCCCGTATGTGGACGGGGTGACAGCCGAGTGATCTATGAGGGGAGATCTGACAGCCTCCTGCAATTTAAAGACACAGACCCTCAGCACGCATCGCCATTTAGAGGGCACAGAAAATCCCACCAGGTCAGGCCATTAGCAGTGGGCCAAGCATTCATTATTTCAATGATTCAAATGGCACCGGGAGCTTAAGGAGGTACGTATCTGAACTGCAGAAATGTCACAACACTTCTATAAATAAACCCGGCGTGGGCACACAAACGTGCCAAGAAGGTGCAGAAATAGCAGCGTGAAGGGCGTACAGTGTGGCATGGCACTAAAATAAGAAAGCACTTGTGACGCCCAAGAAGAGCTCCCCTCTGTTCTTTCTTCAGTTTCAGCGGCTGCTGCTGCCCACACTCCACTCAGCTGCGCCACAGCCACATTCGTCCCTCCCTTTATGGGTCCCAGAGCTGCAAGGAGCTTCGGTGGGCACAGATCTTACCTCAAAGTTATAAAATGCTAACCTCAACCTGAAGGGTCTTAATTCGTTGCCAGACATTTGTAACCCCAGACACGAGAATGAAGCACAAGATCACACGGAGACGCCGGTGAGACTCCACAGTTCTGGTCAGGGTGCTGCCCATGGTGCCAGCTGATTGCTGCCATTGCCACACGTGAGTCCCATTAGCCCACTACATTGCGATGGGTTGTCACGTCATAGCAATCCTCAAAGTTAAGTAAAATGCCCTCACGTATGGCACTGCATGCTTGCTTTTCTTAAGGTCCCGTCAGTTTGTCTTTATTTAATAAAAAGGCTGATCACAAAAAAAACAAAACGCCAAAACTAAAAACTCGGTCAAAGCGAAACAAAATAAAGGCCTAAATGAAGCCACAGATAGCATCTTAATTAAGCTGTGGCCACCAGGACTGGACCTGAGAAGAACAGAGCCAAGACCACCAGGCCAGCAGGTGCCCACTCTCCTAGGGTGCCATGCTGGGCCTGTCCAGTCCTGAACCACAGCGGCGATCACGTCAGGTACTTCTGTTCAGGAGCAGAGGGGCTCACAGAAAATGAAATGGAAACCCAGTCAGAAGATTAGGGTGGAAGGTGGTGGTCCTGTAGAGGCCCTGCCCCCTGTGTAGGGCACACCTGGCATTGTCACGTGATTATGGAGGCCATCGCCCGCCCTTCTCTCTTCTAATCAGGTTGTGCAGCACAGAACACCGAGGGTGCTGACATTTCAGACGTCGATGTTTCGCCCCGCTATCTCCACGGGACTTCAGAGGGGGTCTGCTTTCTCTCCAGCCGTGAGTGAGCATCTGATTGTGGAGATGCGGGCCGTAGGAGCGTTTAACGAGAAGCAGAAAACTGACGAGACGGAGAGGAACTCCAAGACCTGCAGGACTTGGGAGAAGCCATCGGGCCGCTCTCATGACTGCCAGACCCCCTCAGTTAGGAGCAACAGACGTGGGACGCGTTAGCGGACACCTCACTGCCGTCAACACGTCCCAGTCAAGTGACAAAGTGTCGTCAAAGATACCGAGTCATGTGAGCGCCATGCAGACAGTGACACCGCCACCTCTGGGGGTCTGACAACAAATACACTTTCTCACGGCTCAGGGTGGCTACGCTACATGGCAGGGGGCACTGAGGGAGAGAACGTCCCGGAACTCCTGCGAGTCACCCCTGGTGTAATCCCACTGGGAAAAGCAGGCGGGTTAGTGAAGGAGGGATTTTAATACTGACCAGACTCTGTCTGGCCTCCTACTCCAGGCTCTCTCCCCTCTGGTCCCAGTTTGGATAAGGTGGTTAGAAAATGGATGATCTGATGAGCTCACAGACCCCTGGAGGGTCAGATGTTATGTGGTACCCCACCTGGAGTTATTGCCAGTCTTGCACTCAAACCTAAACTAGAAAAGAAGGGCAATAAAACGGGCAGAGAACTGCAGTCCTGCTTTACTATCCCACCCAGGGTGGGTTTCTACCTTCTGCTTCAAGCTGCTACAATAGACGCGTGTTACCCTGAACTGAGCTAAGAAGACGAACGACAGAACGGGACAGAAGTGTCGCAGTTATCAAAGCCTCGTAGAGCAGTTCTGGTCACAGGGACGGGGACAGACAGATGGGCGGCTCAACCGGCCCACCTCTGCCTGAAGAGCTCAAGTGGAGACCCTGAGAGACACTGAGAGTTCTCAATGGGTTGTCACCTGTGTGTGAGTTTTATGTGCAGCCCATCCATCCGTCTGTGCTGTCACCTGCTAGGGTTAGAGGGGCAGTGTGCCCATCCCAGCAGCACCTGGCACAGGACACACAGACATAATGACACTGGGACAGCTTGGCGTTCACTGCAGGTCAGTTGGAGGAAAGCTGCTGCAAGGCTGTCACAGATGCCACCCGGAATGCCCCTAACCACTGCACCACTGGGCTCCCCCGTGTAGTCACAGATGAAAGTGACACTTGACGCTTTCTCGTGGCCTTGGCATGCTACTGTATAGCGCCTTTCACGTTGGTGTTCTGCAGCAGTTGTAATCATTTAGTGACAAATCTCTTTGCTGTGCACTCTAACGAGATCAGCGGGTCGCACTCTGCCCCCCCTAACTGTCCATAGGAGACCAGATTATGATTATGGATAAAATTTCAAAAAATGCCATCTCACTGCGTACTTAGCCGAATGAGCCTCGACCGCAGGAGCCTTCGCGTCCCTCAGTGACACGCACGTAAGAGAATGGGACTGGAATGGCACTTAAATGCTGGGCGCGCACTCCTAGGGGGCCGAAAGTGGTACTTGTGGAACAATGGCTCCTGGGCCGCTGGCTGCCCCTGTTTACATATTTGGAGCTGCACACTCTGTTATTTCCCTCTAAATCGAGAAAACTTTAATTACATTTGATCTTTTTGCAGGCAGATAGTTTTGGAGATTGCCTACCACAACTGGTGACATGGATTACAAAACTGGACGTATTATTGTTGGCTCGCGCCCCGCGGGGTTTATTGCTTCTGCAGAATTCCGACTTGGATCTGAAAATCCTTTGTCTGGTTTGAGGGATCACGCAGCCTGCGGTCGGCCCGGACAGACGTCTGCTCAGCCCACCTGAACTGCGAGAGCCGCCACAGAGTCCGACCCAAAGTGCCCGTGATGAGGCTGTAACACATGGCAGCGGTGGCACCAGGGCACACCTACAGCACAGGAGCCGCCACTGGCTTTGCACCCCAGATCCATGGGGACGAGAATCGTGAGGGATGGTGGCAGCCAGTGGCCTGTTTAATTGGAGGCTTCTCACTCTTTGACTTGTGGCCATCGGGTCGCTCCTGAGGTCTGCAGGTCTGTGGGGGTCTCGTGTATCGCAGCCATTTGTGCTCATTAGCGTTTGTTACAAAGGCGTCTTCTGTGTTATTTTTTATTGTTTCACAGCACCGTTTGGTGTTCTTCTTGGATGTGACTGTTTTGTTGCTTGTCACGTGGCTGACAGAGACGTCACCATGCATGTCAACAAGATTAATGGTGGTGCGTCTGGATTCATTAAAAAGCTCAGATCAGCTCTCCATCCTGGTCTGAACAGCACCGCTCTAAATCACTCACCGTGGACCTCAAACGCTTCAAGGAGAGCTTTGAAATTCAACAACCCAGAAAGGAAGAGAGGAGAGGAACCAGGAAACCTCTGGCCCACCACAATCAAAGGAAGGCATCTCCAAGATTCAAAAGTCTGAATAAAAAGAATACAACAACAACATCAGAAGAAAAGAACGCAAAGCGAAAGGCTAACAAAAGCAAGTCCACAACTGAAAAATCAAAACCCAGAAACGAAAGCAAAAACCAAATAAAAACAGAGAGGTCAAAAAAACGAGAAAACCCACAAAAATCAGAGAGGCAATCCAAAGACGGAGGAAGCGAACCACGATGAGTGAAAGTCGACGCCTCAGCAGCAACACGGAGACGTCTACCAGCTAGCTGTTGTGGAGCGGTGGGTGACCCCCCCTAGGCTTAGCACACAAAGGACAAGGAACAGAACTAAGAAGAACAGAAGAAAGGAAAGTGCAAAACGATCGAAAAACAGAAAAGAGAGAGAATGAAATATCAAAGGAGGAAGTTAACCTAAACATCCACATCACTGAAGATCCCAAAGTAAATGACGGAAAATGGCAAAAAGCCAGGGTGGGAACTCCGGCCAAACTTTGATGTCCACTCTTAAAAGCTTTGATGTCCACTCAGATCACCAACTTTGGACCTTTCTGTGTTTCCTCGATTTGCTTTTTGCTTTCATCGAGTTTGGGGTTTGGTGTTTTTATCATTTTGGTATTCGGTTTTCGACTTCAAGATGATGACCTCACCTCTCGCCTCCTGCTCCTCACTTGGGTTACGCTAAGCAGCACCCGCTGTCTTCCACCCAAGTGTTAGCGGCTCCTTTATTTTACGTAAACTTCAATAATTTCTCCTCGTTCTTTTATTTGAATGTCAGTTATTGGGATGTCATGCATTGAAAAATGAGATGAACACCACAGAAGACCCTCGCTTGACCCACCGTCTTGCTGTTACTGGGACACAATAAGGACAGCGGTGATGTGGTCACAACTGGGACACGTGGAAAGTGAGATGACACTTGAAGTGAAACTTTAGGACACGGGACCCTCACCTTAACCTGATGACCAGCATATTTTGGTGCCAATATCCGAGACGGGGCCGGCCCACAACGGCCTCAAGCTGCCAGCCATACCCTTCGTCCTCTGAGCGTGCTCGGTGCTGTCCAAACGGCAGCTCAGAAAATGGCGGCCAAAATGGTACGGAAAAATAAGTAAAAATGACTTGCAAAGGAATTGAAGATTCACAAAATACATTACAGAAAGTCCCCAAAACGAGTGTGAGGGCTCTGACTGTGATGTGCCACTCAGGACCCTCCACTGGCTGGAGTGCGCGTCCTCTGTCTCGAGTCCTTGGCCTTCGCTTCTATTCCTGCTTATTATTGCCATTGTTTCTTGTTTTCTTTTTTCATTTTTATTGATTTTAATTACAAGCAGGTAACCTTCCATACAATCAACTCGCATTGTTCCTTGTTTTTGCTCTTTTGTTTGTGGACCACCGCCTCATAAATCCAGAGGGTCTCCCTTAACTGCTAATTTGGACTGTTTGGTGAGTTCTTCAGTTGCTTATTGTGACCGATTGGATTGCTCTGCCCTTTGACCCCTCTTTGGATTCTTGTACTGGGACTTTGTCACCTTAACTTGCCTCGGCGCCTGAAGCTCCTTTGTGCCTTTTGTGTTCTTTGGTGGCATCACAATGGAACAGAGCATCTTGTCAGAACAAAGCGTTTAATTTAAAGAGATGCTGCATTTGCCCTTTTATCGACAGTAGCTAGGGATTTGATGGGCGTCACTGGACGTGTCTTTGGTACAGTTGGGCCTCTTTAGTGTTTTGGGTCTTCTGGTTCATGACACGGGCATGATGACTCCGCCCAGTGGGCTGTCACTTAAACATTACCCCACCCTGTGGGCCGTTCACCTAAACATCGCCCCGCCCAGTGGGCTGTCACTCAAACATCACACCGCCCAGTGGGCTGTCACTCAAACATTGCCCCGCCCGGTGGGCTGTCACTCAAACATTGCCCCCACCCAGTGGGCTGTCACTCAAACATTGCCCCGCCCAGTGGGCTGTCACTCAAACATCCCCCTCCCAGCCCACTCAGTCTGCATTACTGCTGGCCCTGATAAGCAAACGTAACAAGCAATTCAGCATCTCATCCATCGAAGCAGACCATAAAGAGGAAGCCCACCAAGGCCTCCACAAGTCACCTTTGGCACTCAGTGCCACTTTTTGCTTTGTCTCCCCTGGTTTGTGGTCACCAGCGCCTGACCATGGGCTCTACAATGAGGGTCATAGGTGTTAATGAAGAGCAGGGAGATGCTGATTTGGGCTCTGGGGGTCATCTATGAGAGAGATGGGTGAACGGGGGAGTCCCACACCTTCTCTGGGTGGGCAGTAAGACACGATAAGAGATACAAACCCTGCTGAGTGCCACGGCTTGGTCTGAGCGTCTTGTCCTTTAAATGTCCCCTTTGAGCCCACACTCCTCAAGGGGCCCAGAAGAAGCAGGCAGAAGTACGGAAGGTGAGGGAAGCCCCCCAGAGGTAGGCGCCTGTGTGTTCTCCCTCTCGGTGTGTTTTCAATAAAGCCTGGTGAGTTTGCTCGCTGTGGTCAGACACTAAGTTGTTCCAGTTCCTGGCCAGCGCAAAGGGGCGGCCGTGTTGCTATAAATATCTGCCAAGGATTTCAGTGTGAGAACTGCGACTAATGAGAGCGAATCCACGTTCACAGCAAATGGCGCTTATCGAAGGAGCCTTATCATCTTCGGACTCCTTGTATTAATTTGGTGTAAAATGACTTAGCAGAGCGCACAGTAGCCCTCTCGAGGTCACACACGGTGGCCTCAGCAGGACTACTTAGTGATGCCGCTGCCCCCTGCTTCAGGCCGTGTGCCACTAGACGCGCCTTCCAGTCGCCCCTCCATTCAAGCGCCACTCTCTCGTCCGCTTGCAACGGGCCGCTCAGCTGTTTTATGGCCTCGTCAGTCGTCAGGCCACTCAGTCCTGTGGTCAGCATTCCGTACGGTGCGAGAATGCTGGCGGGGGGCCCGGGAATGGCAGACGGAGCCCTGCTGCACTTTCGCTTTATTCCCGTCTCAGGCTCTCTCATCGAGAGAAAGGGCAACGGAAGGGAAGAGCAGAAGTGAAATCTGTGAAGCTGCCGTCCCGGGGCCGCCTTTCATCTTTCTTTTCGATTTAACATTTGGAATAAAAACAAGAAACACAGAAGAGCCGCCGCCAGCCCTCGTCTAGCCCGCTTACCCAGGTGGGAGGCACTCCCTGGTGTCGGAGTGTCCTCAAGCAAAAATTCAAAATGCACCAAGCAGGCCGTCCGTCCAATGTCCTCTCAGCCTGCGCAGTTGACCTCACGGTGACACATGTGACAGACTTTAGAGTTCAGCAGAGGCCCGTCATTGGACTTATCGTTATGTTAATTATCTGTCCATCTATCCAACTTCCAAAGCCTCTTCACCCTGAGGAGTGTCACAGGAATCTGTAGTTTACCCAGCAAGCACTGGGCACAAGGACGCCAACCCATCACAGGGCAAACACGCAGACACACACACTGAACCTTTGGGAGGAAACCCACAAGAACACGGGGAGAACATGCAAGCTCCATGCCTGGAGGACCTGTGATGTGAACCCCAGTGCCCTCTCTGTGAGGCTGCAGCCCTGCCACTGTGCCACCTCGGCGTCCCTAATGTTAATTATGCCATAAGAACACCAGGAAACCACAAACGTCCCAGCGTTCACAACACCCCTCAGCTTTGTCTTCTTCAGCTCACCCATTTCCTCCTTTTCTGCTGTAAGCTCCGCGTCGCCTCTTAGTTAATAAATCTGACTCCTCGTGTTCTGCCAGCCTGCTTCCCATTGGCCCTGCAGTGTCCCGTTTAGAGATGAGGCCGGAGAGTTTGTGGAGATTTGTCTCGCACTCGTGTGTCAGGGTGCCGTGAGTTTCCCTTGAACTCCGCTGCTCGCTCCCTCGTTTCAAGCCTCTTTCTAATGTTGGTCTGAAATGTCCGCGTGTGGCCCCAAGTCGTGCTGAAGCAGCCCCAGCTGACCCCCTCATTCCCTCCCATCATGTCGTCTCTTAATCTCCAGTTGCTTCAACTGCTCGGACTTTTGGTGGAAGTTCATAGCCCCCCGGGTTCATCCTGGGCCCTGAAAGGGGTCAGCTCACCAAACTCAGGCGCCTCAGTCCCGTCTAAAAATCCAGAACTCGAGGGAGAATTACGAAATGTGAGTTTCATTGATTAATCACATAATGCACCAGAAAAACAGAAACAGCTTACTTCCCAAAAGTAAGTAACGAGAAATTTGTATAAAAAGAAATAAAACTCCAAGCAGAAACACCTTCAGATCATAAGACATTCTAGCACCCTCACAGAAAACTCAGGGACGCATTTCACAGCTCAGGTGGGACGCCATGTAACTCAACAAATGAGGACGGTGGCCCGATGACCGAGGGGTGACACATGCATAGGCGCTCAGTGATTGTCACCTGACAGCCAGATGGGGACAGTCTCCATAATCTACTGTTCCATTGCAAACACCCTGCCATTCTGGACAGCCAACCTCACCACGTCAGACGCTGGCACCTTCCCATTGGACACAAACATGCTGGGAAATGGTCGGAGTACCAAACGGACCACCGCGTGAGGGTCTCGGAGCTCTGTCCTTCTCACTCATCAGGCCAGAATGTGACCCCCCCCCCCCCACTGGCACTGAAAAGGGGCAGAGCCTTCTCAGGGCTTTGTGGGTATGACTGGTTGATGCTTCAGGTAGCGTTAGAGTTGGCACCCCCCTCTTGTCTCGGGGTGGCACTGCTGCCCTCCTCCCCAAGCCTGCATTCTTTCAGTTCTACCATATTTGCACCCTGCTTCTTATGTGTTGTACCTAAAGGGGTGGGGCCCCCTATTCAGTTTCTGGGGGACCCCCTGTGCTCCCTAATGTGCTTCTTCTGTTGTAGTTTTGGCTTATGGGTCTGTTTAAGGATTTATGGACTGCTGCTTTGTTAATCTTCAGCTTACCTTTCTTAGGCAAACCTTTCTGGCCCCATTGTGTGCCCAAATTCTTCATTAATTAACCCCTTTGTTTCAGGGGCTTTTCACAATTCCTCTCTCCCCCTTGAAATCATGGTGACGTTCTTTTGAAGACGTTTGTCCACCCAGGTCTGTGCAGGCCTCATGCCTGCCTCTTGAGTTTGGGGGTGAAGCTAATTTGGGGTTTTTAGGCCTCTGGGGGGGCTTTGAGGCCTAGTTGTAGGAAGTAAAGCCTCAGTGAGCCAGCCTGGCAATGCATAACCGAAGCTGAGTGAAATTCAGCAACGTGATTTTTGTTTCTGATTTTTGGAAACTATTAAAAAAAAAAAAAAAAAACCAAGTGCCTTTCTCTGTACGCACTGTCACCAGGCGCATGACGAAGCATTTGGGAAAATAAGCTACGAGATAACGGAGCCGATTACAGGACAGCTGAAATATGTGATGAATCACCACAAAGTAGAGAAACGTTTGGGAAGGTCGTGGCACAAAGGAGCAATGAAAACACAGAGGCAGTCGTGAGAGCAGGCTGGACATCGGCAGGGCAGGGCAGGTAATACGGCACATCGAGATGGCAGTCAGAAAAGGGGGCCATTAGGAGCAGCTGAGCCTCTGGAGAGCAAGCGAGCGTCACAATCAGGGTGAAGGGTAAGTGCTGACAGCGGGACTGTTCAAGGGATGCGAGTTTCAGGGCTGCTTAGGTTTAAATGATTAGGTTCTCGTGCCCCGAGAGGTGGGCACCTGCAGAGCTCAACACTCCAGTATCGACCAAAAGAGCCCCGGAGGGTAAGGAGCAGAACGATCGCACACGATGACAAAGCCGAGCGGGAGAAGAACTAAAACTGGAACTGTAGGCGATCCAAGAAAGCAAAGCGAAATCCAAAGGTGCGCAGCCCAGCATGCTGTGTGTCGGGGGCACCATTTGCTCCAATGGCTGATGCCCTCATCCTGGGCGACGTTTATCACACGATCAGTTCCATTTCTTTTGGTGTTCCAGTTGGAGGTCAGGTGACTTGCTGAGGGTCACAGAGTGGTGTCAGTAGTGAGATCTGAACCCACAAGCTGAGGGTCTGAAGGCCAAAGCCTTACCCACTGCACTGCACCACACGGCCCCTCAGGGGTCCGGCGAGTTGAAATGTGATGGACGTTTAGCTTGGCCAGGTTTAGCACAACACACGGCCGCTTCTCCTTACATTTGTGGACTTGACAAAGCAATTTAGAGCAATTCTGATGATTTGCCGTGCGACGCATGGCAGCTCCATTAAGAACATTGGAGGCTTGCAGGGTTTTTGCTGTCGGCAGAAGAGACCACCACCAGGAGAAAAGAAAACTATTTTAACGATGCCTCCAAATTGTTCCAAGCTCTTTTTATATTCAAGGGCACAGTTTAAGATCCCTCAAGTGGATCAAATATGGCCAAGAGTTTCTGCTCGGTGCCAACTAACTATTATGCTCTTCACGACTGAAAACAGATTTTGTTTTCTGAACATCATTTGCTGCTCCCCCTGTGCGGCTGACTCGCCGATTATGAAAACAAAGAAAAAACGGCCAAGTGCTCAGCCGGGCTCTCCGGATTCCAGTGACCTGCCGTAGGCCGCGGCCCTCGCCCTCTTACTTGGCAAAGGGGCCGGAACAATGGCCATGGAGCGTGGGACTTTAGCAAATGGTCAGGTTAGGGTGAGGGTACATTTAGGGTAATTATAATCCATCCAGGGTGCCGCGGTGGTGCAGTGGTGCAGTGGTAGTGCTGCTGCCTCGCAGTTAGGAGACCCGGGTTCACTTCCTGGGACCTCCCTGCATGGATAATCCACCCATCCATAGCCCGAAACTGACCACCCACTTGTCATTGGAAGGGTCACGGGGAGGCTTTAGCTGATCTCATCCAGCATCTGGTCCTGGACAGGGCCGATGCTGAACTCATTTATTCCAAAAGAGCATCTCAGAGAGTCAAAGCATGTCAGGGGGAAATCAGTTAGCAAGCAACCATTAATAATAATCATCATCATCATCATCATCATCGGAACAATGGCATCCAGCTGGAGAAAGTCCAAAATTCTCATGACGTGGAGCTCAGCTCAAAGAACGACATGCAGGCTATCGGCAGCTTGGCTGTGCCAGTGCCACACTACGACTTCGGGACCATCGACTGGAGAGAGCAGGGAATCCAGCAGATGGATGGGAAAACCACCAACCCACTGACTAAGTTTGGTCTCATACACGGAGTGTCCAGCTCGAGAAGAAGTGGTGGCCGTGGACTCCTTGAGCCTTAGTGAACACTTCAAATGTACCAGACTCGTAACGAGACACAGAAAACAGAAGAGGAAGAGCCCTCTTGTCAAAGGGCCAAGCGCTGATACTTCAGACCTGAAATTTGTCCCCAGACAGTAACTTCTAGTCCTGAGGTCATCGAGTGCAGGATGAACGTTGTGCTGAATGTTGGAAACTTCTCACGACTTCTCATTGAAATCGACGTCACACGTCGGTGTCAACAAGACCCTACCTGTGGATGGCTCTGGGCTGAAGGGCCAGACAGAGGGTCCCCTCAAGGTCAGGCTCATAGCACACACTCTCGACAGACGAATATTCTCACACTGGGCTACTCGTGCAGGATATGCCAGCAGCTGGAGGAGCACATCGGTCAGATTGCTGCTGGATGCTCAGTGCGAGCCCAACAGAATACACTCAGGGGCACACTCAGAGCACCAGCTACCGGCCCTGGTCAATGCTCCGTGGGCACGGCCGCCCAGTGCCTGATCATAGAGACCATCTTCAAATTCCATTGTACCGATGTGGTGGGCCATTTACCCATTTCCATTGTGTTCATGTGGGTTTTCTTCAGGGGTCTCATTGTCCTCCCGGCATACCCACGGGTGGTTCCTAGCTGAATGGGGGTGTGCCTGAGTGCCCCACTGGCAGCTCTCAAGGAAGCAGGCTGACCGTAGTGGACACAGGACCTGCAGCAGGATGGAGGCGTCACGTGGACACGGCTACCTGAGTGCTGTCATGGCGACACATTCAAGGACAATGACACTTTTTTAAGGCTGCTTTCTCCCGGGTGTCTCCATTGTCTGCCATTAGCAGGGCGAGCTCATCGGAGCATGCAGTGGACTCACAAGCTGGCTGCTGTCATCATTGCCCGGCACTTTCACTTTAAAACGATGAGGAGCGGAGCTCCTAAATGATCTGAACATCTTAAATGAGTCCTTTGTTCAAATATCTCCGGATCTGTGCCACGCATTCTTCGTGAAAAGGAAGTCAGGAAGGAAAAGCTTTCTAGTCTATTGAGCGTCGGCCCGCGCTGCGCTGCATAGTCCATTTGTTGCACTTTTGGCTCGCATCGTTCGCTCGGCTGGCGAGGCAAAGGCTCCGCTCCAACTTTCAAGTTCTGTGCGCCGTAACGTGAGGACAGTGCAGGAGAAAGGGAAGCTTCTGACTTTTGATTGTTTCTCATTTTAAAAATTAAATTCAAATGACCTGTTGTTGCACTGGAAACACTTCAAAATATAATGATGATGATGATGATGATGATGATGATGATGACGGGCGGGAGGTGAATGGGCAGCTCAGAGGGTGAAGTGTGGCAGGATGGCGGGCCCACACGTGAATCAAAGTGAGAGGGTCTGACTTCCTATTGGCACCTCTTAAGGTTGACTGTGGTGGAGACTGGACCTGCTGCTCCACTGGTTTGGCTCGAGTGACCGTCAATTCATTGCCCACCAGTGGGTGTACGTGACACTCTAGTCACAGCGTGCCTATGGCGCTGACCAAGTGCAGACACAAACCTGGATGGGGATTTCTTAAAGAATCTCTGCACCCTGGAGAGATCCACAGGGGCTGGAGGGCCTAATGATGGGCTTCACAACTGAACTCATGGAAGCAAAAGATCAAGCGGTGAGAAGAGGACCTCTAGGGACCAGTTGGCTTGGGCTTCACGAAGACGCAGGAATTCTGTGAGGAGCTGAGAAGAGCAGGCGATCACAAAATGGGTCATCTGAGTCTTAATCTGGGGGGCAAGTCATAGGAAGTGTCTGCTGAGGGACCGTGACAGCATATGGGCTTGGGCTGCCATTTAATGTGAAGAACGACACGAAGGAAGGAAGATCTGAAGTCACAATGGAAGGTCAGAAACTCATGAGAAGAGTCGTAGCGCCCAAACTGCCTCAGCTGGCACCCCTCGACTCTCCTCTTTGCCTCCCACCTCATCACGGTGTGCCAGTCCAGGGGCCCTGCAAAGACGCCTCATTCCTGCCACTTGTCCTCGCAATCTCGTCACCCACAGCTCACAGCCACAGGTATGAATACAAATAAGGAAATACAAACAAACTATTTAGAATACTGAAAATTAAAAATAAAAATGGAATATTTATACAAAAAGATGAACGACAAGCCAAAATAAGAAGGAGACGGGCCAAGTCTGGCTATTGACACTCAGAGCAGTGCACTGCCATCTAAGACGATGATGTCACACGCCATAACTAGCAGGTGTCATATGGTGACAATGGAGCACCACTGCCATCACAACAACATGGCGGCCGAAACGCGGTCATCACATGGCCCACGGGACTTTGTGTAAAAACATCTCAAAGTGTCCACGGTGCCATGAAGCAAGCACCCAGGACAAAACGTCAATGTGTTTAGTTTAGCTGGTTGCAGTAAAGCCTGACGTGTCACTGGTCTGTAGTGGTGAAGCAATGTCACCAAACCTGAAAGGCGCTGTGCCATCAGGATGCTCTGATCATGTCCTAGCTCTTTTCTTTTTTTCTCCCAGTATCCCCACTTTGCCCAGTTTCATGGGGATTTGTGTGAGTGACGAAGGCTTTGAACTCGGGCTCCTCAAAGCAGCAGTGCCAACCATTCTGCCAGGCTGGAGCATATCTAATATACTTATTGTACCCGCATGTGTTCTTGGTGTAATCAGTGATGGCTGCCTGTTGTTGTGATTCGGTGGGCTACTGAATCCCCCTGCATGCCCAGTATGCACGCGTTTGCCAGCCATACTGCCCACAGACCAAATGACTGGCACTGCTGGACGATTCAAGGTCTCGTTTTCAGTTCTCGAGCAGCTCTGTGCAGACTGGGAATTATAAGAGCAGAGAGACAAGTCGTCCTGTGGGGGCTGCCACCCCGTGGGGGCTGCCGCTGTGTATATTTATAGCTACACAGGCTTATTATTAGTATTATTATATTTATTATTATTATTATTATTTTTGCTCTCTTGACTGATTCTGTACATTAGGGTTTGGCAGATAGGGTTGCATATTTGAAATAACAAACCTCCCTCCCTTTCGGAGATATTAAGACCCAGCAGTGTCCCTGCAGCCTTATTTGGACACGCGCTGCTGCCTGGCATCCTGGGGGGCCTGGAGGGCTCCTTCATTCTCACATGGGTTCTGCATCAGACAGCGGGTACCATCAGAGGCCGGTGCCTGCCGCTTACCCGATCCCTTCTCTGCCATCTCTTGAGTGACGCAGTTTCAGAACACCAACAGCCGGCTGCCCGTTTGTAAACATCGTGTTTCAGTTTGAAGTTTTGGGTTTTGATTTTCACTTTTGTTAATGTTAGTTTTATTATGCCTGAGTGCAGAAGACAGGCGTGTCCTGAAAAGGCAGAGGTGGAAACAAACCCTGGTCACTTCCTCGATGGCACCTGGAGTGCAGTCAGCCTTGGCCTCACCAAGACAGAGGAAAGGGGAATTGCTGGGCAATGCCAAGGTAATGGCGCATTCCCGTGAACTTCACGATGGAGAGTCCATCCTGTCACATTTTAGACCGGTAGTGTGGGGCAGTGGTTAAGGCTTTGGGTCCAAATGCCACTGCCGACATGTCACTTCACCTGCCTGGGCTAAAACTGGCACACCAGAAAGAAACGTAACCAACTGTATCGTAAATGTTGTATGGTGCTTTGAATAAAGGAGTCAGCCAAAGTAGAAAACGTCCTGAAACACGCACTGCGCTCCTCCATGATGACGTGAGCAGGTGTGTGCTGCGGATTGGGGGGGAACTAAAGGGCCTGAATAATAATAGCAGTTCACCGCCAGACCAGGGGGTGGCGAGCTGCACTGACTGTCTATCAGTCCTCTGCAGAGGAAATCCTGTGCAGTTCCCATTGACGACATCACGTCCGGTTCTAGTGCCATCGATGACGTCACTTCCAATCCCGATGACATCACTTCTTGTCTCGGTCTTTAAAGCCGCCATCTTTAATTACAGCCTTAAACTCAGTTCTGTTTTGGACTTGAACCCGAACACAACTCATCAACCAATCCCATTTAGCAGCCAGGGTACCAAGAAAGGTTTGGGAGAGCCACCCGTATATTGTGCCCTGGTTGTGGAACCGGGAGTGACGTCGTCAGGACCGGAAGTGACGTCATCAATGGGCCTGGAAGCGGAAGTGATGTCATTAGTGGTGCGGGATTTCCCATGGATGGTCTGCAGAGGATTGAGAGAGAAAGTCAGTGCAGCTCGCCATCCCCGGTCTGACGTGGCACCGCTTTTATTATTCAGGCCCTTTAGCTGCCTCCCAATCTCACGTGTGTGACAACCTAATAATGACATTTTTAAGTATGGTACAAGTTGCTCGTCGGGATGGATGAGGAAATTTTAAATCTCATGTTTTCATGCAAAAATGTATGATAGAATGCGAGCCAGTGGTGACCAGTGCTGCACAACAGCAAACGATATGAAAACATCCACAAACAAACCTCATGTCACTCGTGTCTCATAATCAACTTGTCAAGTCGTACGCTCACAACGGGCAAAACACCCGCATTTCTAGCTAAAATATCATTAAATAAAAACTCCAGTAAAATCAGAGCAATGCACGTTGAGGAAATGTCTAAGTGAGCTTCGAGTTAAAGGCAGGACTCGTGACCAATGAGTGAGGAGAAGGGGCGGGTCTTCACTGCACGCATCATCATCCAAAGTGAGCCTGGACGGTGTCACTCGTCACTCCATCGTCATCAAGGAGAAGTCAGCGGTTGACGCCTGTAGGGCCCCTCAAGTGTTCCATGGAGATTTGGGGACACTGCTTGGGGTTTTCTACTTGGCTAAAGAGGCGTTGATCATTTTCTCCTTAAAAGTAGCAGGACATCATTTTTCTGATTTCTTATTTTTCGTATTCTGATCTGTTTTTTGGAGGGATGTCTGCATGTTTGTCCTGCAGATGACCCAGTAAAGGTTCCTTCACCCCTGCCTTGGTCATCACATGGCCATCGTGGACTCCTGTGACCCTGTGATGGATGGAGAAAGAGCCTGAAGGCTCATCTTTCATGGACCCCTTTGAACCCTCTTACTTTTACAACTACAACTTGTGTGAGCCCCCTACCTGCCAGGTTGTGGGGGAGCTCGGCCATCAGGACCCCAGTAATCCGAAGCCCATCTAAAACACATGTTTTCTCTTTCGGAGAGACAAAGCAGTGGCACAGAATCCCACATTCCAGACACTTCTGTCAGCTGTGACTTCCCACATTTAACATTCCCTCCCACCAGCCAAGAAAAAATCCAACCAAATGATTCCTACGACGCGTCCTTATGTGGACGAGAGACCACTTGACTGATAACTCTGAAGCACCCTCAGAGTGCCATCCAATACCCAGACCCCGCTCATTCCATTTCAGGGGCACTGGGAGGTGCAGCCCCTGGCAGCCATGAGCGCAGAGCGAGGCCGACCCCGGATGAGGCGCCAGTCCAACATTCAGAGCTGGTGGTCTGCAATCATCAATTTATTATTATTGACCCCTGCTGGACACCTAATTCTGAGGCTAACCCTCTGCTTTCTGGGTTTGTGCCCACCGCACCCTGAACTGCCACTAACCCCTCACGTGGTATCTTGCCAAAAGTCTTCTGAATATGCAGATAAATGATGTCAGATGAGTCACTCTGAGCGGACCCTCTTGTTGCTTTGTCACAGAATTCTAGCCTCTTAGTTAAAGTTGACGTCCCTCGTTTGAACGCATGCTGAGTATTTGTTACCAGTCCTGTTGGTGCCACATGCCGCTCCATCTATTTCTTAATAAGTTCCTCCATTGATGTCACTGCATTGTACGTTGAGCCTACTGGCATGGAGTCACTTGGATCTGTCCGATTGCCCTTTAAATATGGCAGGTTAGCATTGACTGGCCTCCAGTCTTCATGAATCTACTCGCTGTGCCGAGATTTCCGACTAACGTGTGCCAAGAACGGCTCTCGCTAACTTCCTTAAGCTCTCTGTGATGAATGTGATTTGTTAGCCTATTTAATCCAAGCAGCTCTTCTCCCTTGAGAATCTCCAACTCACTCAGCACCTCCTTAGTAGTCCCTGTTACTGCTGGAGGTCTAAACGTATAAACTTCACTGACTGCGTATTCTCCTCTCCTCTCCTTTACCGTTCCTGATAATCTTCACCTCCTCCTGTCCTGCTGAGAACCCAACAGGTGATTTAGTTACTGAGCTAAACTGGGAGAAGTGTGTGAAAAGTGAAAGGAGAACAAATAAAAATACACCGAGCTACTGCAGCAACTCCTCACGAGAGACAAGAAGCAAAGTCGATAAAACAGACCAAGAGTTCAAACCAAACGAAACTCGGGAGAAGCAAAGTGACACAAGACTCCTTTTTTAAGAATTTCACATTAACTGTAAATGTCCATCCATCCATCCATTTTCCAACCCGCTGAATCCGAACACAGGGTCACGGGGGTCTGCTGGAGCCAATCCCAGCCAACACAGGGCACAAGGCAGGAACCAATCCTGGGCAGGGTGCCAACCCACCGCAGTAACTGTAAATGTTTTTCTGCCAAACCTGGTCACTTGACCCTAGTGGTCCTATCACCTCTACATCCTGGTTATTACACCATGGCCTCCTCCCTCATTGGTGAGTTAAAACGCAGCCCCTCATGACGTCTAAAAGCTCCTGCACTGGCGCTCCGCTCTTTGCAAGGTTAGCCCAGTCACCGTTCGGGTAATTAAAGTCCCCCATGAACACCCTTTTTAATATTATCATCAATTCAAAGTACTGTCTACATGAGGGGGTCTATGACAAACTCCTAAAATAAGGTCTCAACCCCTAAGATATCCTCACTAAGGTCGAGGTCACGTGACGTGAGTTCTGCTTGCAGGGTATCTCAGATTTGCTGATCTTGTTGCCAGACTACGTCTGTTTACATGACCAGTGTGACCAGCTCAGCCCGGCCGGGACGCCCAAAGGGTGGAAGGATGGGGGCAGGCAGATACTTATGGACACTGCCTCCCCCAAAACTCTAGACGGCAGCTTCCCTGGAATGTAGTGGTGGCAGGGCATCCTGGGACTTGGACTTCAGTTGCTCAGCCCTGTGGGGTGCCGTGGTGCCACGAGGGGAAGCTGTCAAGGGACAGGAGGATGTGTGCCTTATTTATGGTACTGCCAGGTCACAAGGACAGAAGCACTTCTGGGTCAAGAACTATTTGAGAGACTGCTGGAGACCCAGCAAGTGAGCCGGAGTCGGGTGGAGATGGACAAAGCATGCTGGGAGGTGTGGAGGAGAATTATTATATTATATTATATTATATTATATTATATTATATTATATTATATTATATTATATTATATTACCATCCATCCATCCATCCATTTTCTAACCTGCTAAATCCGAACACAGGGTCACGGGGGTCTACTGGAGCCAATCCCAGCCAACACAGGGCACAAGGCAGGAACCAATCCCGGGCAGGGTGCCAACCCACCGCAGGACACACACACACACACCAAGCACACACTAGGGCCAATGTAGAATTGCCAGTCCACCTAACCTGCATGTCTTTGGACTGTGGGAGGAAACCCAGACAGACACGGGGAGAACATGCAAACTCCACGCAGGGAGGACCCGGGAACCGAACCCGGGTCTCCTAACTGTGAGGCAGCAGTGCTACCCACTGCGCCACCGTGCTGCCCACATTATATTATATTATATTATATTATATTATATTATATTATATTATATTATATTATATTATATTATATTATATTATATTATATTACTGCGGTGGGCTGGTGCCCTGCCCGAGATTGGTTCCTGCCTTGTGCCCTGTGTTGGCTGGGATTGGCTCCAGCAGACCCCCGTGACCCTGTAGTTAGGCTATAGTGGGTTGGATAATGGATGGATGGATGGATGGATGGATGGAAGTTGTAATCATTGATCTCCCCAACACATGACAACCCCTTCTGTTCAAATATAACCCATCATGGTGGGGCAGGTCCGACCAGTTCCAGAAGAAGTCCCAGAGCCCCTTAATCCTATACCCTTGTATCCTACACCAGGGCCTGAGCCACGCATTAACCCTTCTGATCTCCTCAGTCTTAACCTGGACTGGCGTGTGGCACAGGCAGAACTTCAGAGAAGCCCACCGGGACAGTTGTGCTCCTCAGTTCAGCACTTCACCCTTTACCCCCAGATTGCAGAACTGGCCCTAGCACTTAGAATAGCATGTGTGTTTTGCACTGGGTGTTCTGGGGGGCCCAAGACCCCAAGTGTGCTCCATCACTGGATGGAGTGTATACTGCAAAGGCTCAGAAAGCACAGTCATTAATGGGACGTTCCAGCTGTTCTGAACCTGACGCCTGTCTCTAAAAGGGCCTTCCTCCTCCTCTTCACAGGCTGGTGATGCCCCCTGTGCTGGGAGAGCTAAGAGCAAAGTGAGCACTTCAGACCATGCAGGTTGATGGCTCAGGAGCCGATATGTCCATGCCATCCATTTGCTTTACTCCTCTGCGGGATGGTGAGCTGCAGTAATGGTGACGCTGTGGGGCCGTCACTGGGCCATCACATTCAGCCCAACAGAGAAGACAGAGGACTGAACGCGGTTCCTGGCATTGGAGAGACATCCCTGCTAACAGCTGTGCCACCTAGAAATGTGCCACAAACTCAAAATCAAACTGAAAACCTCAAACAGCAATCAGAGCGTCCTCAGACTGCACAGAAATCCAAGTCCCCGTCACCTAACATCACACGGCATGCCACCCTCTAAGCCTAATTCAGGGACACAGGGGGCCACAGCCGGCCCCGGCAGCATTGATCACAAGGCAGGACCCACCTCTGGACTGGACTCCCTGACAGACACTCTGATCAAAATGCTCTAAAAGTGCCGCTGAGCGCCAGGAGACTACTGGACTTTTTATTGCATGAGAGCAAAAGCGCAGAACAAATATTTAGAGGGCCAGGTCGCATTCCTCTTTTATTGAGTTTCTCCTCTTTTCTGTTAAAACTTCATATCTTCTTTTATCCCCTCTTTACGGGACTTTGTGAGACGTTACGTGCCAGTAGCAGTGGAATTTAGGAAATTCTGCTCGACACCAACAACCATTCATCCCCTCATCTTCTGAGCCCACCGCTCCTGAGTCGGGGTCGTCGGGTCGGCGTGAAGCTTCTGTTAAAACCATCTGAGTCCCGAACGGCAACGCTCAAGGGCCCGGTCGGCTTGGAAAAGGGGTCGAGGTGAAGCTCATGGCGGCGGGGCGCTGCCTCCTTGGCTAACGAGCAGGAAAACAGGCGGGCAGCGTCGGTGGGCAGAAAAAAATGAAAAAGAAAAAGAGAGAAAAGCAGACGAAAAAAAGAAAAATGACGACAAGCCGTCAAAGTGCAGCCGACCTGCGAGAAGAACCTGCGAGGCCGCGGAGCGCATCTGGGCAACGCATTAACGGGCGGGCGGCGCACTCGTAGATCTTCTTTAGGGGGAAAACGGCCTTCTGCTTTCTTTATACCCCCTTTGGCCGGACTCCTCCATCGGCTCGAAATCTTCAGACACATTCATGCAAGATGACGTTCAAGCTGAAGAGCAGGACGAGCCGCTGGAGACATCTGGAGCTGAAACGGCGGCTCGCGTCCTCATAGTCTCAGACTCGCAGGGTCCTTCAGTTCTACCACCGAGCCAACTGTCGCTCTGCGTATCTTTAAACATCCACTTGTACTGTTTATGGCGCCTTTCAATTCCAGCCGTCTGCAGTTTTTTTTTTCCTGTCCTCCCTGCCCATCGGACTCACTTTTATTCTGTGTTAATTAATATTGCCTAATTGTATCTTTTTAATCTTTCTTCATCCTGTAAAGCACTTTGAGCTCCATCATCTGTATGAAAATGTGCGACAGAAATAAATGTTGTTGTTGTTTCACCTCTATATCTCTGTAGAGCATATAGCGCCTTTCACTTATTTGTATATTATATTGTGTCTTTCGGATATATTTAGCTATTATGTAATGCCTTCGTATCGATCTATAATTGTATGTCCTTCTCATCTATCAAAAGATATAGAATACATTTCACACCTATGCATCTGGTGCCTCTCATATCCATCCATTATATAATGCCGTACATAGCTATCTGTGTGTTTATCTTTGTATCTATGAAATAATGTGTTTGGTATGTATTTAACTTCACAGCCGTCTGTCTGTTCATGTATCTATAATTATAGCGCCTTTCACACCCATCTACAAGGTAGTCAAATGTCAAAGGCATTACATATACAGTACCGTATCTGATAGAGTCTCCGCCAAACAATACCAAGAGTACACCACACGGGGGGCTCGTCAGGTGTGAGGGGGTCCAACCTTAGAAGTCAGCGCTCAAGGCGACGAGTCCAACTAGCGCTGGGCCTCGGCAGATCGGCGGAGTATTACGTTCTTTTAATAAATGTACAGTATGTGTGTGTGTGTGAAATGCCTTCTACTGTATACTGCCTCTCACAGCCATTTCATATTCATCTACAGTATGTGTCTGTCTTTGTATCTATGAAACAGTGACTTTCACATCCATCTGTATATACTGTATAGTGCCTTTCACCGCTTCTACTGCATGGAGCACATCATTCTTTGTTCATCTATCTATCTATCTATCTATCTATCTATCTATCTATCTATCTATCTATCTATCTATCTATCTATCTATCCATCCATTTTCCAACCCGCTGAATCCAAACACAGGGCCATGGGGGTCTGCTGGAGCCAATCCCAGCCAACACAGGGCACAATGCAGGAAACAATCCTGGGCAGGGTGCCAACCCACCGCAGGACACACACAAACACACCAAGCACACACCAGGGCCAATTTAGAATCGCCAAGTCACCTAACCTGCATGTCTTTGGACTGTGGGAGGAAACCCACACAGACATGGGGAGAACATGCAAACTCCACGCAGGGAGGACCTGAGAAGTGAACCCAGGACCCCAGGTCTGCCAAGTGCGAGGCAGCAGCGCTACCCACTGTGCCACCATGCCGCCCATATATATATATATATGTATATATATATATATATATATATATATATATATATATATATATATATACTGTACATATATATATATATATATACCCTAATATTCCCTATTTATATATATACTAATCATTAAGCCCGTTACAATAACGGGCACTAGAACAGTAGTGCATAAACATTAGTAGGATAGATAGATAGATAGATAGATAGATAGATAGATAGATAGATAGATAGATAGATAGATAGATAGATAGATAGATAGATAGATAGATAGATAGAAGGCACTATATAATAGATAGATAGATAGATAGATAGATAGATAGATAGATAGATAGATAGATAGATAGATAGATAGATAGATAGATAGATAGATAGATAGATAGATAGAAGGCACTATATAATAGATAGATAGATAGATAGATAGATAGATAGATAGATAGATAGATAGATAGATAGATAGATAGATAGATAGATAGATAGATAGATAGATAGATAGATAGATGCTTTATTTATCCCAAGGGGAAATTCTATATATAAATTCAGTCTATATTAAATGGCAAGGGACTTTGACCTCATTCTTTTTGTTGGTCGTATTTTTCTTTCTTTCAGCCTTTCTTTTGTTAATGTTTACTTGCTGAGCTGACCGTTCTTCGTGGGCTGCCGCCGTGTATTGTGTGTCTTTAATTTTCTGTGACAGTAATACTGTCTTGTATGTCCGCTGGCTCGTACGTCCATAATATACCTTTAATCTCCTCTGACATTAATACTGGTTTGTATTTCCGTAAAACGCCTCTAATTTTCTCTGACAGTAATATCGCGTATCGCACCGTCCCCCGCACATGCGCACTTCACCAGAAGAGACACACACACGGACACCTGGACGCACACAGGGATTTTATTAAAGAGGATATATATATATATTATCCATCCATCCATCCATTTTCCAACCCGCTGAATCTGAACACAGGGTCACAGGGGTCTGCTGGAGCCAATCCCAGCCAACACAGGGCACAAGGCAGGGAACCAATCCCGGGCAGGGTGCCAACCCACCGCAGGACATATATATATATATATATATATATATGTATAATAAAATATGGTGCCTTTGACACCCATCTTATCTTGTATATAGTGCCTTTCACGCCCCTGTATACAGCCCACAATGCCATGCCATGCCCAAGTGTCTTTTCTCTCAATACTCCACAGATGTGCAGGCTCCACTCTTGATGGCGATGCTATTTGGAGGTCCATCTTGGTGCCCCTGCAGACCCAGCTACATGAAGGTTTCAGACTGAGCCTCGACTTCTTCAGACCAGCACCAGGTAGCCCAGTCAGCTATGAGCAGATGATCGCAGTCTTGTGAAGCACCGGTGGTCTCTCAGTGTCCCCCTTGGTCAGCTTCAGTTTTGTCCACGTATTAGCGGTATACTGTATTCATATCTCTAAGAACTAACTTTATGTCCAAGAAGCAGACCCAAAATGAAACGGTTCCTTGTGAGGTGGTGGAGCTACAAAGAACTGCACAGCCCAGTGTTGTGCCACCAGTGTGTGTGGGATTGTTGTCCCAGTGCCAGGCCTGTTCTCGGGGGGTATCAGCTAATGAGATAAATGGGCTCCAACTTGCCCAGATTGATATGTTCATCTTTTTACAAGCAGTTATTTTCTTGTATTACTTCCACAATGGGAGTCCTTGCAGGTCACATGGCGCTTTTCGAATCACCCGGTGGGTCAGGGTGACAAACGACCTGGCACATTTTTGGTTTAGGGGGTAAACTGTACGTGCCAACACACCAAATAATGAGCTGAAGGGTTTCCGGCCACTCCGAAGTGTGTGGTGGCTGATGAGGGGGCGCATCTTCATTGACTTGTTTAGTTGAAAGTGAAGGTTTTCTCAGTTAACGATAATGCAGGTGGGGGTCACCGAGAGTCGGACTGTCGCTCTTCGTGTTCACTTCAAAAACTTCACGAAGTTAAGCAGGCCGTCGGTGCGAGTCGTGCGGGGGGCTGGACGTCTCCTGTATGAGGGGAATACGTGCAGGTGAGAAGAAAACAAGACAAATCGGCAGTGCTCTCCCCTCGACTTTCTCGTATACTCAGATATGAAGATGGATATTTGAGGAGTAAGCCGCAAGACAAGGATGGTATTTTTATATTAAGTACATTAAAGTATCATCAACAACAAATGAAACCAAACTAATAATATATTGAACAATTATTATAAAAGTAAAGAAAAACTCAAAATCGAATATTTGGACCATTCCAATGAAAGTAAAAAGCAGCAGCTGCTCGTTCACTGGCGGCATTGGAGCGCAGAGGAAGGTGACGGCCATGGGGGGCTCGGAGGACAAAGGCAGGGAAGCTGCTGGAATTCGGAGGTGTCGCTCACGAAGACATCGCGGGTCACGGAGAGAAGATGCGCCGTCTTGGGTTTCATAAACGTGCAAAGAAAAGGCAAAGATGGCCGTGTTTCAAATTCAAGAGGGGACACACAGAGTGTCAAAGAAAGAAAGAAAGAAAGAAAGAAAGAAAGAAAGAAAGAAAGAAAGAAAGAAAGAAAGAAAGAAAGAAAGTCGTACAACACAGACAATTGTGAAGGAGCTGTATGTAAGAAAGCGTGTGCATACGTGGATACTAACAGAGCCAGATGTGAGAGGCGCTATATCAGAGGAGCCCGTCCACTCAGACTCACACAGAGCCAGCGGCCTTCTGTATATTTAGGAATGTGACAAGAAGACCTGCGGACAGGACGAGAAGGGAGAAGAACATACAATGTTTGAACCGTGGACCCCGGCTGTGAGGAGGCACCATGTCCGATTGTCCAGGCTGCTGTTTTCTGGTTGGTAGAACGAAGGGACCCTCCGACTTTTACCAGACACCCCTGACCGACGCACGTTGACAGTTTGTTATTTTTGCAGTGAGCGCTAAAACTTCGGGCTTCTGTCTGACAGGACCACTCGGATCAACCGACTGGAGAGTGGAAACGTGAGCTGCTTGACATCACCGACGACCTCAGACATCCACGTAACGTCAGAAGTTCAGGATTCGAGCTGACTGACCACCGGCTGACCGCTGAGAGATCTGCGGGTCGGAATTAGAAATGAAAAAGAAACGGCAGCTGAAAGAAATGGCGGCGGAAAGTGCAGACCGAGGACCTGGGGGGCAAATGAATGATTAATAACACCGTGGGTCTTGATAATAATAATAATAATAATAATAATAATAATAATAATAATAAATGTCACCGTGCACATGACAGTCGTACTTCTCTTATTATTTTCTACCGAGTCTGCAGCCCCTCAGTCGTCATCCACTGACCCCGAGACTGCTAAAGGACAGCTCGACATTTCATAGCGCCTTCACACCGTGTCACGCCATCCCAGGGCGATCGGTGCAGGAGGCGGCCGGCGCGTCCACATGCGGTGATTTCATTGTGAAAGGCGCTATATGACGTCGGAGATTTCTTGGCTGTTATGTGCCGAGCGCGGTTCTCGGAGGTGACGAATGAGTTGCGCTGCGCGTTATTAATGTGAATGTCTCCGAGTCCTTTCTGCGTCTGAACGAGACAATAACTTCTGAAAAAAGGTCCATTAGTGTAAGCAGCGGGAACATATGGCCGGCTTAACTGTCGAGACTGGAGTGTTGTGAAAATACTTTTCTGTAAGAGACTAATGTCATTTTCAAATTCGGAAAAGCACGAGGCGAAAGGAAAAGCGAAGAGGGCGATTTATAAATCCATGACATAAGATTATTTAAACCATATGGGAAAAAAAGAAAGAGAAGGTCCGTGAAGGCAAATCTAAAGAGAGCGCAATTAGTCTTCGTAGGCTTCAGTCGGGCACATGAACTTGACAATGGCAGCTCGTCGCCGTCTACATGGGGACAGAAAGCGACCAGCGACAGCGAATCGGAAGAGGACTGAGGTGTGTGTGTTGTGTGTGTGTTGTGTACACATAAATATCTCATCATCTGCTTTACAGCATCAGAAATCCAAAGAGAAGCACATGCAGCTGGAGTGACCTGCCTGCACGCTCGGTTGTCGCCCACTGTTAGTAATGAGATTTGAACCCACAGCCTCAGGGGTTTGAGGCCCAAAGTCTTCACCACTCCGCCACTCGTAACAAAAGGAAGGTCCTTTACTTTCTTCCTCCCTGCACTCATATTTTGTAAATGACCTTCATGACTCAAGTCGAGCCTTTAGGGAGGCGCATTGGCGCAGATTCATCTGTGGACTTTCGTGTGTGAACATTGAGGACACGTACGGGACACGGATAGGTGTGAATGCCCAGCATGTTCTCTGTATTTCTACACGTACAGTAAGTACAGTATATACACCGTACACACACAAACACACACACACACACATTTCACAAAAGGAATGTTAAACTCTGACCATTCCTACCAAGCTGAGATGTCAACAAAGTTCAAGAAGGCAATGAGATTTTTGAAGGTTGGTCCCTTTCAAGGACTCGGCCTGCCAGGTAGAATTTGGGCACATGATGCCCACTCTGCCTGCTCTATGAACAGTCTGAGCCCAGCAGGGCTGCAGGTTTCTCACACAACTTTAAGCGCTGCTTCCATTGGTCCATTAAATGTCTGCCCCCTTCATGTAACTCTTAACTTCAACCCACCCATCCTTCCATCCATTATCCCAGGAGTTGAATCCTGTTCCAGGTGACTCGAAGCTGCCGATATCAAACAAAAGGTAGGAATGAAGCTCGGGTGGTGGAGATCCGGTCCATTGCCCGTTCCGGCACCTCCACAGGGTCATTTAACGAAATGCAAACATCTTTAGGACGTTTGGCGGAGAACCTAATGGGAAGGGGTCATCTTTGGGCAGAGAAAACCAGAGGAAAATCCCATATGGAGACGGGGAAACACACGGCATTCACATACAAAGCAGGTTTAGAGTCAAAATCTATCTATGAAAACTGTCAGAGAGGAAAAACTGTAGAAGTCATGGAAAACGCCGCTGGGACACTGGGAGAACATGCAGACTCCACACCAACATTAGCCTGGAGCAGCAAGTCCATCTGAAGTGCCACCTAGCAGACCAACGTGCTACATGACAATAAGACCAAGTGGCCGAGCCCAAATGTGCACAGATGGAGACTCCGGTTTTAGGGATGACCTCCACCTGCGCAAGTCCACAAGTCAAAGACGATCACCTTTTGCAATGGCGGCCATTTCCGATCGGGCTCGCTGGTGCATTCGCCAGGTAAGCTAATGCCACCCGTTAAGACGCCCCCGGTCACACACACACACACACACCGCCCAGCCGCCTTACCTTCTGCAGCCACTGAGTGTAGTTCTCCATGACATGCTCCAGGCGCTGGATCTTCTGCGTGGAGAACTCCTGCTCCACCTGTGGCGCGTCCCTCTGCAGGGCGTTCGTGCTGTGCGGCTCGGCGGCGCCTTCTCGGCAGTTGCCGTCGTTCTCGGGAAGCAGGAAGGTGTAGGAGCACTGGCCGTGCTGGATGCGGTTGTACCTCCTGCCGCTGCTGTCCGTTCCTCGCCGCTGGGCACCGACACCTGTCTCGGGCATCATGACGGGCAGGAGGACGAGGAAGAGCACGTGATCTCCGCGCATATTCCTTCTGACAAGGACGGCTTCGGACGTGACGTGACTGTGGAGGACCTGAGCGGACCTGCTCGCCGCTTCAAAGGCTTCTTCTCATCCTGCTGCTCGTTCGGAGTCCTCCTGGTCGCGGCTGACGGCTTGGCAGCCCTTTCGGCAGTTTAAATGGCAGGAGGAGTCGCCGGCGCAGCCCAGTCGGGCACTTTGTTCTCTGTCTGTCTGTCTGTCCGTCCGTCCGTCCGTCTCTTCTCCCCAGCAGCGCCGCGATCGCCGCGCTCTCTGTGCGGACCTGCGTGTTGCTCGAGACCCGCTGCTGGACGCACGAAGACTTGAGTGGAATGCGCGGACGAGTGCGCCCCTGCGCGAAGGGGGCTGGAGGGGGGGTGTCGGATAGGGGGGATCGTCTTACACGCACAGAGGCTGCATGACCTCAGGCAAGTACGGGAGTCCGGCCCCTGTGCCATGGAAGTGAGCGAGGAGCCATCGCCTCGCGGCTTGGAGATAAGGCGGCGATTGGGGACGGCGGTGACGAGTGGCAGTTGCGCAGAGGGGCTGACGAGACCCTCCGTTTGGTGTTTGGAGCTCAGCGCACGCCTCACTCCGTTGTGATCTATTCAGAGTTTCATTATTCATCAATGGCGACATGGCAGATACAACTGATTACATTTCACTTGCTTTCTTTCAGTTGGAGCCCAGGCAGGTGAAGTGACACGCCGGGTCAGCATTAGGATTTGAACCCGCAGCTTAACCACTGCGCCACACTGCCTGCCTACTTTAATGACAAACCATCAAGAAAACCTCTCTAACCGTCGGCCCATCCATTCACTTTAACAACCCGAGGGGCAACTACAACCCACCCAGGGGCCCCATACATACTGTAAGCAGGCTCTGTGGGCTTCGAGCTACACACTGACCCCCCAAGTGGGCCACGAGCAATTATTATCTCATGGCCCACCCCACCCTTTTTGGTCCATGGACATCACCACAGAAAGTGGGCACTAAAGGCCCGTGAGAAGCTGGTCGGTTGCTTACTTTACTGTCCAGGATCCATACGGCATGGGCGGCCGATAGCAAAGGGCACTCTGGGGGGCATTGGGTTAGCAAAGTAGCCTAAGGGTGACAGCAGCGTTCGGAAAAATCACTAAAGTGGGAACAAAAGGATTCTAAGGATATCCATGGGTTCACATCAAGAAAGGAAAAGAAAGCAGCAGATCGACATGCCCTTCAAATCAGCTGACTGGTATTCGGGGTTATTGGGGTTGGTGGTGGTGGGGGGGGGGTCAGCTTGTAAAACGTCAGTTCATCTTTTAACCCACCTAGTCCTGAACAGGGTCGCGGAGATGCTTTGGAGTTTATTTCAGGAAGCGTTGGGCACAAGGCAGGAACAAGGTGCCAGGGTTTCACATGACGAACACACACGGCATGAAACACACACACACACACATGGCTCAAATTAGCATCACCAGTTCACTTGACTTGCACGACTACTGGTGGGAGACCTACGCAGACACAGAGAGAACAAGCAGACTCTCAAGCAGCGAGGACACGGGATGCCAGCCCTGGTCTCATTCAGGGGAGGCAGCCGTGCTGCCACTGCGTCACCCATCTTACAACTTCGAGAAATAAACAAAGTTAAATTGGGGACAGTGTGAGGTAAACAAATAAAACCTCTTTAGCGACCACCAGCCGCCGTTACACCCCATTTAATTGGACTGGTCTGGAAACGAGCGCGAGGTAGCAACGAATGACGGGGACGAGTCGCGAACTGAGAAACCGAATGAAAGCAAATGAGCAGAAGACAAAACACCAGCAGACTGGCTGTAAAGAAATCGAAAAAGCGGCACCTGGACGCCCCCCTGACACTCGTGCAACGGACGAGCGTCACCGACACAGACTGGCGCTGCGCCACTTTGCCTTTCCGGGCTGTTTGGACTTTTAGACAACCGTTGAGCGCCACCAGCTGGCCTTTAGAGGCACCAGAAAGTGAGGAACTGCCGAAGAACGCAAATAAGGAGCAGAAAGAAAGTCTGGAACTGGCGCCCCGTCCAGGGATTGTTCCTGCCCTGAGACCTATGCGATCTGGGATGGGCTTCAGCTTCAGCGCGACCCTGCTGTGCGTTTAGAAAATGGAGATGGGAAAGGCTCCATAGGACATTGATAGACACTGTAGGTAAGGTGCTATATAATAGGTACCTATGAATTGACAGGTAGGTAGACAGACAAGGAACTTTACACCAGATAGATAGATAGATAGATAGATAGATAGATAGATAGATAGATAGATAGATAGATAGATAGATAGATAGATAGATAGATAGATAGATAGATAGATAGATAGATAGATAGCGTAGTTGGCAGGATAGATAGATAGATAGATAGATAGATAGATAGATAGATAGATAGATAGATAGATAGATAGATAGATAGATAGATAGATAGATAGATAGATAGATAGCGTAGTTGGCAGGATAGATAGATAGATAGATAGATAGATAGATAGATAGATAGATAGATAGATAGATAGATAGATAGATAGATAGATAGATAGATAGATAGATAGATAGATAGATAGATAGATAGATAGATAGATAGATAGATAGATAGATAGATAGATTCTAAGAACTCCCTTTAATTTCCTAAAACATCAAAAATAAAAAAGCTCAGCAAAGTCTCCCATCCCAAGTGACTCAGTGACGTCGATCCTGGCGACTTTCCCAGCGCCGCGCAGCTTCACCACGAGATGAGCCTACGAATGACGGGTGGGTAGAGAGAAGCTCACCCCACCTAGTGGAGGAATGGCAGCCCTGCAGATCTCAGATTAGCACCACTGGTGCTGTGAGAACATGGTGAGGCACCAGGACAATCGTGAGTGGACATCTACGGCTTGAACTTTGATTTTGTTGCTGGTCTTTTGGAGATGTGAGTCTGTGGATTTTGAGGAACAGCCTACACTGTAAAAGTCTTGAATTTGAATTTGAGGAGCAGTCAGAGAGTTGTATTTACAGGAGATGAATGAGGCCACCCAGTGTGCCAGTCACTTCTCTGTGTCACTTGTGGTGCCAGTGCTGCATCACTCCTGCCCATGGGAGGTGTCACCAGTGATATTTTAGTCCAAGGATGAAAAAGATTTAATGGATTATTTCTATAAAGTGGACTCTTCATGGAGTGGACCACAAACACAAACATGACAAAAGCCTGTGAGGCCTGCTCTAAATTCCACAAACATGTCGCCTTATCCCAGATTGGCAGCCCTCAACTACTTCCAGCAGGCTCCAGCCTGCACAGGCCTTAAAAAGGGGCCAAGGTCTAAAACCCAAAAATAAAGTTACAAATGTTCCAACATGTACCAAAATGTCCCTCTAGGGAGAAGAACCATGTAACCTCTGGTTTGATGAGACAAACGGGCACATTTAAAGATATGTTACATTAATAATTCACATTAAATAAACAGAGAGATATCCATCCATCATCCAACCCACTATATCCTAACCACAGGGTCACGGAGGTCTGCTGGAGCCAATTCCAGCCAACACAGGGCGCAAGGCAGGATTCAAACCCTGAGCAGGGCGCCAGCCCACTGCATGGCGACAGAGAGATATTAACACACAAGTAAAAGGTACAATAAAGAGAAGCCCCGGGGTGAAGGTGGCCCTCTGCTTGTACGTGTTTTGTAAACTGTAGACATGTTAGCGGGGTGCTCTTCAGAGTCATTTGCTGGTTTTAAATGTGTGTCAGCTGAGGTGAATTGGCAATTCTAAAAGTGTGTGCCCTGTGATGGACTGGCACTCAGTCCAGGGTCTTTTTGCTGCCTTGTGCCCTCTACTAGCTGGCAGAGGCTCCAGTAGACCCCCGACAAAGGAGGCTAGAAGATGACTGACTGAGGGGCCTCGCCCGTAAGGGTTACGTTGTACTGAGGACACATGATGAGACACCGGCCTTTGCGGTGGTCCGAGCGGCACAGAAGTCGGGTGTTTCTTTTTTGTTGGGGGCATTGTCCTGCAGGGGCCAAGGTCAGGTAGGTGTTCACTGAGTGAGCCAAAGCCAGCGTGCCCTTCTGCAATGTCTTTGCCACACTTTTCTTTCTTCTTGTTGTAGTGCTAAGTTTCCAAGTTCAGACAGCTGTTCACGAGGGCCACCCCCGGGACAGTGACAGTGCGCTGACATGACATCTCACATCAACATCATCTCCTAAAGACCCACGTGGCAATGCCTATGAAATGTTGAACGTAATAATTCTGAAAGTGACATGAAATGACCGAGCATGTGCTCTGATGACAGCATAAGAAGAAGAGCAACAAAGAGCAGCGGGAACAACTCCATGAAACCAAACTTACTTCAATGAGATGCTGATGACCTGATAATAAGGGTCAGAGGGGGTCACCAGAAAAACAACGCAAGGGCAGAATAGAAATGACGACGACGATGATGATGATGAAGATGATGAATGTGTTTAAAGCTGAGCTATGAAGCAGCCCTAAAACACCCCCCTGTAAGGCCCACCGATGACTCTGACGTCTCCACACAATTTAGCAAAGGCAGTGTTGCAATCTGAGGGGTCGAGCCCTTTGCCATTCTGCATCTGCCTGCCCCCGTTGCCAGTTGTCACATTAGGTCACGATTCAGGAAGAAACCGCCACAGATAATTCACAGGAAAATAAGAAAAGGGAGTTAAGCTACGGCAGAAGAGGTCGCATTTCTGAATTTCTTGCACATGTAAATCACTGCTGAAAATGCAGAGTGAGAGAAGAAAACAAGAGCGGCTCCTCCGGCGGTCCGATCAAATACAAAGACAATGAGGTCTGATCGGGAAACTGCATCTGCTGGGGGTCTCCAGGACGGTCTTGGAAGGTGTGAGGCCAGACTGAAGGAGAGGAACGCTTTCTAATTTTAAACCATCCGAGACCTAAAAGGGACGCGACTGAAGTGAACTTTAGAGTTGTGAGCTGAACTTGCATGCTGGATGCCCAGAGCCGCAGAGAGTTTGCCTCGTCACAGTAGAGATGGAGCTTTAGGGATCTTCGAAACTCGACTCAGTTCTGTTTTGGAGAAATGGTGCGCTCATGATTAGCAGACCTGCTGTGGCAGTATGGTGTGTCCCGATGCCCGGGGGTTAGGGACCTGCGTCCCTGGGATGAGCAGGAGCTGCAGGAAATGCACCGTCTTGGGCTTCTCGTTGGTTTGCTTTACCTCAGTGGCAGCCATGTCACCCGTGTTCAGGCAGCTCTTTCCATAGCTGGAGTTTCTGGTGACAATGCGTGTAAAGCGTTGGCAGCGCCCATTGAGTTAATTTTGGAGTGCCAGTTGTCCAGTTTCTTGAGTTTTGTGTTTTGTGCTCTCCTGTCTGTGCACAGATTTAAAATACAGGAGACCAACAGCCACATCATCCCGCTTTTACAAGCATTCAGCCAAACCCACCTTAAGCTACTGCAGTGCCCGTTTTCGCCTGGCCCACTGCCCATAGGCGAGTCTTTGTGCACAGCTGGCAGATGTCAGCAGCATGGGGGGTTTCTGCTGTCTGCTCTCTACAGGTGACAGCCGAGGGTCCGCACATCTGCCTCATTGCTGGTGAACTCTAGTTTAGACTTGGGCTCTCCTAGATTGTGATGTTGGTTCCCCTAATTAGGATGCCAAGCGCACTGTTTGCCCCATGCCATCTGCTGGCCTTTCTTTTGGGCCATTTTCTAGTTTGTCCTGCTGCTCCCTCACGTGTCCCCTACTTACGTCATTTGCAGTTTTGTTCCAAGCCCTTTCCTCACCAGGGTGTGTAACCTGAGGGGCGCTATATGTGGACGCGGACGGCCGTAGCTGGCCTGTCCCCTTGTCTCATGTGTCCCTCCAATGCCTGTGACGTCTCTTGGTCTTTTGTCCATTTTTTGATTGTTGCTTTGGTTTGGCCTTTTGGGTTTTTCTTCTTGGATTATCCTCTTGGTTTAGCAGACTGGTTTGGTAATTTAGGATTAATTAGTTAATTCATTCATTAAGTTTGGTTGTTATAAAAGTTAGTTTAGTTGGGTGTTTTGTTTTAATTTGGATTTTGAAAGTCTTGTGTTTGTTTTTTTTGTTTTCTTTTGTTGGACTTTTTCTTAATTTAATTTAATTTATTAGGAAACAAAGCCAGAGTCGCGTTTTGTGACCATGCAGCGTGCACACATCGGGGTCTCAGGGTGTTTGGGGTCTTTGACCATCAGGCCCCATCACCCAGCAGCTTCAGGCCCAGTTTGTGCCCAAGTGGTGTGTGACGCCAAAGTCGTGTGCCGAGAACTCCAGAAAACGACAGTCGTCCTCAGATGGGAAGCCCCCTCCCGCGTGTTTGTGCGGCTGAAGTGAAGTCCTGACCCCCATTTCAAATCTGCCAAAACCGCTTGACGAGGCTTTCAGGTATGTGGACCTCCTTCAGTTCCTGGACTTATTTCTTTAAAGATATTTTATTAAAACCGCTGGAGTTTCGCACGTTCTCAGCACACGATGGGATGACGTGACACGTGGATTACGTCATTTACTTTCATGGACGCTGTAAGAGAACAAGATCGAAATTAAAGAAGGGCTGGGTTATTTCTCACATATGATCATATTTTAGATTACCCAACCTTCGTTTTTAAAGATATTATCTTTACTTAAGTACAAAAAGTCTATTTAGTGTTATTACTTGAGCACCAAGGCCTCAGATATTTGGCAGGACAGGTAACTGACCATTAATAACACCTCATAAGTACCAAAGTCCAGGGGTCAATCCAACCAAAGGTGTCCAAGCATGAAGCCTCTGTCAGCAAACGCCGTCCATCGGGCCTCGTCCCCTCATCAGGGCAGACCACCAGACATCTTCACATCTCAGACTCTGAAGGAGGGATCTGCACAAAGCTCTTCTCAGACCCCCGTGTCGGAGGGGCACCAGAATGAAAACATGCCATACGTCAATTAAATTAGGATCTCGTTAAGACCTCAAAGTCTGAGAAGTAATTCAGTTTCAAATATCCCAAAATCTCAACAGAGTATATAAAACACACATTAAAAACCTTTAAAGAGAATGGACAGACCACCCTAAAGAGCCTGGAGACCCCACACCAGTGCAAGGCAGCAAACACACAATAATTAGGAAAATGAGTTCCTGTCCCAAGATGGCAGAACGTCTGGCAGGAAGAGGCGGGCCCAGGCGCAAGTGACATCAGAGTGTTACAGCTGTCAGTCATCAGGAATAGAAAAGGCGTTTGGACTTAGCGCCACCCTCTGGAGTGGCAGGGAATCACAGCCGGCAACGCCCTTAGGCTGGGCCCTCCTCACCACCCATTGGGTGCCAACCTATCAGAATCGTCCTGTCCATTCTCCTCAACAACATGAGAGTCAAACGTTTTCTCGGCTACCACGACAAACTACAGTAACATCCATCCATTTTCCAACCCGCTGAATCCGAACACAGGGTCACGGGGGTCTGCTGTAACATATTAAAAATAAATAAAATCAGATATTACTCTTGGGTGGCGTAAGTGGAAACAAAATGGCGCAGCGAGGCTGAGAAGGCCGAGGGTTCTTCTAAATATCTCAATAAAAAGCTCATTCATGGAGTGAAGCTTTGTACCAAGTGTGCCCAACAAAGGGTACAAATTGTGGAGACGCGTTTCCCACTGCAGTCAGTAAGAGCTGAAGACTTTGCCACTGAGGCCCGTCCTGTATTGTATCTAATAGCCGAGTCAGCGCAGGACGTTAGAAGAAATTACACGCTTGTGTGAAGCGCTTAGTGGCCAGCTGTTTTAATACAAGCAGGGCGCAGTCGGGGGCTTCTCCTGAGCGCCGTATTTTGTCAACATCCAGCTGAAGCGCTGCCAGGGGCTAACGAAGCTGTCAGAGCGCCGGGATCACAAAGGCCATCACATCTGAAGTCTTCTTGAAAGCTTTCGTCATATCGCAGCGTTTCACACAAGCAGCGAGAATGGAGAACACGGACCGTGGCGGGGGGGGCGCTAATGAAAAGGCCCGGCCCACCGCTGGGCTTCACAATCCCTGACTGTAATGCGACATTTTAAATGTGACACGTACCCTGGGCTTCGCCTCTCAGTCATTTTCATAACGCCGGCTGAGTGAAAGCGCAAGCCTTAACCTCTGGTGTCACATTAAGAGCTGTCCCGGGTAAAAATGTCACTGCCGGGCATGCCGGCGGAATTCTTGGAATTCTTTTTGATGCATTTCTGTAATTATGTCTACAATAAATAAATAAAAAAAAAAAAGAGCGCTCTGAATTAAAGAGTGGTCCGCTGAGGGGGCCTGGCTGAGTCAGTCAGGCAGTTAGTCCCCAACAGGGTCGTTTGGCAATCCCAGCTAGCATGGGGCGCCAGTCCATGGCAGGACGCACAGACACACTGAGCACAGGCCAGGGCCCCTTTCACCCGTTTATGTCCCAGAATTCTGTGCAGTGATGGAGGCACAAACGTTAGAGCAGCACCCCGGAGGTCCTTTCACTTGGCGTCTCTGTGGGTCTCCACATGTGCAGGTCAGGCTGACCGGACACTCCATCCTGTCCCTACCGGCCAATGGATGATTGGATTAGCCCCCCCCCCCCAAATCATTTAATACAATAAGTGATAAATCACGTCCCGTGTGCCTGCGCACTCTCCAGGGGCTCTCCATGTTACGTCCCCCTCGCGGCGCACATTCCCAAGATTTAAACCCCACCGAGTGGGAATGCAGCGTCTTTCACAAGAAAATCAAACACACGGATTTCTCTCCTCACTTCAGTTTAATTAGCTCAGCACTTGCAGCCCAAATCGTTGGCGTCTTCTTACCAATTAAAAAAAGGCGTTTCGGCCGTTGGGCGCAAAACCCAAACTGGACAAAAGCGTAATGTGGGAGATGCCACTTGTTTAGCATTTCAAAGGGCCTTTTGAAGGTGACATGGAGCACAGGGGGCTCACCGTGCGGGCACAATGACCCTCGGCGACTGCTCTTCTGCTTTTTCACATGTAAATCGACTCGCATCTTCATTTTTCTTTTTCAGGACTGCTTTAGTTAAAAGCGGCTCGACAGGACGACAGGTCACCGTTTAAAAACCTCCGATCAGGCGCTTTGTGTGGTCCGCATCAGAAGAAAGGACCCCTGCCATCTCCAACTTGAACCTCCTGTGAACAAACAAACAGCGACTGGCACGCCAGGGCTAAGTGGCGCTCAGCTGCTCTCAACTTGTTCTCAGCGGATCTCCTTAAATGCATTTTCCATAAAGATGGATGGATTCACTTTGTTCGCTCTCACCGTAGTGCCAAATGGACGCCGTCAGGCCCCATCGTGGCCACCTCTGCAGAGCTTCATCCCGCTGGGCCCTGCGTGCCTGCATTCGTGTGGAGTGGCACTGCTTAGTAGGCAGATGAGCTCCACGACGTTGGTCCAAAGTTGTGGTCCCGCTCAGTCTGCTCCCACTGAGACTCCATGCCCTGTTTGTCTCCACTCCCGCAACAAAACATTCAGCTTTGTACAAGCCACCATGAGCACAACCTCTGTGACTTTGTCACCTCACGACACAGGCCTGGCGGGGTGGCCCTGTGCTCCAGGCGGCAGGGTTCAAATCCTGTGTTCCCCTGAATCATCCCCAGCTTCTTCTCAAAGTCGTGCAAGGTAGGATGACCGAGCGGATGTCCATTGGGGTCCCATCCAGCTTCACATGCTGTCTAAGTGGGGCATCCTAAAGATAAGGGAGAGTGTCCCTCATGTCCTGGTGCACCTTCAGCCCATCAAAGCAGATCATCACTTGCTGCTCTTGTTTGGTTGCTCATGGAAAGCATCAGGAGGAAGCGACCCATCGAGATCATCACTTGACCGCTGTGACTTCATGGAAAGCCAAACGGCAGACCCAACTCCAATGAGCGCAAATGAAGTGAGGAGGGTCTCATCTGGCCGGGCCTGAGGTCTTGTCGTTACTCTGCTCTTGGCTGCGCTAAAACAAATCCTTCAGCAGGGTCTCATCGCGACAAGCAGCACGCGTTTGGAAAAATGCATTTTAGAAAGTTGACAAAGGGACAACAAGCTCTGAAAGAGGGTCTGCAAACTGGAGCTACGGGGGTCCTCTTTCAAATTATAACAAAGCGAAGTAAACCCTCACCCTGCTCTGATCGCACAGCCACATCGGACGTGAACTCCAAACCAGAGCAGGACGGGACGCCAGCAGTCCAGCACAGAACCCAGTCATTGTCTGGCTGCCCGACTGAGGACCACTGGGGGTCCTGGCAGGAGGTGCGGACACTTAGAGCAGGACAGCAGTCCATCATGGGGCTCGGTGGGTTCATTTAGAGTGGCATTGAACGCTTTACCTTCACATCCACCCATTCCCAGAACTCTTCACCAGATGGCGAGTGCATGGCACACTGGCACACACTCACCGGAGGCCTCACCTGACAGGCACCTCTTTTCGAGTAAGCTGGGCATGGGGAGAGCCCGCCAGCTCCAACAGCTGAGCTTCACCTCCAACACGGCTCCCTGGAGGAAAGCAGCAGCACGGCTAACGAGAACGTCTCAGGGCCTTCCAGCATTGTAAATATGCCAGCTCCAGGCCAGAATTTCAAACCATGCCAGCTTGCCTAATTGAGGCTTTATGTTTACTTCAGCTTTTATTATTTACTGTATAAATACATGAAATAAATGAGAAATTGGCCAATTAAGCGCATTTCGCTGGTCTCGGGGAGCCTTGCCATGAGATCGAGTTTGGCTTCCTCCTTGAACTCCTCCGACAGTTCACGCTGTGTTTGCGTTCACCTCAGCCACACAACAGAGAGCAGCTCATGAAATGCGGAGTTCACTTTAGGAGGCCAGGGTCCGACTCGATCGGAGGGGTGGGAGTGTGCCGCTACAAAGGCCGCATGATGACAAACGGTGAAACTGCTCCGCCATTGCTGCCAAAAAGAGGAGTGTAGGCTGGACGGGGGCTCCTAAAGTGGGCCGAGGGTACCTGATGCCAGGCTAATGAAAGCCCACACAGTGCCAATGGAGCCCACGTGGCCAATGAAATGTCACTTCTGCCAGGACTTGTGACTGCCTGCTGGCAGCAGCTGAGCTGACTTCATGGAAACCAATTGTCAGATGCTGAGAGAACTTCGGTGTCTTCAGGGGTGTCTGGTTTGCTCTTTCTCTGTAGACTCGTTCAGCTTCGAGAAATCCTGTCACTTCATCCTCCATTTGTTCATGCATTCATCGTTGGATCCTTTTTACATAAGAGCATAAGACGTTTGACAAACTGGCGCAGACCAGTCAGTTGTGCCAACATCTTCTTCTCTGCTTCAACTTCACGACTCCCAGGACTCTTGGCGTGAAGAAGTTCATGCGGACTTCAGTCCCTAAATGCTCTTCCCCTTCATTTCCACTGATGCTCTCGAGTACGTGATCCACCGATATCTTCAAAGAACTCCGCTGGACCCACCGTATCGATGTCTCTGAGGGTTTTGAAGAGCAGCGTTGGCTCCTCCGCTCAGACTAAGCAGCTTTACTTCCCTGAGCCTGTCAGATTCCCATCATGCACCTGACTGGTGTCCTCTGCACATCTTCAAGGGCTGCACAAAGCACTCCAGATGTGCTCTGACTTATGCGTGTGATGTGGTCCCTTGATTTAAATCCAACGGGCTTTACGAGGTACCCTGACGTTTGATTTGCTTAGATGATGAGAACGTTGAGTCAACGTAAACCTGGCAGGACAGTGTTGTCACCCACCAGAACTGCAGGGCCACCCCTAAGACCAGTGAGCCCAGGCTGGTAACTGCATTGCAGGCTCCATGTTGGCCATCTGAGCAGGGCCTTCATCGATATGGTGGTCTCTAGTAGGGACCTTTGCTGGTTTGAAGGTCGTTACAGGCAGACCCTGACGAGTCTCCTTATGGTTTCATGCACTTGGGTTCACTTTCTGACTTTCTGCCCTCGCGTTCTCCTCGTATTCTCAGGGTGTTTCCTGCCCCACTAAAGGGGTGTGCCCTGCCATGGGCTGGCATCCCATCTGGGGTCCGGTGTAATGCCAGGATTGACTCACTCTGTAAAGGAAAAAGTGAATCCACCAACGGAAAAAGTGTTTCCTAAATGTTTCATTCCTGTAAATAACGGATTAGGTGCCTGACTGCACACAGAAAGGAAAAAATCCTCCGCTCCACTTTCTATGCTGGCAGGACTGTTTGTAAATCAAGTTGTAGCCTAAGCTGGCACCGCGGCCTCATGAGAAACACACAGGAATGGACTGCTTGTTTACAAGAGGGAACAAAAGTCGGAAAAATGTAAACTGCAACTGAGAACTTTAACCGGGGGGTCTAAGACCCTCCAGTCAGCAATCATGTTCAAAAAATGTCAAAGTAATCTCCTCTGCAAGCACCGAGGGCTCCTCGAAGTTGGCGTCTAAATTCGACTTCAATACTCCGAGACATCAAACGCTAACTTGGACCCCGATGTCGTTTACTAGGTGGGCTAAGAACGGACTCCTGAACGTCTCCCCCAAGGCCTTATGGGATAACACATCCTCATTCTGGTGCCATTTGTCTTATTGTTACAATGTCAGCAATGACAATTCACACGTCCAAGTGGCCATCCATTGTCAGACTCGGCGGCCATCTACACCCACTCGTTCAGCCCGTCACTGTCTGTCTGTGCCCATTTAGAGTAATAATGTGGTTTTGGGCCGCACTGGGCAAAAACCAGTGCTAATAACGTGGCGCCAGTCGATCCACCCATTTCATTCAGATTAATAAATGGCCAAAAGGAAGGAAGCCGAGACTCAAACTAGAGTTGGCGATTGGTCCCCTTGTGATGCCCGTTGTCGGTCGACAAATGTACAGATACCAGTAGCTGCTTTTATATGATGGTGACAGGAAGGAAGTGGTAGTGGCAGAAGAAATGATGTCATCAAGGCTGTGTCAGGAGGAGCCGGAAATGATGGAGGGAAGTGGGAAAAAAGTGGGATCGTTACTCTACTGTTGAGAGAAGAGCAAGACGTTAGTGTTCTGTTCCAACCCCGAATCTCGCGATGTCTCACTCACCTCTGGACCTTCTGGCTGCCTCCTAAAGGCGCACGTGAGTTACATCCAGAGCCGCCATCATCACGCATCCCCTTCGTGTTTGGGACTCTCTTAAATTCCTGGCCAGCCTGCCTTGAGACGAGCGTGTTAGAGGTGTACCCGCGGGGTGCGAGGAGGCAGACCCTAACTTGGTCCTCCACACTCAGCACCAGTCCGCCTTGTAAGCTCATTAGAAGATGGACGATCGATTCCGGTGAAACTAGTGTGCATGAATCACAACGGACATTCACTCGTGAAGGCTGATTCGGTTTGTCTGCTTATTGTTTCCCTCCCTCGCCCCTGGCCCGTCAGAAGTTGCAGACTCTCACCTGCGTCTGCAGATTGTGGAACAGCTGCTGCTTGACCTCCCGCCTTTGTGCGCCTGTCGGCTCGGCTCTGGGCCATCACTCAAGTCGAGGGTCGCATTTTGTTCTTCTAAACAGCAGAAAGGTCCATGTGTGTTCAGTCAATAAAGGGGACCGCACATCTGTCATGGAAAGCTATGTCAGGAATTAGAAGAGTACACAGAGTTTGAGGGGGCTCTTTGCTTTAAACGCCTGATATGTGACTTTCTTACAGATGATGAAGCAAGCGAGTCACGTCGAAGAAGAAAGCCAAAAGAGGTGAAGAATCTCCACGGCCTCGTCAGGAAATTCCTGAACCCGCAGCCGTCCAAATCTCTAAGCCTGCCTAGAGGCCTGAGCCGGACATCGGGACAAAGTGTCTCCTGTCACTCCAACTTTTAACTGAGGAAATTCTCCAATTATCGGGGGCGACTGCAAGCTCTGATGGACGACAATGATGGATGATCAACCTGCTGGAGTCTGATCTCAGTCTCTGTGGCCTTCAGACATGAATATTGTGGAGGAGCCGTCACAGAATTGTCCTTCATGTGTGCGGACGTCTCTAACATTAACACGAGCTCACCTAACGTGTCATGTCTACTCCTCTTTTCCTGAACATCTGAGTTCACGTTACAAGAAATCAGTCAAACAAGGGGATGTCTGGATTGTCACCTTGTGACATAAAGCAGGTGCCACTGCGTACCATGAGCATGGCACTGATATGAGAAGCCATGAGACCAGATGACTGGGTCTGATGAGGAGGTGTAGAGGGAGAAGAGGAGAAGGCCCACAGCCTGTCTGTCCTTGACTTCTCTCCTCGCTGGGTCTGTAGGACTCAAGGCACGTGATGCCAAGATTAGACAGGGTGGCATGGCTGACCACGTCAGAGGGAGATGAGGGGTTTATCTCCTTCCACCCGACTTCTTGCGTTGGTTTTTCATTGGCAGGCTTTGATGAGCTCTCTCTTAGTCTTCTGGTTTTGATCCACTGCCTGCTTTAAGGACTCCGCTCCTGGTCTTTCCATTTAAATCTGCTGCTGTTAATGGAGTTTGTCATTTTGTTCTTCCAGATAAGCAGGAAGTTTAATGGACTCCAATGAGACCCGCGCTCTCTCTCTCTGTCTTTCTTTCATTTTATCTTCAATGTCCTTTCATTAGGTATCATGGCAGTCTGTCTGTCTGTTGCCTCATTTGCTATGGGAGTCTGAGCAGCAGTGCTAATGTTTCTAATGCACCATCTGTTGGAATGAAAAATGCAATTCAGTTTATTACAACAATTCATTGAAATACAAGGCTCAGTGCAAACATTTAGGTGGGATTTTACTAAGAGAGCTAATTCTATATTATTACTCAGATGGTTTTATTACATCTTTCCAGTAGTTGATCATCGTTTTGGTGAAACTTAAAAACGATTTATCTCTTTGAAGACTTGTAAAGGTTTGTTAATGAAAGTATTCTCAAGATTTTCTAACAGTGAATTCCTTAAATGACATTCACACATATCAATGAATTTGCATCAAATGCATATAAAAAGGAATCATTTGTTCCTGGTGTGTCGACGTCTTTTCAATGAAAAAGACAAGGAAGTCACCCAGGACACGAAAGTTTGTCACCTCTTGACTACTGTAAGTCATGTCAATGAAACCTTCAAGTGACATGTTAGTCTGTGGCGGTACAAGGAGCACCGAGCGGACCCCCTAAACGGACCTCATCGGGTCGTCCACCTTAAACCACAGCCTTGTCAATGAGAGCGCAGGCTTAGACGTGATTGGCTGGAAATTGTCACATGGGGCGTCAATGACAATGGAGACCTGAAGGTTAGGATCAAAGCTGTAAGAAAATGAAGTCAGTAAGCAGAAGCAGCAAGTTAAGGGACACGGGACAAGAAATGGGCCGGGGGGGACAGCCACACGAAATGAGGGGGGGGGGGGGGGGGGGGCGGCGGTCCACAAGCACCTCACATCTACTTGTAAAACGGTCGACTTGGACTTACATCATGAAAACAAACTGATTACGTTTCTCTGATTTTTTCATTGACGATTCCAATATAATTAGCATAATAAACGTGAAAGGACGTAACCAGAATAAAGCCACCGAGGAGTAAGTCTGCACGTGTTGAGGTGTGAGGTGATTGCATCGGGTAATCCCCCCACCCCCCCCACCCCCACTTCAGGTGGGCCGCGCTCTCCGTTTTCCAGACTTTCTCAGCCTCAGGAGTCGACTCGGATAATTAGGGTCAGGTAGGGTCAGGGAACGGCCGAGCTCTGAGAATTAATTGATCGGGCCCGAGCTCCAGTGGCGTGGAACTTTTCTTAATTACACCAACTGCCTTGTTCTGCGAGCCGCTCCCAGTTGGACTCCATCGCTCATTGTTGTAGGAGAATTTTCAATTGACAGTACAGTCGTTCTGACTCGGGCGCCACTGACCTTTCATTTCACTTTGTTTGTTCCGTAAGGCGGTGGCACTCCTTGAATTAATATCGGTCTAACCGTTTCCAGGCCAAGGTCCCGCGCAGCCCGTTACACATAAAAGAGAACGTCCCCCCGAATGTCTGCTCTCCCCTTTCATTTAACTGAGAGGAGCAGACCCACCGGGGGGACTGAACTGAGGGCCTGACATCGGCCACGATTCCACTTTTCATCGGGTGGGCTTTCCACTCACACATCCATTCTTAAAATCAATCTTGAAAGTAGCGGGCACAAGGTAGGTGCCAACCCTGGGCAACGGTGGCGCATGTAGAGCTCTGACTCCAGCGATGAGCTGCACCACCTAGCCTTTCTTCTCGCGGCCCATGGATTTAGTTTTAGGTTGTCTGACGACTGCACTGGCCTGATGTGACCGAGTGTGAGAGTGGCGTCGATGGGCAGCCCCCTGCCATCTTCATTGCCTCCATTGCGGCTGTTATGTGCTGCACCTCTCTATGATGCAAACTGAGGGAAAACATGATGGACCCATGGCTTGTGTGGTCTTGAAAGACCACCCAAATTACTCATTCATCCATTCACATGTTCTCATATTGAATCAGTCCCGTTCAAAGTTCTGTTTTTGCAGCTTCTTCTCCGGAATCAAATGAGTGTTTTAAAAAGACAAGAAGAGAGCGTGATGTGAGTGCCAGGACACCCGTGGGTAAACCCCATATAACCGAAATATGTTTTAGTCAAAAATAAAGCAGGTGGAAATGCAAACACGACTGGAGTCCAATTTCGACTGTCAAAGGTGGCGGTCCTGCCAGTCAAATGGTCGCCGAGCAGGAAGAGGCGGGTCCAGGAGGGCGGACCCCGGAAGTGACATCATTAGAAGAGAGAGCGTTACCACACAGCGCCACCCCCTGGATCGGTGGAGAATTACCAGCACCTGAGCCCTTAGTCTGTCTGCCATGCACACACACGGGTGATTGGCAGTGTGAAATAAAAGGCCATCTGTGCCCACAGTACCCATGCAAGTGCTGAGCTCAGACGTCTCCATTTCAGTGTCACAAGCGGCCATAGGACAATTCAAGCAGTCTCCACACTTTTTATAGCCGCATGTCTTTTGGCAGTAACCCAACTCCCATCGTTACCACGACTGGGTGGTCCGGAGTGAAGTGCGGAGGTGAAAGGACGAGCTCAGGTACCATGGATTCAGAAAGTATTCAGAACTTCTGTAAATTTCATTTGAATGGACACGTGTGTTACGTTTGCCCACCAGTCTTCATTCAATACCCCCTAACGACAAAGTGAACACAAAGGTGTGCAGATGTATTAACAATCAAACACTGGCAGACCCTTTACTGTGGCCCTCCAAACTGCTGGCTAAGACTCTCCTTGAGATGATTCGAGTAAGTGATTAGAGACCACCTTGGCCACGTGTGTCTATGAAGAATAGAAAATCTCTGTAGACCCCCGTGATCCAATTGTGGGGAGGCACAGATCAGAAAAGCCATTTCTGAAGCTTTGAATGTCCCCAGGACCTCAAGAATTGCGAAAGGGAAGAAGTTTGGAAGAACCAGAGCTCTGCGTTGGCCAAAGTGAGTAAAAGGGTGATGATCAGAGGGGTCACTCTGGTCACTCGCACTGCTCAGACAGGAGATGACCATCTCAGTGACACTCCATCATCGGTCAGACGTTTGTGCTGGAGAGACCAGGCTAGGAAGTCATTTACAGGATTCTAAGGGTCTGACAAGTAAGAAATGGAACTTGGGGTCCAAACTCAATGTCTGATGAAGACGAGGCATGCCCTAATCCCATGTCTCAGGTGAAGCCCGCTGGTGGCACCATCATGCTATAGGGAAGCAGGGGCAGGGAGACTTGTCTGAACTGACGGAAGGATGGCCAATACTGTTGGCTCCTTGAAGAAGACCACCTGCTCCAGAGTGACAGGACCGCCAGCCAGCCAGGACAATGCTGGACTGGCTTTGAGATCATGTGTGGGGAAACCTGAAGATGGCGGGTGACAGACGCTTCTCACTCAATGCAACGAGGATCTGCCAGGAAAAATGGAATCAACTGACCAAATCCTGGAGCGTAACACTTGTAGGGATAAGGGGGGCTTCTTCAAAGTACTGAATGAAGGGTCTGAATACTTCTGGGAATGAGAGACTTTTAATAAATTGGCAAACCTTTCTGTAAGCAGGTTATCACTTTTTAATTGTTGGTTTGTTAAAATGTCAGATCTCTCCATTTAGAACTAAATCTACAACACGATGAAGTGTGCAGGAAGTGCAGGGGTCCGAAGAACTCTCGAGTCCCCCATGTAAGGCAGGTAAAGTACAGTCTAAAGTTTGAAATTAGTGAGAGATTAAAAAAAAACTCTGCAGTGGGTAAATAAGAACATAAAAAAGAATCGACGAAGCCGCCATATACGCAGTGCCATGCTAACCGGGGGGCATATGAGGACCTGGGGGCAACCATTGAAAAGGACACTAGAGAAGCTCAAAGGCACTTGGAGAGGAATTCACCAGTAAAGGTCAAAGGCCTCACGGGAGGAGATGATGTCACAAGTGATGCCACGCTGGCTGGCACACGCACCTGGCAGCCAGCCTGCTGCTAAAAACAATAAGGCCGTATGCGGCTAGCAGTGACAAACCTGCTAAAAGGTAACATTAAAAGTAACACTGCTAAGATCGTACATAAAACTGTAACATCGAGACCCGCTCAGATCGTGCACTGCCCTCCTGCTGTACCCGTAGGTGGATGTCAGCGCCAGTCCGTGAAGAGGGCCGCATTCCCACGCACGCGGCGATGCCATCGGCCTCTGACGAGGTTTGGGTCGAATGTCCGCTTCCAGTGCGGCTCATCTCCAGCGAGCGAGGCCTGTGGGACGGGTGATGGCGAGGATGGAGTTTCACTGTGGCTGTCAAGTCAATTCACAAAGCGAAGTGAAGGGCATGGCAAAGGTAAAGCTGGGCAGTCACTTCATTTCAAATAAACACCACAGCTCCATTGCTTGATTTAGCTCATTTTCATGTTTATCTTCAATTTATTTTCTACTTTTTTGCACTGAAAACCAACCTTAGCTTTGTGTACTTTAGGCGGCTGTTCAGGGCTGGTGGCATCGGCTCCCCAGTGACTTTCTCCGCTACGGTTTCATGCCGGGTGTTCGGGTTCAAAGTGTTTCAGCTGAGCTGTGGTCGGATCTTTGCTGGCAGTCACTACGCCGTCTCTGTTACGGTGGGCGAGGTCTGCCTGGCTGTTAGCAGACAAAGATTTACAAGGAAACAGAAAGAGGGGCGAATGGGAACAAGGGGCAACCGTCAAAAGTGACAAGCGGCCAGCGGCCCATTCATGTGCTGTCCTTGACTTGATTTGTCCGCCTTTGTTTGTGCCACTTTTAGGATTTGGTAACAGAGACAATGGGTGACAACGGGTGACAGAGAGTGACAGTGAGTGACAATGAGTGACAATGGGTCAAGGCAGCATTCAGTAAATGGCTCAAGTGGCCACAGTAACAACTGCATTTCCATAAATGTCGTCATTTGGGGTTTATTCCTGAATGTTCTGGTCATCGCCAGGCGTCCTCAACAAGTAATCCACCTGAGCTAAGCATGGCTGAGGCCCTGGCCAGTACTTGGGTGGGAGTCCAACTCAAAACACCACTGGGTGTCTGCAGGGAGAGCAGTCACTGAGGCCGGGGGGGTTATGGTGTTCACCCTGTGGTCTGTGGGTCCGCTGTGTTTCGGCCCCCCATGGTTGGCCTTCCACATTTTTTAGGCTGACATTAGCGATCAGTTAGTCTCTCTATGCCTTTGCCTTCCTCTGTGCTGTGTGTTTTGTGGGTGGCTTCCCAAGAGGCGGCCCCCCAGTCCCTTGCGGTTCATTAAATGTGCCTGGGGTGCCTTCACTTATTGCACTGGTGTGTGTTTGCCTTTGTCTCTGGGTTGCCTTCCTCTTTGTACTCCTCATTTTTGGGCCTCAGAGCAGTTTGGTAAAAATGAATCCTTGTATTTTTAAAGATTCCACGTTGCCCTTTTTGTGACTGGCTGGGGTTTGATGGCTTTCCCCCTCTAGTGACCATGTAAAAGAATAGAGCAGAATGGAGGTCAGGGTTCATTTATTAGGACCTGCAGGGGTAACAACTCCAGAACAGACTCATTCAGCCTTTTTCATTTCCTTAGTTATCCCGTTAGCATTGTCGTTATTTAGAGGGTTTATCTGGGGGGCTTCAACACTTCACATTGTCTTGTCTTCTTCTGTATTATAGTGCCCCCACCCCCCAGCTGTGACACATCATTGCAGAGAGCTGGCCTGACGTCACGCTGCTATAAGCCCACCGTTGCAGTTTAGAAGCCCAGATTGGGGGGCCTCTCTTTAGCTCCTCGAGGTAAGACAATTTGTTAGCATTACAAAGACCTCAAACTAGTGGCTGGTGGGCAGCGTTTAGCGTGGCACACAGCACACTTTACTGAGTGGTGATAAATGGCCACGAGTGAGCGGAGTCTGCCGTGTAACCAGAAATGGCGGCTCTGATCCCGGGGGCCTTCGTTCACAGCCTGCGTCCCCCTCAGGGATTCTTGACTTGTCTGTTACAAACCAGACTGGCGCCACTCAACTACACTCCACCAAAGCCTCCACGTGATGCCCTCCGGGTGTCCGTCACACGCATCATGAATAGGAGGAAGGCCTGAACGACATTTTAACAAGAATGGTGTTTATTTAAAGCCTCCTTTACTCCGACACAACAACCAAAATGTAACAAACATCACCAAGAGACGACGAGGAAGATCCTGACCTGAAATTCAGGTTCCTGTAGGAGAGCAGCTGCAGATGTAGAGCAGTTGGCACGAGGAGCAAATGGAACTTCAGGCTCAGCAAAGAGCGTCAGGACTTCAAGGAAACGGCTTCATTACACGAGTGTTGATTGGAGAGAGCAGAGGGGGTCTCACCCAAAGACCCCTGATGTGACCACAGGAAGTCATTGTCAGCCACTCGAGTGAAGGACACAGCTCAGCACTCGTTCCTTTGTCCCCAACACGTTTTCATCTTTATTTCCTGCGATGAGCTGACATGAAATAAATCACAAGGGCGGCTGACAGACGCTGCCATGGCCCCCTTCTCGTTCTGATCAGCGTCACACGTACTCGGACATCTTGGATTTGGACTTTGCTTTCTTCTAATCTTCTCTTGCTAAGACGGGCAGTTTTCAAGTTTAAAAGTTCACAAGTGTGCGTATCATTTTTGCGGTGGAGAAATTGCTCAAGCAAACTTTAAATTCTATACCCTGAGAATGATTTCTTGTAAATGTGCAGCTTTGATTCTGTGTATGTAAAGCCAGAGCATCCTGAGCCACGACTTCATCAAGCAGATCTGTTTCATGGCTTTGTGTATCTGGTTCTGAATTGGAAAACTATGAGCAAAAACATAATTGGTATGATTTATTTTATGAACTTTGACTGCCAAGACATTTCACTCCAGTGAGCTTCCCAAACAGGAAAAGTACAATCAGCAACAAAGATCCAAACAAACAACGCGACAGCGACGCACCGCCGGACATCCGACTGACGGAATCCCAAGTGCACTACAAAAAATCCTTACTGTCCATTCACCATTCCTAAAATGGAAACCAGTGGCCATCCTGGCAGGGGGTATCTGACCCTTGATGAGCATCTGGACAGTACAGGCCAATACAGGTCACTACGGGTTACTAAAGATCACTATGGGTCACCACAGGCCACTACAGGTCACTACTGGCCACTACAGACCTGACAGGACACTACAGGTCACCACGGGTCACTACAGGTCACTAAAGGTCACTATGGGTCACTATAGACCATTAACGGCCACTACAGGCCACTACAGATCACTACAGGCCACTACAGGCCACTGCAGACCTAACAGGCCACTACAAGTCACTACAGATCACTAAACGTCACTATGGGTCACTATGGATCACTACAGACCATTAAAGGCCACTACAGGCCACTGCAGACCTAACAGGCCACTACAAGTCACTACAGATCACTAAACGTCACTATGGGTCACTATGGATCACTACAGACCATTAAAGGCCACTACAGGCCACTACCAATCACTACAGGCCACTACAGGTCACTAAATACCACTACAGGCCATTACAGGCCACTACAGGTCACTACAGGTCACTAAAGGTCACTATGGGTCACTACAGACCATTAAAGGCCACTACAGGCCACTACCAATCACTACAGGCCACTACAGGTCACTAAATACCACTACAGGCCATTACAGGCCACTACAGGTCACTACAGGTCACTAAAGGTCACTATGGGTCACTACAGACCATTAAAGGCCACTACAGGCCACTACCAATCACTACAGGCCACTACAGGTCACTACAGACCACTACAGACCCAACAGGCCACTACAGATCACTACGGGTCACTAAAGGTCACTATGAGTCACTATAGACCATTAAAGGCCACTACAGGTCACTACAGACAACTCCAGATCACTACAAGCCACAACAAGCCACTGCAGACCTGACATGTCACTACAAGTCACTACAGGTCACAAAAGGTCACTATGGGTCACTACAGACCATTAAAGGCCACTACAGGCTACTACCAATCACTACAGGCCACTACAGGTCACTACAGGCCACTAAAGGTCACTATGGGTCACTACAGACCATTAAAGGCCACTACAGGCCACTACCAATCACTACAGGCCACTACAGGTCACTACAGACCACTACAGACCCAACAGGCCACTACAGATCACTACGGGTCACTAAAGGTCACTATGAGTCACTATAGACCATTAAAGGCCACTACAGGTCACTACAGACAACTCCAGATCACTACAAGCCACAACAAGCCACTGCAGACCTGACAGGCCACTACGGGTCACTACAGGTCACTAAAGGTCACTATGGGTCACTACAAACCATTAAAGGCCACTACAGGCCACTACCAATCACTACAGGCCACTACAGGTCACTACAGGCCACTACAGGTCACTACAAACTACTACAGGCCACTAATGGTCACTAAAGAGCATTACTGGTCACTAAAGGCCACTCTTGCAGAGGGTCTGTTGGAGTGGCCAGTCAGCCAAACACAAGATGGGGAAAACATACAAAGAAGAAAATTGGAGAAAAACTGTAGAGTTGTGAGATCTTTAATGACCACAGAGAGTCAGGACCTCGGTTTTATGTCTCGTCCATACTACAGTTTAATTTTTACAGCTCTGTGTCCTCGTCACTGCACTGGGACATTTGGATCCAAATGTAGTTCAGAGGATAAGTGCCCGCTTGATGGGCTCCTTTAACAGCAACCTAAGCTTTTTCTGGATGGTCTCCCATCCGAACCCAAATGTGCTTAGCTTCAGGTGGATGGCCTGTTTGAAGTGCAGGTGGTGTGGCTGCTATCTGAGGTGGAGATCAAGAACATTTGTCCCAAATGGTTATTCTGCAGCCCAAGGCTTTGTCTCCTTCACCAGCCATCCTCTGACACTACGATTTTCCTTCATGGCATCTCTGTGTCCCATGTGCTCTCGTATTCATCAGTTGCTCCCCACCTTCACATTCACATCGTCACTTCCACCTCACACCACTCAGAGGCCACACTGTCTTCCCCAACTCTGTAAGCCGATCCAAGTCAGGACCTCCTGAGAGGGTCGTCCTGTGGGCTCATTCCTGGGCCCATGGATTTTAGACGTGGACAAGAACCTCTGGAGTGTTAGCAGATGCACTCGTCAGGAGAAGAGAATCATTTTTTTCCCCCGGCTTTTGCAGCAGAAGACAGGGATGTAGATGAGGTGAGACCACATGTGCTAATGGCGTGAATGTCAGATTTGGAGATCCACCACTTTCCCCTTTTTTTGTTTTATCAGCGAGACTTGATGTGGAGCCGATGCCTCAAGTGCCTGAGCCTTCAAATTATTTTGTGATCTTTGCTGCCATCCAGTGGAGAAAACCAAACAATCCACCAGAGACGACTTCTGTCAACGTTTGCTGGACACTTTTAGCCCTTGAAGTTGACTTTTATCAATGCCGGCCTCTAAAGAGTCCAAAGAGTAGCAGAACTAAACATTCATGAATGATAACAGGACAGCTGAGCTTCGGTTTTGTTAAAAAAATGGAGACTTCAGGGTGGAAGGAAAACTAAAACAGCCGGCGTGGATATTTCAGTTTATTTGTCAAATTAAACAGGGGCTGCGATTAAGAGCAAGTGGGCAGCCCTGGGGACACTTAAGACGTCAGAGGTTCAGTGCCCCCATTTAGGCACAAGTCAGCCCCAAATGATAAAATGGGGCTCAGAAGAATTAAAGAAGGGTACAATGATACCTTCCATTGAGAATGGTCCTAAAATGTTAATGGAAGGTCCCAGAGCAACACAGGAAGACACCAGATAGAAGCAAATGCTAAAAAAAAGCACACAATGGTGGCATGATGATGTCACAAACATAACTTTATAAACTAGTAACAGGAAGGAAAAGCAAATGAAATTCCAGGGACTTCCAAAAGTAAGATTCTCAAAAGTCAACAGCCATCTTGCCTGCTGCTGTTGTGTAATCAGCTTAATTCAAAATCCATCATCCTGGCACATGTGGCACCCTGACACTCCTGTGAGTTCCATGCCCATAGATTCTGAGTCAGTGTGTAGCTGCCGCTTTCCACCGTACTCTCCTAAAAATGTACACGGCATTCATAAATGTTGTGTTTAATTTGCAGATACTTGGGCACCATCTTAAATAGTGACTCCAACTCCAACACCACACATAGCGTCACCATCAGTCACGTGGCTGGCAATGGGGTCAATAACACAAAGGACATGGATGGGCTCAAAGTGGCATTGTGATGGCATCGGAAAGAAGGCATTAAAAATATGAATCATTCTATATGACACACCACTAAGAATTACAGCTTTGTCTCTCCCCAGTCCCCTTGCCATGCAGCAGTAGTGACACCATTTGGGGGAGAAAGTAAAAAGGTGACAACTGGTGAGGTCACACCATGAGAGGTCCCCTTAGACATCTACCGAAGGGTAGCAACCTGACGTACCGAAGAGCCCACAAGGACTTGCTCACCCTAACCACCTCTAACATTAGCCCCCTGTGTACAGTACCTGCGAGCCCACGAGAGACAGCGATGCCACCACAGTACAATGTGTGGCAGACAGAGTCCTCTGCCCCGTGGCACACTAAACTGTGATGAGGGCTGACGAACCACTGGAAACTTGCAAAGATGTTTGACGTTTTCCAAAAGGTATTGAACTTCAGCGCCTCTGCCTTTTAATGTTCAAGTCCCTGCAGACATTCAGAGGATGTTATGAGTTGTTAGACTTGGAGGGTTTCGTTACATTAGGGGGTCGTTACTCGCGGATTTTTGTGCATTTTGTAATTTGTCCTTATTGGGATTGAGTTTATGTTTTTTTTCTTTTTTTCGACCTAATTTGACAAAATGTATTAATCTTCTTCTTTATTATGATTGAATACAATACACTTTATATCTGTATAGCCCAAAATCACACAAGGAGGGCCGCAATGGGCTTTAACAGGCCCTGCCTCTTGACAGCCCCCCAGCCTTGACTCCCAAAAATATCCTAGTAGGGAAAAAAATGGAAGAAACTTTGGGAAAGGCAAAGTGAGAGAGAGAGAGACCCCTGTCCAGGTAGATTGGGCGTGCAGTGGGTGTCAATAAAAAGGGGGGTCAGAACAGAACACAAGTCATCCTCACCACAATATAGAAATATTACAAGTACAGAGCAGAACTCAACAGGAGATGATATCCCATAATACGATTTGGATTTGCTCAGAGTCCTGGAGACCTCAGCCCATCAAGCTGCTGCCCCCTATTGGCCACTCCACAGCTGAGTCAGCGCTGGGCCAGCCAATCTGATGAACGGACCCCTCTACCCGACGGCTCCTACGATCCTCCATCAGAGCTGACTTTCCCTTAGGCAGGCAGGTGGGCCGTGGGCACCAGGTGCCCCATTTGAGTACCGAGAAGAGAAACAGAACAGGTGAGGATCCGTAACAAATTCGAACTGTCATGTGACTTCTGTTTTAGTGCTAATGACTAACCACGGAGAGGCAGTCTGTACAGTTAATCAGCAGCTCTAGTCAGGGTGTGCTAAACTGAAGTCGTGAGTCCTGTTCCTCCCATAAGAGTCTGAGTTCCAAAATAAAATGAACCATCGTAGAGTTGCTCATGATCCCTCGGCCAATGTCAGAACTCAAAACACGTCCAAGAGCTGTCATAAGAGAGAAAACAGGCCAGCAATGCTGGGTCAGATAAAGCAGGGGTCAAAACTGAGTGATCAGAAGAAGACAAAACAAAAGGGCTGGACGTACATCACGAGTCCAAACCAGAGAGCCCAGTGGACTTTAGAAGTGGACTACGATAAAGAAACCTCATGGACATGGATTACCCACGGAGTAGTCGTACTCGCTCGCCTTGTCGCTCTCTCTGCTTTTTAATGACTTCTTAAAACAATTTGTAATTATTAATGTTATGATAGATGTGATCTGGCATCTGGCTTGTCAATATACATTTTTAAATGGACTTTTAAATTAAAGATATACTGCTGGCATCACAAACCCGGACGTCTCAACTGCCTCTTAAAAAATCTGAAAGCCTGAGAGGTGCCAGAGGGCGAGCACAGAGGAGTAGAAGGCTACCTTACATCTACCACACGTCAGAGACCCTGAGGAACGTAAAGTGGAATAAATGTGATATTTGAGTAGTCAGCTGGTAGCACTGTGACTATCACCACCTAAGGAGATATGTGGCACCTCATCTGAGGATGGAAAGGGCAAAGGTCTGAAGAGAGGAGAAAAGTAAAGTGGAAAGGTTTCAAACCCGGCCCACTGACAAATAATGAGGACTTCAGGATCTTTTAAATAAGTTGGGTGAACTGTCACAACCCATGGTAAGTCAGGTGCTGTGGCATTGTGGGTACTGCGGAGAACTCACTTAAACCTCATGTTTCAGATGCTGTCTGAATGCTGGATGGGTTTCATTTGATGAGATCACACAGAGTGACAAAGGCTGGATAGGGAACTGGACATCTATGTGAAAGAGAAATGGCCAAAAAGTGAGCACCATATGATTAGAACTAAAATGTGTCAGTGCAGACATTGGAATGAGGACAAAATGCATCTATGAGGTTAAGTTACCTCATCTTGTGTATTAATATTCACTCAGCAGCAGAAGTGATTCACTCCGTTACTGGCACTCTAATGATGAATCATTCTGACTCGAGAATACTGATGAATTCATCCAGAGGAGCTTTGGAGGGAAGAAACTTCTGTTAGCATGTGGACACACCAAGCTGGACCTGCTCAACCCTGTACATCTGTTGTAAAAGGAAATGACGCAAAGGACAGGAAAAGGTTTGGGGTTCCACCCTGTATGTTACAAAGGCTGCAATACTGCCAAGTAGTCTCCAAAGACTGGGAAAGGCAAATGGCGAGAAGGAGCAGGCGGAAGTGAGATCAGTAGGTGGTGTGGTCTGGAGACGGAAGTGGAACCTGATTGGGGTTTAGGATGGAGAAAAGACACCCTGACCCGGGGTTTGACCCTTAGTTAAGCCAATTGACTGCCACCTATGTGCACGTTGGTGACACGATAAACATGTGGCACAGCTGGGCAGATCTGACCACATCTTACTGCCACCTGCAAGTCTGGGATCTGACAGGACCAGCTCTCCTATTGGTCAATTTACAAGTTCATATGCATGTCTGGGGGTTCAGGGTTTGTTTCTTAATAATTATGTTTCTCCAGAGAATCTATCTATCTATCTATCTATCTATCTATCTATCTATCTATCTATCTATCTATCTATCTATCTATCTATCTATCTATCTATCTATCTATCTATCTATCTATCTATCTATCTATCTATCTATCTAATCCTGCCAACTACGCTATCTATCTATCTATCTATCTATCTATCTATCTATCTATCTATCTATCTATCTATCTATCTATCTATCTATCTATCTATCTATCTATCTATCTATCTATCTATCTATCTATCTGTCTATCTATCTATCTATCTAATCCTGCCAACTACGCTATCTATCTATCTATCTATCTATCTATCTATCTATCTATCTATCTATCTATCTATCTATCTATCTATCTATCTATCTATCTATCTAATCCTGCCAACTACGCTATCTATCTATCTATCTATCTATCTATCTATCTATCTATCTATCTATCTATCTATCTATCTATCTATCTATCTATCTATCTATCTATCTATCTATCTATCTATCTATCTATCTATCTATCTATCTATCTGTCTGTTTTACTTCTGTGATGACATCAGTGTGACAACTGTGGTCACATGACACCTTGAAATGGCACAGCAAAAATAAAAATGAATCTTCAGAAGCAAAATCCTAATGAGAAAACAACACAGAATATACCAAAACTCAGGTATAACAACGCGTTGATGTCAAAGTTAAGAACTGTGAAGATTCCTGATATGCGAGGGTTTCCTTTGGCCTTTCCTCTAAACTTTATTGATGTCGTCTATCATGATGTTCCCTTCGAGTGCTGATTGTGTGTTTGTCCTTTGTTTTACTCCAAAGCTTCGTGAGCCGCAGCGCTGTGGTCAGTTTGGTCTCCGACGCAGCGGCACTAGAGAAGGTCCAGAGGAGCGCGACTGGGCTGATCCTGGGACTGAGAGGTCTGAGCCATGAAGAGAGACTGAAGGAGTTGGACGTTTTCAGTTTAAGGAAACACAGATTAACGGGGGACATGACTGAAGTGTCTTCTAGTATTAAAGGAATTAGTTGAGTGGATTGAGACGGTGACTTAAGATGAACACGGGGGTCACAGTTGCACACTTGCTAAGGGCAGATTTTGCACAAACGCTGAGAGTTATATCTTCATGTAAAGAATCACAGACATGTGGCATAAGTGACCAAGTCGTGTGGTGGACAAGAGGACTCCAGTGACCTTCACAACACGACTTGATGATATTTTGGAGAAATGAGGTGACTGGCTTGGTGAGCTCATTGGGCTGGGAGGCCTGTTCTCGTCACACCCTGGCAAATCAAAGCAAATCTGAACATTAGATGGTCAGTAGGTCCAGATGGGCCCTTAGCTCTGCTCCAATTTGTCCAGACCGGGCTGCTTCTCTCGCTATTTGATTATCATTCCGTCTCACTCAAGTACGTACGGGCCTACTCCGGAGCTGCAGCGGGCCGTTGCACACATTAAAGGGCCTCCATGCCGCACGTTTGGGAGTGCCGGCCGATGTCCGCTTCCTCTCCATGATCACAGAGTGATTTGCCCAATAAAGCAGTCAATTTGCGTTTTTCCTTTGTTTTTGTCAGCCTTGGGTTTTGTTGTTGTTGTTCTTCTTCTGTCATACACTAAATTACAGTTGCTTCAGTACTCGAATTTGCTTTTATAATTTTAAATAAAACAATGTCATTTCTGTGGTCTTATTTTATTTCTGTTTATTTTCTGTTTCTCAGTACATTCAGTACATTATTATGTCTTGCCTCTTTTAAACAAATTCCATTCTAAACACCTTCACATGTTAAGCTCTGGTTGCCAAGAAAGCTCTCAGCAGATGGACTCTGGCCCAAAACTGAATTTCCTAAATGTGTTCCTAATAGATGATTTTGGCACATTGTGTTGCATGTAGACCTGAAAATCCAAAGCTAACGCCGAGGGAAGTTTAACTGGCGAATCTGGGAAACAAAGCCGACTCTGCAGGCAGTCCTCTTCTCCGATAACTTCCTGATGGAGACGAAAGCCAATGATCTAACTGGAACAATCAATGTCACCGTGGTGCTGGCATGTCCTGGGAAATTATGGGAGAAGCGTTTCTGGGCTCGTTGAGTTTCAAGGACTGTTTGAACGGCTTTGGCAGGGCAGGAGACAGACTGGCTCAGGACGTCAAGAGGTGGCTCATCTTAGAAGGGAATCGGTGTGATCTGACGAAATGGAGAGACTCGGGGTCCCAATTCCCCTTTCATTGGATCATACATTTAGAAGAAGAATAAGAAGAAATTAAAAAAATAGTGTTCAGGTTACGGGCGAAACGGCCAAACAAAGCTCAAGAAGGTTGGGTGTGACTTTGGACCGCTTCGTCTGGACAGCACCTTGCTGGTGGGACGTCACGCTTACTTTAATTGGGCCTCACTCTGTAAACTGACAAATTCACTTTGAGACGTCACATCTTGTGTACTCAACGGTGAACACCTCAGCTATTTATGTGACAAAGCAGCTGATGCGTCCATCAGCTCATTCAGATGAGGGTCGGGGTTAGACGCTGCTGCTGTCACACACGCTCAGGCAGTGTATTCAATGTTTTTCGTTATTTCACTTGGAATATTTCCTATTTACTCTTTTCAGATTATTTGCCTTTTGTTCTTTCTCCACACCTTGTCTTCTATGTGTTGTGCCTGGGGAGGCGGGCCCTCCTGACACTGGAGCTCTGGGACCAGCTGGGGTTTTACATGGCATGAGGGTTGTGACATTGTGGCTTCAGCTTTTGTCCTTTTGCTCCTTTCTTGTGATTTGGAGGAGCTTTTTTCTTTGTGACTATTCTGGCTTTTTGAACTTTGACCCTGTGATTACGATTTCAGAATTTCAGACATGGCCTTGTCTGCTTTGGTTTTGCTGTTGGTATTCCATTCTTCAAATCAGTTTTTGCAGTTTGTTCTTGTTGTCTCACTGCATATTGCACCCTATGCATAATTTGTAGGTGACAAAGAAGATTTGATTTGATTTGGTTTCTGTATTTGGTTGTTGCTGTTTGGGGCCAGGGGTTTTAGAATTCCTCTCCTCCTTCCTTTTATTACGTGTATATATATATATTTATATATATATATATGTATGTCAATATATTGGGTGGCATTGTGGCGCAGTGGGTAGTGCTGCTGCCTCGCAGTTAGGAGACCTGGGTTCGCTTCCTGGGTCCTTCCTGCGTGGAGTTTGCATGTTCTCCCCGTGTCTGCTTGGGTTTCCTCCGGGCGCTCCGGTTTCCAAAGACATGCAGTTTAGGTGGATTGGCGATTCTAAATTGTCCCTAGTGTGTGCTTGGTGTGTGGGTGTGTTTGTGTGTGGCCTGCAGTGGGTTGGTTCCTGCCTTGTGCCCTGTGTTGGCTGGGATTGGCTCCAGCAGACCCCCGTGACCCTGTATTCGGATTCAGCAGGTTGGACAATGGATGGATGTCAATATATTTCAGTCTGCTCCCTTTTGGGCCTGTGCAGGTTAAGCGTTGGGTCAGAGAGCTGACAAGCAGTGACCATTAGAAGAGCGGAGTTGGAAGACAAAGGGTGACATGTGACCATCAAAGCCAAACTGAGAGACCAGATCTGTGTTCAAAAACTGAAAGCTAAAGTCAGAACCAGGAAACCATAGGACTGAGAAACCTTCAGAAGGAGCGATTTGGGAACTCAAATGAGGAGGTGACCTTTCAGCTCGTCACGTCATACCTGAAGCTCGCGACCTCTAAGGACACGCTCCCAGTAATGCATGACGTGGTCCTAGCAATGGGAGCCAATCATGAAGAAGAGAAAATGGCAGTCTATGAAAATCATTTCAAGATCTGAGAAGTACATTGACAAAGGGTATAAAGACAGAAAGCTGACACGGAGAAGCCCGCCTCTTGGGCTTGACGCTAGACAAGGCCGCGTTTTGGGTAAACCCGATGTGGCGCCCCACCAGTTGGCACCGAGAACGAGTGGAGCAGTCAGTGAGGTGCAAGCAGACATAAAAATCCTTCATTGTGTCCAAATGCATTGCAAACATTCAAAAACAATTGAACGTCTAACTAGAGGGACAAGTGACACATGTGATGCTGTGTGGCTGTTGGCGTGTGACATCATGATGTTTAAAATGGCCACTGATGTTAAACCACACCTGAATTTGCACACAAGCAGATGACACAAACACACACATAGGTGACAACGCTGCCGAATAATCAAGCATCTACTACAACTAACTGACATTCTGACAGCTCCTCTTTAAAGGGGTGCACACCTTCTGCAGGGGTCCGCTTTTTTAAAATGGTTTATCATTCCCTTGTCTTTCAGCGCCCCCTACAGGCTGCCGTGCCCGGCTCGTTCTTACAGTAAACGTCACTACGCGTCTCTTCGGCTTTGCTTGATTAAAAACGAATGTCCGCTCTTATTGAGCTACAGAATCTGCCCAGAATACTGAAATTTGCTTTCAACTGTTTACATCTGTCAACTAGGGAGACATGGTGTTGAAAATGTAACGACTTCTTAAAATAGACTAAACTACACAAATCACAAAACTTGAATACAATGGCGTGTAAATGATTACGGCTTTATAAACACGCTTGGGAAAGGGGGACCGACGTCAAACGAGTCAGTAAACGGCTTGGATATTTAATGCCTCCTATTGTGGTGGGGTCCACAGCTGGCAAATGTGGGACAGAGAAAGAGTGTCAAAACAAAGGGTGAATACTGGAAACAAGCCCCGGCCCACCCATCCCTACATCTTATTTTGATGACAGTAATCTGTCATTGCACAAGTGTGACACATTTGTCGACTTGGCGGAGCAATTGCCAAAACCTAAACGAGTCTCGAATTTCCTTAAAGTATGCGTTAAATTAAAGACGCTGAAGGTATTGAAACTCCATCCACATCTTTATAACTTTAAGACCACCGAACCCCCCACTGGCCTGTCCCATTACTAAGTGACTTTCATTTCCTGCTGCCTAATTCTGTTATTTGGACACTGTGTGATGGTGGGCTGCGATGGCACGTGGTTCTCTATAGTGATGTCCTGGTGGGAGTGTTGACATTACTAACATCACTGGACCACCACCAGGGGGCATCACGTATCTCATGGGTGAACCGATGATTTCTGAACCTGTTCCACTACAATGGATGGAGCCCCAGAGGTAATTTATTACTCCTGGCATAAAGACTTGGGTGGGAGGCTTTGGAAGGCAACAGAAAGTGGAGTGGGGGTCTCCCAAGCAAATAGGTGAATATATGTCCTGAGGGTGGCCTGGACATTTAAGGGAGATTTGAAGGAACAACATGGCATCTAGAGTCTCAAGGCCATTACTGAGCTTGACCTGGAAATACTTCATCACTCAGAGTCGAAAACCTCTACTGGCCATTGGAGTTAGGAGGACCAAAGGAAACCAGGAGGGAAGCCAGAAAGATCAAACAGGATGAGACTAAATGATGGAAGAGAAGAACGTGGCCATACCAGGTAAAACAAGAAGGGAGAGGGAGATCGGGAAAGGCCCCCCATGTCATGAATGTGAATTGAAAAGCACTCAGAAAGTCCAAGAGAAAATGCTGAAATTCTGGGTGGACTGGCCGGCTCTCTGTGAGTCTCCTTTTTCTTCATTTAGGACCTTCTTCCATTGGAGATGCACCTTTCTTGGATGTGTGTGGTGGTGTCAGTCTTTAAATAGGTCTTGGAGTCACAAGCTCAATGTGAAACCTGGAAGTGACATCTCCAGACTCCTCCTCTGGCATTGGTGGCGTTGGTGGTCATAACTCCTCAGGAGCTTAGGGTAGACGTGCCACCTTACCTTAGCCTATGTGTATGGTGCAACACACATCATGCCATCCTAGTGCACTGGGGTATTACAGACTGTTGTCACCTTTGCTTGGTGTTAGAGTGACGTCTTTGACTTCTAGTGTTTTTTTGTGAATTTCGTCATTTTCCCCACTCCCTAGTTGGTACTTTGCTCGCATGTTTGGACTGTTTGTGATTTGTCTCGTCTCCTTATAATTATGTGTTTAGGGTCTTCAGGTGTGACCACATCAGCTGGATTTATTCCTGCAGATTTGCTCAGACGTTTCGATTTGTTGTTCAGCTCTCGACTTGTGCCTCCCTCCTAGTCCTTGCTTTTTAGTTTTGTTGGTCTCACTCATTTTTATCTTTTTGTTTTGACCCTTGGTACTTTGAATCTCTTTGGTTATTTCATAATTTGTTTTTGCTTTTAAAAAAATGTAATTTTAAAGGTTTTGTTTAAGTGGACCAGGGTTTTTTTGGCAGCTTCCCTCTCCCTTTAAGTGATTTTGTAGACCTCAGGTCTTTTTTAAAGGATTTCTGCCTCTTTTGGTAGTTGATGGGCCCGAAATCAGAGTAGTAGGCCTGATCCCCAACAACGTGGAGATGACTAACAGAGAAGGAAGGTGCCTTCTGACACTGCGGTGTCCTGACAAGAAAGAGCTGCTCACGGACTTGAAGAAGCAGGAGGCAGGTGACCCTGCTCTCTGCATCAGAGGGGAGTCATCATCACCGACAAGCTGATCAAGGCAGACGATATCTCATCTACAATCTAAGAGCTCACTGACGCCTTTACTTCTTCACCCGTGTTCTCATTATGATCTTCAAGTAGGAGCAGGACGTCCAGCAGTCGAGATCAAGAACGAGTGGAAAAGTCGGTGAGGCTGACAGCAAATAGGCATAAAAAAGTCTTCATGGTGACAAACATTAAAAACCATTCAGCATGGAGCAGGTGAAGAACTAAATATGCAATCTGTAAAAGTTCATCCAGCAGTACTTGCTTCAGCACTTCAAGGGCTCGAACATCGAGATATGGAAGACCTTCCTCCGGATTACCACCATCTCTAGCACAAAAAAGATCCAACAGAGAAATTCAAGCCCGGCCACCTCTATCAGAGGACCATCAGTCCGAGTGTTTAACCTGACCACAAGTTCTGTGTCTCCAGGGCATTCCCTGGGGGCTTCTCGGGCTCGACTATTAAAGGACTCTGACTGATGCTGATCATCTTTCAGTGTTGGATCATTCAGTGGTACCGCCACACTCCCTCTGTGCCAACGTCCTAAGCTGTCATTTGTCAATCGTCAGAACATCTGCTCGGACTTCACTGATTCCTTCCATCCTTTACTCGATGGGGTGTCTCGCTGAAGGAGTTTGCAAAGCTGGCCGTGTCCTCTTCCCGTGCTTGTGCTGTTCTTTCCAAGACATTGTGTACGTGAGCAGGCACACACCAGCTCTCTGGGACGCCGGCCTCACGCCACACACCAGGCACTCACACACTCCACACAAATGCCGACTGCCTGTGTGCACCCCAGGCCTGATGGACTTTGCCCACACACATTGCAGACAGAATGCGAATGAAAGGAGGAAGGAGGAGAGTAAGTAGTTCATCTGTGTTCCACACTGACCAGATAACTGTCTAAAGAACTTGGCTCAGGATCTCCGGGCACTATGGGCAAGCAGGGAGGTTGGCACACAGCTGCGTTTTCATTAGGGTGCATACAAATATGAAAGCCTCAGGCACCAGCAGAGCCTCTTTTAAGGGCCATTAGGACTTGTGCTACCAGATTGTTTGGATCTTCTCCAAAGATCACAAAGCTGCTCCCAATCTACTGAAGGACTTTAGGGGCCTTTAAAGCCCAACCTGATGTGATTTTGGAGGAGTTAAGTGGATAGAAGTGGGTTTGTCAAGATTAGGACTTTTATTTGTCTATTTCTCAATTTTCCAGGATTTTTTTTTGTACAACGCCATTTTGATAAGGTTGTCTCCATTTTGGCAGCGGCTTGATCAATTGTTTTGGAACATTTGACCCCAATGTCATCCCTCCTGGTGTCATCGCTGCAGACGTATAAAGCATGGCGGAGCAGCACTCTGGTGATTCGAAAGCCAAAGAGGATACTCTGAGAGGTCAACGGTTTTGTTGACTTGGTCGTCGTAGGGGACTTTGGGACTTTTGATGTTAATTTCACGTTCATTGGTTGCCCTTTTTTGACCTTTGCACCTTAGGCTAGCTACAGTTTTTGACAATTCGCTAACAGTTCATCTCCTCTCCTTGTCATGGTGGATGGATTATTTAGTGAAGTGTACACAAACGTTTTGTGATTTTCTACTCATTTTATTCTTATTAAGTAATAATACTTTGATGATTGTAAACATGCTGTTAAATTTGCTTATTTTATTATGGGGGACCCCAGGAACCCACCCAGCCTTGACCTGTCACACAGACAGACACATACAGAGACACATCTAAATACATTAAACAACAGAAGGAGGGGAAATAAAAGTGAAACAACTAACACATCTGCAAAAGAGACCATTGATTAGCAAACCCTAAACAGATCACACGCGACTGAGTGCACTGAGCGCAAAGCGGTTAACGATTAACACACAAACAGTCCACAGCGGCAACGACGGTGAAATGAATTGAGCTGCCCACTGAACAGTTTCATGAATGTTGTGAAAGTTTTGTCCTACCGTGTTCCAGATTTGTATGGAGATCTGCTGGAGTTGGGAGCGGCGCTCCTCGGAAAAAAACGTTTACCAAACTCCAATGAAATCACAGGAACAAGTGGGCCTGGAAGAAGCACATAAATCCAGAAAGAAACTGTAATCCAAATCTGTAATAATAATAATAATAATAATAATAATAATACATTTTATTTCTATAGCTCCTTTCCCATGCTCAGCTAATCCAGAGGTGAGGTGAAGCCTCGAGACACCAAACATGGACATTTTTGCCATCTTCTCCTGGCACACCTTTGAAGTTGGCGCCACACCTTATTTACCCCCCGACAACCCCAGTGGAAAACCCCAAGGCTGACCAATGGCAAAGTACCGCCGGGGCTGCTGGGATTTGGAGTTCATTTAAGTGGCACCGTGCCACCTGAGGCCATCCCCTCCTCAACTCACCCCTGTGTCGGCCCTGTCTGTGTCTGCAGAATGGGGTGCATTAAGATGCTGGGCATTTTTAATGGTTATGTTTTACTTTGAGTTGCCCTAAAATTCTGAAATGACCTTTGAAATTGTCCGCCTTCACTACCTGCGCATATTTGTGAATAACATCTCGACATCTAAGCCAGCTGAGAGTGTCACAGTGCCAGCATTTCATTGGCGTCACCAGTACACACAAGTGAAACTCCACCCAAAGGGGACACTTTGAAAATCACCAAATTCAGAATCAACTTGTGCTGTACAAGCCCCTGGGCACTACCCTGAAGCCCCTCTGAAGAACCATGAAGAGTCGTCAGAATTACAATGTGAGCAAAAACGCGTTACAAGGAGGCCATGGAGGAGAGGTCAGCTTGGAGTGCAGAGAACAATGGAGCCCCGTTAAACTGCCCCAAGTGACAGGCCTTCAGGGAGTCGAGCCAGACATGTCAGCTCTGTCACCGTTGATTACTGCGCTGCAGGCTGACGTGCTGAAGTGACGCCGCCTTCTGGAAGCAATCGTTTGGCTTGAACGCTCCACTCGAGCCTCGGAGCTTCTGAAGACAATGGACAGCTTGCCGAGTGAAGAGAGCGTAACATTTCCCGTCAAGCGCTGCATGTTTCGCCTTCTACTGTACATCATTTCTTTTTGCTTGTATGCAGTTAATGAAGTGATTATTAAAGCGCTGCCCTCAGGAAGTTAATCATTTTCGACTGCGGAGAAACTTGTGGCTGAATTGCATTAGAGTTGTGGAAACTTTATTTGCATAAATGTTTCAAAGCTACTCAAAAGTTACAGAATGAAAAATGTCTGAGCCCCAGGGCGCACACAGAGCTCGATGACTTTCTAAATATCGGGGCGCACGGCTCGGGTTCAAGCACAAGGTCGGACTCAGAAGAGCGGACAAAAAGACATGCACACCCCAACTGTGATACACCACATACAGTATGCACCATTATCTACAGACTGTGTTTGTGTTTATGTACTGTGACTGACAAGACAGGGACAAGATGAAGACTTGAGGCACCACAGGTGAGCCCCCGTGTAATCGACGATCTCAAATGAACGTTTTCAGAAAACGCCGTTGTGATACGAATTTCCAGACGCGAGTCCATTGACGAGACTGCTGTGGTGGCGCTGGCTCTTTCAAGATGGCGGGTTGAGGTCGCTGGAACCAGAAGTGATGCTTCTGCTCCTCAGGCCGTCGTTCAGCATCCATTGTGATGGCAAAAGGAAAGGAGAGGCAATGGGTGGCATTGCCAACCCTCAACCCGGGGTGGAATTACTGCCCGATGAGCCCTGAGCTCGTCTCCCAATCGCACGTGTCTGACTATATATGCAGTACATCTATCTATCTATCTATCTATCTATCTATCTATCTATCTATCTATCTATCTATCTATCTATCTATCTATCTATCTATCTATCTATCTATCTATCTATCTATCTATCTATCTATCTATCTATCTATCTATCTATCTATCTATCTATCTATCTATCTATCTATCTATCTATCTATCTATCTATCTATATACAGTACTGTATTTATGTATTTGTTCACAAGGAGGGTGGCAGACTGAAGGGCTTTAGGGGTCCTCAAGGCCAACGTGATGTTATTTTGGAGGAGGTAAGTGGAAAGGACTGGCAAGCTTTGCTGGGGTGAGTGGTCCGCTCTCGCCTAAATGCTCTGATATGTGTGTGTCGTCACAGATGTAAGTCACAGTTAGAACGTCCATAACTAAAGCCCAGAGTGGGAGATGTATAAGAGGGGACGTGACCATTGTCATCACTGACCTTCCTCTGGAAGAGGACAAGTGATTATGTGAAGAAGTCTCTGCCGGACCTTCAGTCCCAGCTTTTAGTTTTCTTGAAGTGTCTGTGTGGACACATCGCTGACTAGACGGGTGCCAGCAAATGCCTCAGACTGCTGATTCTCTCCCACTGTGTATTGATTATTAAGGAATTATTAAGGATTTACAATATGTGGAGGACACCACACTGCTGGCAGAAAGTGACGGTGACCTCGAGCGACTGCATTAAAAACACTGCAATACAATAACAGAGGAGGAGGAAGACCAAGAAGAACCTGGATGGAGGACAATTCAAGAATTACGTCCTAATCAAGAGTCTAATGGAGAATCGTCAGGTCCCGGAGAGTCAAGTCTGTCGGGCCCCTGATAAGCGATGACACCAAATTAAAGAAACAGAAGCGTCCAGTCAGATGTGAACTCTTAGGGTGACCCCACTTCCCCGTACGTCTCACTGTTCACCCTAAGTTCTGTGTTGGACGAGGCTCGTTCACGTTTGTCCCCTCTCGTCACCGACTGCCCCAAATCCCAGAGACCCAGAGGTTAAACTGCCACGAATCCAATGAGCCACAGAGTAACTCCAAAGTTCAGCGCTGTCTCTTTCCTCTTCACCCTTCGCTCTGCGTTCTCAGGGGTCTCTTTTCTTTTTTGGATCTCCTCATTTCTTGCGCAGGTTGGACGTGAGACAAAGACGTGCAGAAGTGTCAGGTGTCCATTCGTTGGGCCTGCTCGCGGTGGAGTTTGTCGTGAGTTCTCTTTGTGTGTTAAGTGGTTCCAATGTGATCCTTCCCATGACAGCGCACTGTTCTCGGTGCATTTGCAGGGCTCTGTCAGGTCAGATATTGCTGTGTGTGCCCATGTGCTGAATTTTCTCTAAAACATCCAAAAAATCAAAGGCGTAAGCCAAATTCAACGGAACCTTTGTGTAAATGACCCTGACACACTATAAAAGTAAATCAAGGTCTTAAGCTCTGTGAGAAAACTTGCAACCACAGGCCCGCCAACTGTAATGTTTTCAAAGCTGGCATATTTTTAACATCTCAAGGAATTGCGAAAGAGCCTGAAATCGGAGCCGTGCGTAACCATAGCGATAACGAGCGACACACAGCATCTGAACTGGAGACGTCAGTCACTTCAGGTCCTCTCTCTGGAGCCACTGGTGCAGCAGCCCGTCCAGATGCAATGCCCCACATTTCACAATCGTTTCTCACCATTTAGAGCCATAAAAAATGAAACCCGCTGAGATGTAACGCCTCTTGGTGTGAGGACCCCTGAGTCGTGGCTCGAGAGTCATGCTGGGCAGTTGGGGTGGCATCAGTCGTTTGTGTCCGCTTGTGCATCACGGTGGTGGTGTCAGATCACACCAGTCTTTAGACAGTTTACTGTTTCATATATCGTATGACATCTCATTAAATATGCTGGACTTGTAGAGACGGACTGTTTAGGTTGTGGAGTCTCAAAAACCGCCGGTCAGTCGCGACCCAGTCAGATGTTCATTCGTGAAACGCCAGACCACCCTCAGACAGAGGACTGCCCCTTGTAGGAAGAAGACACATGTCTAAAAGAACAGAAACTTTTAAAGGATGGCCACTCCTTGTGGCTCACCATGTGACCTGACGTTGAGGATGTGCGATTGCACGACTAGGAATCGCAGTGGATGATGGGATACATGACTGGGTGGCGACTCCTCAGCATAATTGTGTGTGTGTGTGTGTGTGTGACACATTTCAACAGCGAATCACCACACCACCTGACAGCACCAGCGGCTACGCCAACGCCCTCCTGGTATAGCGAGTCCAGCTGCACACCTGGCCAGTCTTTTACATTCAAACAGACAAACATGAGACAGCAGAGCCCCTCTGTTGTTTGTGGGGCCCAAAACCCCCCACTAGGCCCTCCATTCCCGGCCCTCACATTGGATACGTCGTATTTAAGAAAATGGAGGTGAAGAGGAGACCTGACTGAAGTGTTGACAATTATGAAAGGAGCGAGTCCAGTGGGTCAACTTTAACAGGAGTTCATCACGAACACGGGGACACCATTGGAAACTTGTGACGGGGAAATGTCACACAAACATTAGGAAGTGGACCACAGATACGTGGAATGAGGGACCAAACAGTGAGGTGGGCAGGAGGACTTTAGGGACCTTCAAAACTCGACAGGACTGGACAGGACTGGCGAGCTTTGATGTTCTCTTGTTGAGATGCACTTCCAGCGGAGAGCTCAGCGATGTCACCCCTCGCATACCTGGGAGCTGCCCCTTCGACTTGTTTGTCATGATGAGTCACAGACTCGGGAGGTCACACTGCCTGACCGGCGGTCTCCAATTCTCACTAAGATTACAAGAATGAAGTCAATGAGTGAAACCCACTGGAGGGGTCGTGTAGTGTAATGGGGGGGCTTTGCATCATCTCTAAATGCCCCAGTTCTGTTCTTTTTTCCATCCTGTCCGCCCAGTTTAGGGTTGCAGGGCTTAGAAGTTGAAACAGGAGCAGGTCAGTAAAGAAGTCAGTAACTGTATGCACAAAATTTGATAAAACAAATTTAAAAAGGAATGTCTGGTTAAACTAACAATTGTTTAAATAACAGTCTAACAGATAATAAGGAAGGAAATAAAAGAAAACCACTTGAGAAATTGTGTTATACTGCTAGCCACACGTTACCCACAGCTACAAATCCTAAGTTCTAACAAATAGTAAATGGTAACTTGGTAAGGACCATTGAGATAATGGAGGCCATGAAGATGGCATGATTGTTTTTTTCTTTTTCCTTGAATAATAATAAAGTTTTCATATTTTAAAAGATTTTTCTTTCTTGCCTTCTGTACAATTTTGGCATTTATAGTGCAGTGATGTGGAGTCTCAAAAGTTCATGCAGAAAGACAATTCCCCCTCGGAATTAACAAAGTAAATCAAATCAAAAAATAACAAAAAGGCTGTGAGCAGCCTGCTCAAGGAGCCTCACCTCACGTCCAGCTAATCTCCCAACTGCTAGCTGCAGGCTTCTGGCCTAACGGGCCTCATCCAAGAAGACCTGGCAAAATAAATAGGAAAGTCCCAAAATAGGGCAAAACCCCAGAAGAAAGGGTTAGGGTGAGGAGGAGGAAGACCAGTGTGTGTGCAAAAAGGCAAACAAAGAATCTTTACAAACAAAGGGTTTATTCACAAAAATAGAAAAATACGGGGAAGAACTCAAAAGGGCAAAATTAAGCAAAAGGAGTGCCCTAAAAGTCAAACCAAATGCAAACCAATTCAAATCCACAATTCATAAGCAAAGTCCAATGACAGAATGAAAAAAGAGTCCGTAAAATCAGAAAAACTAATCAACAAAACTAGCAAACCTCACCAGAATCCTTCACAAATGCAATGATCTCCTACTCTTGAGCCTTCTCAGCCATAGGGCCGGCTCAGAAATGGCCCTACCTCCTGGGGGGTTCCATAAAGAGTCAATGTATGAGTAAACCATGAGAGACATGATATCAAATCATGAAAGATACCAATTCCAAACCAACAATAGCACGTAAGCCTACATAGGTGGGAGCGGAGGATGCCATCATCTACATGCTACACCGATCCCTCTCCCACTTGGACAGAGGCAGTGGTGCTGTAAGAATTATGTTTCTAGACTTCTCTAGCGCCTTCAATACCATTCAACCTCTGCTCCTTAGGGACAAGCTGACAGAGATGGGAGTAGATTCATACCTGGTGGCATGGATCGTGGACTATCTTACAAACAGACCTCAGTATGTGCATCTCGGGAACTGCAGGTCTGACATTGTGGTCAGCAACACAGGAGCGCCACAGGGGACTGTACTTGTCCAGTCCTGTTCAGCCTATATACATCAGACTTCCAATACAACTCAGAGTCCTGCCACGTGCAAAAGTTCTCTAACGACACTGATATCATGGGCTGCATCAGGAGTGGGCAGGAGGAGGAGTATAGGAACCTCATCAAGGACTTTGTTAAATGGTGCAACTCAAACCACCTACAACTGAACACCAGCAAAACCAAGGAGCTGGTGGAGGATTTTAGGAGGACCAGGCCCCTCATGGACCCCGTGATCATGTGTGCAGAGGGTGTAGACCTATAAATACCTGGGAGTGCAGCTGGATGATAAACTGGACTGGACTGCCAATACTGATGCTCTGTGCAAGAAAGGACAGAGCCGACTATACTTCATTAGAAGGCTGGCGTCCTTCAACATCTGCAATAAGATGCTGCAGATGTTCTATCAGACAGTTGTGGCGAGCGCCCTCTTCTACGCAGTGGTGTGCTGGGGAGGCAGCAATAAGAAGAAAGATGCCTCACGTCTGGACAAACTGGTGAGGAAGGCAGGCTCTATTGTTGGCATGGAGCTGGACAGTTTGACATCCGTGGCAGAGCGACGGGCGCTGAGCAGACTCCTGTCAATTATGGAGAATCCACTGAACAGGATCATCTCCAGACAGAAGAGCAGCTTCAGCGACAGACTGCTGTCACCGTCCTGCTCCACTGACAGACTGAGGAGATCGTTCCTCCCCCACACTATGAGACTCTTCAGTTCCACCCGGAGAGGTAAACGTTAACATTATACAAAGTTATTGTCTGTCTGTATAATGGCATTGTTATCACTCTTTAATTTAATATTGTGTTTATCAGTATGCTGCTGCTGGAGTATGGGAATTTAATAAAGTATCTATCTATCTATCTATCTATCTATCTATCTATCTATCTATCTATCTATCTATCTATCTATCTATCTATCTATCTATCTATCTATCTATCTATCTATCTATCTATCTATCTATCTATCTATCTATCTATCTATCTATCTATCTATCATATAGCACCTGTCATATCTATCTATCTATCTATCTATCTATCTATCTATCTATCTATCTATCTATCTATCTATCTATCTATCTATCTATCTATCTATCTATCTATCTATCATATAGCACCTGTCATATCTATCTCTCTATCTATCTATCTATCTATCTATCTATCTATCTATCTATCTATCTATCTATCTATCTATCTATCTATCTATCTATCTATCTATCTATCTATCTATCTATCTATCTATCATATAGCACCTGTCATATCTATCTATCTATCTATCTATCTATCTATCTATCTATCTATCTATCTATCTATCTATCTATCTATCTATCTATCTATCTATCTATCTATCTATCTATCTATCTATCTATCTATCTATCTATCTATCTATCTATCATATAGCACCTGTCATATCTATCTATCTATCTATCTATCTATCTATCTATCTATCTATCTATCTATCTATCTATCTATCTATCTATCTATCTATCTATCTATCTATCTATCTATCTATCTATCTATCTATCTATCTATCTATCTATCTATCTATCTATCTATCTATCTATCACATGCAGATCCTTGAGTGTTTGTCCCACCTCTGCAGTATTTCACCTGTTTGATGTTCACTTTTCCTTTATTGAGGGTGGCAGGGGGCTGACAAGAAGTTTCGTCCTCTCTGACTGCTTTTCGATGAGCGTGTTTTGTTCTTTGCTGGAGGCTTTCTTAGCGTTGTTTGCTGTCTGATGGCTGCCTCATCCTGGTATCTTCTGGTCTCTTTTGCATATTTTTGTAGTGTTGTTTGCATCTTGCAGGGGGAGTGTGACTCTGATTTAGGGTTTTCCACTACAGTTGGTTCTCATTGTTTGCTGGGGTTCCAGAAAAAAATCCATGGATACGGAAACCATAAATACTGAAGCATTAATCCTATGGGGAAAATTGGGGGCAAAGATTCCTGGAAATGCAGATGTGACCGTACTAATGATCTCAGTTCCTGAACCTAGAAGTCCCACCTCAACGCCTTTGATCGTCAAATATGAACCGCAAAGGGAGAAAGGAAAAAAGAAAAGAAATCAAAATCAAGGTGTACTGGGGTAACTTACCACATCCGAGGTCACGGATTTGTCCTGTCAAAATGAACTAAGACTCCTCACAGCAACTGAATTCTAAGATCTCAAACAACTGAATATAGATCTTCGTCCCAGAAAAGATTAATCCTCCGGTCACATCTTTGTTGTTCAGACTTTGCCTTTTTTGCTGTGTGCGTTCAGAGAGACGCCCGTAGAGGCTCACCTCAAGCTTGTGTGCTTGACAATGCGTGTCAGTTGAGTGTGTGACGAGTCTGCCACTAAGCACCTGTCACTCTGTTCATCAAAGGCCCCAGTAAGCCTCCGTAAGCATGTGGAATGGCATGATGGCTCGATCTACACCTGGAATTCACAAACCCACACCTACCAGTTGCCGTTTTACCACTCGAGTGAAGGCCGTGGCTCCAGCAGAAGACCAAAGGCAGCATTCCAGCGACGCTAAGCAGGCAGTCCCGGACTTTTGGTAGGTTTGTCTTGACTTGGCCACGAACCGCACCAAGGTCCAGATGTTTATTTGCTTTTGTGCGACATGCTTTCAGATTCCACTTCTAAGTTTACCTTTAAAGGACTTCCATGTGTTCTTTGTGTGTGTTTCCCTTTAAAGGGACTCCTTTAGTTTCGTCAGTTTATTTATTTTTGACTTCCCAGGGAGTCCTGTTTTCATTTCGCTCTTTGCTCATGTTTTGTTTTTTTACACTTCAAAGTGTTTTTTTGCGTGTGTGTTTCTAGTGTGGACACGCGTGGGACCGCTGCTCCGTAGGCCCAGGATGAACTCTTTCCCTGGGGGCTTCTGTTTTATTTTTATTGGCGTCTATTTAACTATAAAGTGGCCGAAGTGTAACACAACGCCATGGAAAGCCCATCGTTTTGCTGTCTCACTCCTCACTAATTAGTTTTATCCTTTTAAAATCAGATCAATCTTCGGTTTAGAAGCAGGATCTCAAGTGCCTTAGTAAAACAAAAGTGAACTCCAGATAAAATACGACGTCTCCGTCTTGCTGTTTCATTTTAAACAACAGTAAACGGTGTAATGGGCCACAGCTGGGAAGATGATTGCTTAATTAAAGATAAATGGAGCAAGGGGTCGCTCAACACTGAATAAAACGTTTGTTGTTTGTATAAAATATAGAAAGAGAAAGATGAGTCCCTCGAATCTATAATCCACATAGTAAAATTGTTCTTAATGGACGGGGGATTTAGCAGCCATATCAAGTGGAAGAATGGCCTCGTTTGTATCTCGGTAATTGTGCTTGACTGGTATTTGAACTGGTTGGATTTGTTCTTCCTTGTGGTTTCATTGTGTCCCTTCCATTATGAGGGTCATCTCTTACTCACAGCTGTCTTGAAGGGGTGCAGACAGCAACCGTCAGGCACCTCCTGGGATGTCGCTATGCGGTCCTCACATACGCCTGCATGAGGCCTACCTGTTCATCTGCTTATTATTTTTCAAACAGGACATGTTTTACTATCCCTGCAAGAACTGTGAAAGTGTTGAGATGGTAAACTCTTCAGAGTGTGTGCTTTAGCTCGTGCTTAGCTCCATGTACATTCCATTGTCATCATGTCATTCCTGAGTCATGGAGGGCACTGGCCCTTAGAACCAACTCTGGTCAGAACACCAGGCCATCACAGCACGCTGGCACTCGTATGGCGTCAATCGATCTAACACAAGAAATCCCGAGAGAACACAGATGGACAAAAAGTCCAGAAGTAGCGCTGACATCATCGTGTCAACAGAGCACAGACGGAGATCTCGTTTCATATCTAGAGAGGGCAGCACGCAGACTCTTCCTTCATGATATTCTTTGGAGGTATGTAACGGTACCACATGATTAGCTATTTTTATAATTCATGTTATGTATGATAACAACAATACCGTGAAGAACCAAACAGGAGGAAACTACTTCAAAAGCAATTGAGCTGACTGGGTAGGCCCTCAGAGTGAAGACAGATTTGGATCCGCAGACCTCTCAAAGGTTTCTCTTCACTCAGAAGACCTAAAGATTTCTTGGAAGCCAACGTAATGACACCTCGTGTGTGTGTGTGTGTGTGTGTGTGCGTGTGTGTACGGTTGTGTTCTCTTACTTACATTTCCATAGAAAGGATCTACAAGTGTATGTGAGGACATCTCAGTGCACTGGTGTACAGTACATTCCTTTTGTGTGAATGATTGAGCTTTTCACACATACCTGGTCTATCCTGACACATGTTGGCTCTTAAATCTCCTGAAAGCTCTAAACGTTCTCTCAGCTTCGGCCCAAGGATGGAGGCTCCACTGGCAACAATCTGACCAGAACCTCTGCCTCCCTCCCTCCCTTGGATTTCCTATGAAAGTCTGATAAGATCTACTGTACGTCAGGCTCAGTGGACTGACCCAGAGTTTCAGGCTGTCCAGTAGGTGGCGTGCTCTCTAGTTTTAGAGGGATACGCAGACCTTCCTGGACAGAGCAACTCTCAGTAATAGGCAGACTGCCTTCAGCGTAATTTAGCGAGCCACGTGTCGTCAAGTTAATCTTAGTCTTTGACTCCAAGCGTGAAAGACAAATTAGACAAAACTAACAAAGCACTTCCTCCTTACTACGGTTTGGAGCAGACGTTACTGTGGGAGATGACGCTGACCTCATCCAGGAGACAACGGTCAGAGACCATCCTGAGACCTACACCGCTTGGTACAAAGCACAGGGGAAATGCAGAACTTCATTTTTTAATTGAAGAAAACGCAACTCTGCTTACTTACCTCATGGGTTTAAAAGATTAGCTGCCGTCACTTTGAAATAACGTCCAGCTTACCGTGCGTCGGAGGCTAAGCCCCGCGGAGCTGATTTGTGACTCCTTCACCGCTACCAAGAAGCGAAAGGCCACGTTTGGTGGAGCGGGATCACGTTGACGTCAGTGGGCGAGAGTGTGGGCTGCTCAGCATATCATGCAGTTTGTGTCTGAAGCTTCTCCCGTGAAGGCGTACAGAGGAAATAAAAAATGGACAACGTCACAAATAAGCAAGGCGTGCCGGAGATCTGCAGCGGCTGTTGACAGGCATCCGCCATTTTATGAATTGTAAGGATCAACGCTTTCTATTAGGGAGTGAAAAAGTCCAACGGATTTGCTTCCTTTTCCAGAGTGTCAAGCCGTACATCCAAATGAGCTTGTGGTTCATTTTTAAGATCTGAGAGGCTTGATAAGATAAATAAGATTTCTGATTGAGTAACAAACCCACCAAAAGAATATTCTGTTAGGCGAAGGTCTGTCTGTCTGTCTGTCTGATGTTAGCTGTTAGGCTTTAATTATCCAGGAATTGAGACTCACTGGAGTTTTGGGCTTGTCCCCAAACAGTCTGATGTTTACTCCATTATGTTTGTAAGTCGCTTTGGATTTACAAAGAAATGTAAACGTTAAGTAACATAAATCTGTTCTCGAGATTTTGGGGGTTCCTGCAGCGTCTGGTGTTAACAAAGTCTTCTCGTTGATTTGATTTCTTCTGGTTTAACGTGTCATGCGTCTGATGCTTTGCTCTGAATGTGCCACTTATCACCTGGCAGCCTGCAGTGGACACTTTGCTGTGACTTTGTCCGTACTTAAGACCCTCACACGTTCTTCATTTTTCTGAGGATTCAGCCGAGTGCAGAGAAGCAGAGCCAGGCCGGGTCGGGGGGGTTCAGGGTGACATCTACAGCCCGCTCCTTACAGACCACTGGGGAAGGCCGACTCTGGTGGGCCAGTCAGGACACAAAAGGCCACATGGAGGCGCACTCCCGAGTCTCTGCCTGGATTCCTGGCGCAGACCATCGCTTAAACTGTTGTCATTGATAAATACGGAGCCTGTGCTTTCAGCTTGGATTTGACTTTCGCTATGCCAGATAATCAGGAGCTCTGCCAGCTCTGGGCGCTGACAATGTCATAATATTTTAATTGTATTCTTTTATGTTTTCGTTTGGGAAGAAGAGAAGCCGTGGAGGTCTTTCCAATCTAAACCATGAGCCCTCGCTTCCTGTTGTCCAAATTCAACAACCCAGAAAGTCAAACTCCGGGTGTCCCTTTGTTGAAAATCCATCTGCGTTTATTATCAAAATACGAACATCCAATAATAGAAGCGTGGCGATGATTTGGGTTATGAAGACTGAAAGGCCAGCTAGTTCAGCCCCATGAATTACTACCATCAGTGTCAAGTCTGCTCCAGAAGGTTTCGTTCATTTTAGATTTCGTGATCCTCCAACAGTACATTTTGAGCGAGTGACACATGTCAGAGAGAGTTAAAGCCCACAAACGACGCGAGAACAAACGAAGTTCAGTGCACACGCTGTGCGTCCCGTCGACACGCAGAGTCAATTCACCCAAATCAGGGCTGAAGAAAGTTTTTATTTTAATAAAAGTAAGAAATCTGATTGAATAAAAAGCATCTTACAGACCCAAAGTCATCATATTGTCCAGTGGCCTTTTGCTGTGCCACCTCTCACTTTCTCTGAGTCTCTGTGCCTTACGCTGAGCCGATCCGAGGGATTTCACGCTCAGGGACTTCATGCAGTTTTAAGGAGCATTTTGTTTATTAACGTTGATTTCTTTGGGCACCGCCATTTTGTTATGCAGGTCCAGATTGTCAGGGTGTGGCCTTAGGGGTCACGACTTCCAGGGGTGAGTGGGTGAAAGGTAAAAAGGTCGCCATCTTGTATCCAGTGTGAAATAATCAGACACCACGCAGTTCAAGAAAGGTTTGGGGCCGCCACCCGTGTGATTTCTCTGGCTGCAATGGGTTTTTGAAAATGGAGACAGATGTGTCCTTGACGGGGTCCAAAACAAGACTGAGGGTTCTTGGAAAAAAGGAAGTGACGTGTTTCTGGCGCTGGAACCGGAAGTGACGTCTTCAGGGTGGAGTCAGGCAGGTTTGGTCTGCAGAGACAACAGAAGAAGGTTTAGGACACAGCGCCACCCCCTGGCCTGGCGTGGAATTACCTTCACTTGGTCCTACAGCTCCCTCCTATTTTCACATGTGTGTGAAAAAAGCTAAAAAGAGAAGAGCTTATATGTGCTTATTTCAGTCGAGCTGCTGGTGAGGACCTTTTGGGTGGTGCATTCTGCCTTCATGGACTTGCTGGTAACATTTCTTTGCTTGCCTTGCTGACTCTCGTCTCGTCTTCCTCTCCTTAATTTTAAATTTCTCCGTCATATTCATTGTTTTTCTCAACATTGATGTAAAATTAGTTGTTTCCTGACAATTCAGATTCAAGAGTTCAAACAAAGGTCAGGTCAGGTTGGGGTTGCTGCAACCCACCACACGATGAAACAGCTGGGGATCCTGGTTGGCAACCCCCCAGGCAGTCCCACCCTCTATCTGCCACAGCCAGGTGCTATGTGGGCGTCCCCTTGGCCTGGTCCTACTACTCCGGTCACCAATAATGAGGGTCCTACTTGTTGGATCACCCTCGGGTAATGGTGCCACACGTCCGTAGTGCCGTAACTGATGCTCCCTCACAATGCAGGTCATGTGCCTCATTCAGGACTCCATGAGCGACACAAAGTCACACCAGCGGGACCCGAGGATTCCCTAAAGTGACACAGGAGTCCAGTCCTTGTCTCAGGTCACTGGATGGCGTCCATGTCTTGCAACAAGACAAGAAGCACCAGGACTCTAAAGACTTGGACCTTCATCCTTTTGCTGAGATATGGGGAGCCCCACACACCCCTTTCCAGCGACCTCATGACCCCCAAACTCTCCCAATCCATCACTAAAGACATAAATGTCACTGCCAAGGTCAGTAAACCTCTCAATGACGAGGTCGACACTCTCTCTACAGACAGACACACTGCTGATGGCCGTCACCAGGATGTCATTAAAGGTCTGGCTCTTTGGTTTTTATCAGGACCCTCACAAGCCCAGACACTCTGACTCCTTGCTCAGTCTCTCAAGACCCCCGATCAGAGCAGCCCTTGACTCTGTGAAGATCACAGCATCGTCACCAAAGTCCAGATCAGTGAATCTCTCTTCACCAACAGATGCCCCCCAGCCACTGGACCCCACAGCCCCCCAATACCCAGTCCATTGAACAGAGTAGGAGCAGAACACACCGCTGATGGACCCCAGAATCAACTGAGAGGGTCTGCCTCCACTCTGCACAGCACTCACAGTACCAGTGGACAAGCCCGCCATTACATCCAGCAACCATGAGGGGATCCCACAAACCCTCAGGAAGTCCCACAGGGCCAAGTCAAACGCTTTATGAAAATCGACAAAGGCTGCCAAGAAACTCTGTGGATATTTGGGTTTCACATTAGAGTCGCGTTCATCAGAATCGGCTTTAGCACCACATGCTAAGTTTTTTCAGAATCTGATCTGAGAAGTTCTGTTTCTCTTGCCGTTCACATTTCTCTAAACAGATCAGATCAGCGTTACTCACCACGCAGTGTGAGTGGGAATGTCACCTCCATCCACAGCTGCTCCCATTGGTGGTTGAACTGGCAGTGGTGGCGTCTGTTTGACGAGGACGTCTGAGACTCACCAGCCACACACGGTTGGCAGTGACACAAACGGCTCCATGGCCAAGTCTCAGTGTATCAATGAATGGCACGGGAATCGCATTTAGTGAACCGCCCCGGGGCCAAATGATTGTTCTGCTTCTGCAGAATCCAACGTCCAGCTCTCCTTGAGTCTCAAAAGGACAAGAAAATGGATGTTGGGATCACAACGATATTCTGTCATCACTTAACTCAGTTGTAGTCTCCATTAATTTTACTGAATCAGCCCACAGTCTCGGAGTTCTCTTTGACTCCAGCAGGTCATTTAAAGTGCACATCACAAAGTTGTCCAAATCAGGTTCCTACCATCTTAAAAATGTTGGGAAATTAAGGAGCTTTCTAAATAAACAGGATTGTTAGACATTAACTCCTGCATTTATTTCTAGTAGTATTGACGACTGCAATGCGGTGTTCACTGGATGTTCAAACTGTTTTTTATAGAGCCTGCAGTTAATCTGCCAGAACAAGAACAAGAAAATACGAACACATAACACCAGTCCTCACGTCCTTACACTGGCTCCCGGTTAAGTTTAGGGCAGATTTCAAAATCCTCCTTTTAACATATAAAGTATTAAATGGCTGAGGTCTGGCTTACTTGTCTGAACTCATCATGACTTACAAACCTGAGCGCACATTAAGATCTCAAGATGCCGGTCTGCTTAGGAGTCCAAGGGTTAATAAAACAACAATGGGAGGTCGAGCTTTTAGTTACAGGACCCCTAAACTGTGGAATGGTCTGTCTGCTACAATAAGAGATGCCCCTTCGGTCTCAGCTTTTAAGACTCACCACTTCAGTTTAGCACACCCTGACTAGAGCTGCTGATTAACTGTACAGACTGTCATTAGCACTAAAACAGAAGTAACATCCATCCATCCATCCATTTTCTAACCCGCTGAATCCGAACACAGGGTCACGGGGGTCTGCTGGAGCCAATCCCAGCCAACACAGGGCACAAGGCAGGAAACAATCCTGGGCAGGGTGCCAACCCACCGCAGGACACACACAAACACACCCACACACCAAGCACACACTAAGGCTAACATGACAGTTCTTATTTGTTACGGACCCTCACCTGTTCTGTTTCACTTCTCTGTATTCAAATGTGCCACTAGGTGCCATGGCCCACCTGCCTGCCTAAGGTAAAGTCATCTCTGATGGAGGATTGCAGGAATCGTGGGGTAGAGGGGTCCTTTTATCAGATTGGCTGGCCCAGTGCTGTTTCAGCTGTGGAATGGCCAATGGGGGGGGAGCAGCTTAAGGCCGAGGTCTCCAGGACTCTCAGCAAATCCAAATCCTATTATGGGATATCATCTCCTGTTGAGTTCTGCTCTGCACTTGTAATATTTCTATTGTATTGAGGATTACTTGTGTCCTGTTCTGTGTATTGTATTGACCCCCCTTCTCTTTTTGACACCCACTGCATGCCCAGCCCACCTGGTAAGGGGTCTCTCTTTGCCTTTCCTGAGGTTTCTTCCATGTTTTTCTTTGTCTTCTCAGAGAGTCGAGACTGGGGGGCTGTCAAGAGGCAACGCCTGTTAAAGCCCATTGCGGCACTACTTGGGTGATTTTGGGCTACAGAAAAATAAATGGTATTGTATTGTATTGTAAAATGGAAGACAGAAAAAGAAAGATGTTGGGAAAAGAGAGACGGGCATTCCAGTAACAATCGATGGCAGCGTTTCAAAGACATTCGGAGTCCTGCGCAAAAATCAATTTATTGTAGAAACAAACAAACCGAAAACAAGAAGGAATTTGTTGACAAATAAAATTGTGAAAACACAAGAAATCAGTCAGCAAGAAACCAGAAGACACCAAAAATAGCTTTGGAATAAAAAGAAAAAGAAACTAGACAACTAGAAGAAAGAAGAAAAAAAAATCACAAAAATACAAAAGACTGCGCCACTCAAAATACCCAGGAATTCGTAAATAAATCCGAACCCACACTTCAGTGGCCAAGAAATGAATGAAACGCCTCAGGCACGATTCTGAAGACAAAAGGGTTTTAGAATCCAACTGGCACAGGCAGGCACAGAGGATCAGAGAAGAGGCGAAGCCTCCGGGCACGACTGACATCGAAACTGAGACGTGAAGGGCAGAACCCATCAGCTCTGAGCAGACCCCTCAAGGGGGACCTGCTGACAAACCCGGACAGGTAGAAGGGACCTAGGGGCACCTTGCCTGGCATTGCTGCTGAGTTGGCACTTTCTCCACACTGAAAGTCAGATTGACTGGTGGCTATGAACTGGCCTGGCATGAGCAAATGTTTGCCACTTTGTTTGCCACTTTGGTTGCCACTTTGGCTCTTCCCAGCTCTGCTTCTGAACGTAAGGGTTCAAAAAATGTAAATGAAATGAATTCCAACATCTACAGACCCCCAGCCTGCTTTATTGGTGGGCCGGGAAGGCCAAAGACATCACAAAAAGGACTTTTATCAGAAAAATACACACAAGAAGAAGAATAAAGTATACAATTGAAGAGAAAATAATACCCGCTTGTATCCCTGCCAGGCTACCTCTGCAGGGGGTCTCAGCGCCACGCCTGCCGTTTGCTTCCTGTGTGTCTCCTCAGACCTTTCACTTTGGGGGTCTGGCTGAAAAGAGCACTTACATCCTAGCCAAAGACCCTCCATTTATCTTGAGCTGTTATACGGATTAAGAATCAGCACAGCAGAAAGAGGACAATAGAAGAGAAAAGCAAAGGTCGTCACCGAGAACTCAAAATGGCAGTGGCCTGCGCCAAACCGTTAACTAGAAGTCGAAGGAACAGCACGTTTATATCACGGGGGGCCGCATCTTTGTGGGCTTATCTGCAGGTCGTTCTTTACAATGTCCTCAGCTCCGTCTGCTGTCACAATCGCTTTCCTCTTCCGTTTGTACTTTGAAGGTTGACTTGCCTGGAGCCGCAGGAGAAGGGGGCTGCCCTATGAGCTGCTTGCCCATGCGTGTGCCCCTTCCCTGCCATTGAATTGGCGACTATACAACATGCCCACGCTGGTGTAACCGCCCCTAAGGTAACGTTGACACAGGACACTAAGGTATGTTTGACGTCACATAGCAGGGCATCGTGTTTAATGGGATGGCCGTCCTGCCACCACATCGTGGTCACCCGCCGTAGCTCTGCGCCAGTCTCTGCTCCACTTCTGGGGCCTTCGGCTCCATTTATCTTCATGGCCTCCAGTGCTCCTGTGATGCCCTTCGTTAGCTTGACGGTGTCCCCTTCCATGGGGTGTCCACTGTGTGCACTATGGGCACTATGTGCCCACGGCCAGGTGTGGAGCAGCCCATGTGGTGGTGGTGGATATCCTGTCAGACCATCCTGGCGGTCCTTTCAGAATCCAAAGGCCACTCTCACTCATCAGAGTCGATGGACCCCAACACCTGAAGCCATCAGTCGTAACAAAGATATGTGAAGCTTGTGACACGAGAGGCACGTCAATGGTGGCAGAAAGCAGCTGACGTGTGGCACAAAGTTCTGCAGGCAGGTGGTGAGGAGAAGGTTGGCTCACAGAAATGGCGGTTTGCCCAGCTTTACTGAGGGCGCCCCCTGCAGGTGGGGTTTGTTTTTTTTTTACGTTTTGTTGTTTGAATTTTACGCACTCAGTTGATGAAAATCGATTGGCATCATGGAGTGCCCGGCTGGCAGGAGGGTTTCTTCTTCTATTCTTTTGTAATCATTTTGTAGTTTCCTTTCATAGGATGAGCTCGTCCTTCTGTCTGTCTGTCTGTCCGTGTCCCTCTGCTCCGCTGCGTGTTTGCGTCTCGTACCCGCAGGCGCGTTTCTGTTGCTCCCGCTAATCGCGCGTGTGCTTGTCTGCCATGCTGTGATGCTCTGTTCTGCTGCTGAGCGTGTCGTTCAGGTGGTCTGTGCCATTTTACGCTGGCAGCATCTCCCGTGGTGCTGAAATGCTTTGACGGCCTTTGGCGGATGCCGCTGATGTTGGTGAGTGCACTGGAGAGTAGGATGTCTGCTCATGGAGACGCTGACCACTTGTTGAGGAAGACCCCCTCTTCAATCCAGTGCCCGCTCACTTCATCTAAATCCTGCTGACCACGACATTTAATTCTGGCAGTCAAGACTGGGATTCGTTTGATTTTATATCAACTTATGCCTTCCCACAGAAATCCAAACACCTGGGTTAGGGTTTGATTTGGGGTGAGGGGTCTGTGTGCCACCCCCAATGCCAATTGAAGCTGTTTAACCTCAACTGGGTACTCTTTGGTGTTGTCTTCAGAGATATTTTTGTCTTTGTTTCTACCCCTTAATGAACCGGTCGGGGGGCTCGCTCCGGAGTGGGCACTGACGCTGGATGGCCTGATCACACGGTGTCACCCAAGGCCTGATTGCCCGAGGGTGGGCACCACACGTCGTGTAAACAGTCCAAGCTGCCTTGTGGCCTGTTAAGCCTAACCCTGATGTCAGGTATCTTCTGTGCTCCTCTGCCCACTCCCGAGGGGTCGCTGCAGTTTATTTCCCTTACACCCCCACATTAGCCCCACAATTGGGGACAGCGATCTGTGGGGTCTCCATTAGTCAAAGTCGACTGGGTGGCATTGAATAACGGCAGAACAACCAAAGCTGGCGTCTTTATAGAAACTGACTGCCACCGTGCCATCCAAGTGACGTGAAGTGCAGTTGTGGAAGCAGCGCCTGGCGCTCTTGTCAGGTACCGGGCAGCTAATTCGGGTATGGCGGTCAGAGTCCAGAGTCTTAGCCACAAGGCGGGGAGATCAAAGTAAAATAACGTTAAAAATACAAAAGAAAACCAGCATTTCCAGTAAGGCAGCCATAATGAAAAGAGAGATACGCAGACTTGAATTCTCTTACTTTTTTAACAACTTCCCAAAGTCATTGTTGTGCAGTAATGGAAAAGACTGAATAGGCAAGAGCTGTCAAAAGCAATTAGTGGCAATGCGGGATTGTCACATAAAATCCCATTTTAATGGAATTTCAGTGAAAACAAGTAAGAGTACATGCCCAATTTCAATGATTATACCTTTACAAATGAAATGTTCTCGTGTTCTAAAATGATTAGCCGTCCTGCTGCCAAAATGAAAACAAAGCCCACATCCCTTTTTATTTCTTCTTCTCCTTTGGGATGAGAACTTGGAACAAAAAACTGGAAATTCCACAGAAAGCCTCAGTGTTTCACTGCCCTCTGCTGGACAGATGTGGTGATGCGGCAGATTCCCTGGTTAAAGCGTTAAAAGGGAGAGGCCTGAAGGTCGGGAGGCGCAGCCATTTTCATGAGGACATCCGTTCTTCATCTGCACTCCACCCCGGGGTGGTGCGGTGTGGTGCTTCACACTCCACAGGGCCTGGCATTCGTACTCATTTTCTGGCTCATTGGTGACACTCTTGTCATTATTGTCACCTGTGCCAGTGACTTTCTTACTGCCATGCGCCAATCAGCATTCAGCAGCGACCTGAGTGAACTTCCCTGACTTTATTCAGGACTTGTGGAACTTCTATAAAGCACAACTGTCACTGATGGCGAGGTCTTCAGATTAGACGCACAATTAATCGGGAGCGTCTGTGTGGCAGAAAGGCAGGAAAGAGCCGAGGTCTCCAGTGTGCCAACTCGTTTAATTACGAGAAATGACAAATGATGACCGCGAATGGCGCGTCACGGGTCCTGTGCTGCTCTTCTGTGTCTGACTTCTTACTCCTGTGACGTCCTCCACCTCCGACTTTGACATTCAGCCCTCGCACTTGTTCACTTCAGCCTTCCCGATATTTTGACGACGATTTCGAGTTTTGACCTGACCGATCGTTCTGATTTCCTGGCTAAGATCTCGGCGAGTTTCGTCTCCTGCTCCTTGTTTCTGTGTTCATCCCAAGGGCTTCAAAAGCGTAGAGGAGCAGGACACGGAGTCACCGACTGGGGCAGAACAAGCAAAGAGATGACATCCTGGCTGAGATCCGAATCAAGAAGTCGGTAGCACAAGCGTCAAAGCCCAAAATCCGAGGCCAGAGACTCCTAACTACCTTCATATTCTTTCTGGACCGAGAATGACCCTCACTGCTTCTCTCATCCAGAGGCGTCACAGATATGATTTATCCTACAAAGTGGCCAAAGCGGTGCAAGGCCTTGAAATACGCCAGATAAGTAGGCCCAAATCCCACCAGCCCACCCGGAGGAGGTGCACTGAGAGACGGCTTAGCTTCTACTAGAGAAACAGCGGGCCAAAAAGCACTTCAGAATCAAAGTTCAAAAAACGTATCATGAAATACTCTGAAAATGTCCCACAAGGGAGGGGATCACCGTCAACCCCTGGCTTCTCCACACTGAGTAGCATTGCTTGTCTTGTTACAATGGCACCTGTCAGGGGGGTGGCATATCTTAGGCAGCTGGTGTGTTGGGCAAGTGACTTCAAAATGGCAGGACTTCTCAGGTGTTCCTACCAAGAGTGGTCCAAGAAAGGACCACCAGTGAACCGGTGACGGGATCATGGGCGCCCGGGGCTCACTGATGCACTTGCACGTCTGGTCTGATCCCACGCAGAAGCACAAAGTGCCGAGAAAACTTAATGCTGGTCATGAGAGAACATCGCAGACCTCACAGTGCAGACCCCCTGCCCACCGCTGAAAGTCCCTAAAACGGGCATGAGAGCGTCAGGCCTGGGTCACGGAGCAGTGGCAGGAGGTGGCCTGGTCTGAGGAATCCTCTTTTCGTTTCAGTCTTGCGAATGGCAGCAGGATGCATTGTGGGAAGAACCTGGCATTCCTGTGGATGTTACTTTGGCACGTTCCTCCTGGGGGTCTCGTGGGGTGACTGGTGCTTATCGAACTTTGGATTTAAGTTTGCTGTTCCCGTCACTCTTGTTGTGCTGCTGTTTATTGAACTGCTTGTCGTTCCCTTTGAAAAGTGACAGCTTTGACCTGTAGGGTCCCAGTTTTAAAATTAAAAAGACATGCGGGCATTTCTCACTCCGCTGACGCTTAGGCCGTCAAGACAAAACAGTTTAATGCAATTACACGTTGGTTACGGCAAGAGAGGCTCAGGGAGGTCTTACTGAAGGGGCCGAGGACCTCCAAAATGTGAGGAATACCAAAGCAAAGCATCGGCAGCAGAAGCTCACCCTCGGATCGCCAACGACGCCTCCTCACCTGACAAGTTCAAAAAGCTGGAGGAAAAATGGAGGTGCAGCAACGATGGAAAAGACATTCTGTATAAATTACAATAAAACATATAATAATAATAAAAAGAAACCTTCAAAAGACGCCAGCGCACTCGGCAGCAATTCAATTGTAACACGCCATCTGACAGCCAAATGAAATGAGACAAAAGCCACCACAACAAGGGCATCGTCCAAAACCATGCCAGCGTGGTCTTGGCATTCACTTCATGTTTTAAAGACAATCCCTTTTCCTGAATGCTTGGGCTGAGAAGGACATCAGTGAGGGTACAGAATATGACTTCTGGCGTACTGAAACCTAGACGTGTTTGTGATGCGCCATCTGTTGGAATGGCCACCACAGTGCATATTTCTCTGTTATATGACATTTGCCATGGGATTCATAAGAGCACTGCTAATGTCTGTGATGCACCACATGCTGGAATGACAAATGCGGTGTATTTTATTGGTACAAATGTCTGTGATGTGCCATCTGTTGGAAAGACAGAACACAGCAACCAAATACACAACGACATATCCTTTTATTAAGGTGGACATTGGAAGATTTTAAAAGCCTCGCCTATTGTAATTCTTCCTGGCTACTGCTGATTCACTCATGTGGGGTACAAAGATGGCAATGGCTTCATCTTGCCAGGTGGTGCTGTTCTGGTGTGGGGTCTGTCCTGGGTCTCTTCATATGTTTTTAAGTTCACCAATGTCTCAATGCCAGACATATTTTAGAAACGTGTACAGCTTCATTAAAAATGAAACACTGCAGTCTCACAGTGACACAAGGATTTGGGTCCTTTGCTATGACACTTGTAATTTGGCATCGGTGGGTCCTGTTTGGTTTTTTGTTTTGTTTCTTTCTACAGCTTGTTTGGAGCCCCCCTAAGATCAATTCAGTGGACTGAGAGTGATAAGGAAAGGCGCCTACACCAGTCTGTAGGAGGTCCACCAGCTGCAGAGCTTACTGGAGAGAGGGGATTGTGTCGAGGCACAGAGGTGACCAGGAGCCCCCAATCACACGGGTCACGATGGGAGAAACCTTCAGAAGGTCCACCACCCCTGCAACACTCAGCTGATCTGAGCTTTATGACAGAGTGGCACCTGAAGGACTCTCAGACTGTGAGGAACGAGAGTCTCTGCTCTGATGAAGCCAAGCTGGAACTAACTGGATGACCTCAGTTCTAGGGGTCCTATCTTGAGCAAACCAAGATAGGTGTGCAATACAAGATGGTGACAGCATCGGGGTCTGGGAGATTACAAAGGGGCGAGGGAAAGATGAACGGGGCAAAGCTGGTGAGAGGGTCTCGGTCAGCACCAGAGGCTCACCTTGCAGCAGAGCAGTGGCCTTGGGGACAACTCAGAGAATGTCCTTGAGTGGCTCAGCCAGAGCCAACTGATCATCTCTGAGGACACCTGAAAGCTGCTCTCCTCTGATGTCCTCCATCCAGCCTGGTTGATCTTCACAGAGGAATCCTCAGGTCCAGCGGTGCCGGGGAAGATGGATTCATGGGTCAATGGGATCTTTTTGATTTTTAAGTACATTTTCAAAAATCCTGCTTTTGAGCCGTTTGATGACGGAGGACATGAATTGAATTGATTTTAGCACAAAGCTGCAGCATAAGAAAACAAAGTGAAGGGTCTGAAGACTTTGTGGGGGCGCTATATAATATTTCAATTTTAAATTCTCAGATCACACAGAAATGTCAAATCCATCTAGTTAAGAGGAAAAAAAAGAGAACCAAATAAACGCAGAAACGCGGGAGCTAAACGGAGCTTCCTCGGCGACACGCGCCTTCACATTTTAGGAGGACAAATGGCCGGGAGCTCCTGTGAAGTTACACGTGGATGAGGCGAGCAGCTGCTGAGGAGAATTTCATGTCAGCGAGATGGCCGCGCACGCGCTTCACACAGTCACACGGCGTCCCCGCCAAGGCGACACATTGCCGACAGCTGGACGCCTGTGCCGGGCTTGTGGCGGGGAGAGTGACCAGCAGAGGGAGCCAAAGTAGCACGGAAGGGCTGCCGCTGAGCGGAGTTTTTAAAGTAAGGCGACACCTGCGCTGTGTCACTGTCGCCATAAAACCGGTGGCTGTGCAGATAGATAGATAGATAGATAGATAGATAGATAGATAGATAGATAGATAGATAGATATCAAAGGCACTAGATAGATAGATAGATAGATAGATAGATAGATAGATAGATAGATAGATAGATAGATAGATAGATAGATAGATAGATAGATAGATAGATAGATATGTGAAAGGCACTATATAAAAGATAGATAGATAGATAGATAGATAGATAGATAGATAGATAGATAGATAGATAGATAGATAGATAGATAGATAGATATGTGAAAGGCACTATATAAAAGATAGATAGATAGATAGATAGATAGATAGATAGATAGATAGATAGATAGATAGATAGATAGATAGATAGATAGATAGATATGTGAAAGGAACTATATAAAAGATAGATAGATAGATAGATAGATAGATAGATAGATAGATAGATAGATAGATAGATAGATAGATAGATAGATAGATAGATAGATAGATAGATATGTGAAAGGCACTATATAAAAGATAGATAGATAGATAGATAGATAGATAGATAGATAGATAGATAGATAGATAGATAGATAGATAGATAGATAGATAGATAGATACTTTATTAATCCCAAGGGGAAATTCACTTACTTCATTCTCCGTTTCTCTTTCTCGTTGTACTTGTCGGTGCCATTTTGATCAACACGTTCTCCCGTTCGTTTCTTCGTTTAAAATCACGTTTGAGGCAGCAGGCAGCGGTCAGTCCCTGCAGGTTACCCCTCAATCCTTCCTAGACGTACGCCTCGTCCAGAACTTGACGGGAGGCCAACTGAATTGACTGGACGTCCCGTAGAAAGGACCCCCGTTTAGAGGCTCACACTGCGTGTCAGGACAAAAGCCAAGGACCTCTCTGGAGACCTCCGTGATCACAGGGGGGTCTGTAAAGCTTAGAGCTCCACCTGTGGCTTCGGAAGACCACCAGTCGCCTGTCCACCCAAACTGGCGAGGGGGTCTCGGTCAGCACTAACAACAAAAACAAAAGAGACTTTCAGATAGAAAACAGCAACGTTTTTTAAGAAGGTGACGTCAGTTTCGTAATTTCAGTCCACCTCCTTGGTTATTAAGTCCTGGCAGCACCAAGCAGACAGACGGACTGTGCGTTTTATTAAAGATCTGAGTGAAGGCTGATCCTCATAATGGGACACTGGGGGGCTACGCTGAAGTGCGGCACCAAGGTGGCTGTAAGGCAGTCACAAGGGACGCATTGAGGACCTGGGCCACCATTTGGAGGTGAGTCACATGGAGGCACTGCCCGGCCGGACAGCCTTCCCATTGCTGGGTGTCGACCACATTTAATTGGGAATTCCAGAATGAAACTCCTCCACGTTCTCTTGGTGTCACCACGAATGTTAGTTACCCTGGGTGTTGACCCAAATCCTTGATGAGGACAAACAAGCGGACCCTGCCATCGTCGCCCATATCCTTGTTTGCTGACATTTTCATAAACTCTCCCACATCCACACTGGTAACCTCCAGACTTCTTTTAAGAACCATAAGTCCTTCTAAAGGATTCCCTGCTTTTCCACAACAATCTCCTCAATAAAGAAACCGTCGAAGCCTCCTGCGTAACCTCAAAGCCACCACATCTGTCGCCTAAACGCATTTTCTCAACCCAGTCTGGCGGCTGCCAAACCAGGATGACTGCCGGCTTAGTCACTCGATGAGTCGCGTTGTCACAGGCGCTCGTGGACACGGCGTGAATTTATCTGCTGGATCCTCTTTATACGAAAACGGCAGATGAAACGCTTTGGAAAATACTTCATGTGTAAAATCACTGGAGAGGAGCAGATGGGCTAAATCATAAGCGGCACGTTTGGCATATTATTGGAAGGGCACTATACAGAGAATTTAAGGGAAAGCAAACGCCATGGCAGAGGTGGACGAGCCCATGGTAGGGTCAGCACCATGGGGGGCTCAACAGCTTGAGCATCGTCACGTACTCAGGGTGGGCCGAGGGGATTCTGCACAGCGTTACTCAAGAAAAGGTTTGGGGCAGCCACCCGTCTAATAGCCCAGGCTGCTAAAGGGTCTGTAAGTGGCACTGCTGGGCACAGGCTGGAGTCCACAACTGAACTGCTGCCTTAGTGAAAATATGGCGGCCAGAAGCAGAAGTGACGTCACCAAAGGTGAATCAGGAAGGTTCTCCTGTGTTTGGGCTGCAGAGGAATCAGAAGAAGGTTTAGTGCACTTCGCCACCCCCTGGCCTGGCATGGAATTTCCTTCTCTTGGTCCACAGAGCTCCTTCCTACTCACATATGTGTGACACGGCTCATCTATCCCATCGCGCTAGAAGAAGGAGCTAAAACATCAGCCGAGAGAGAAAGAGCATCCTCTCCAGAGCAGCGGTGGGCGCTGTCACTGCGGCCCCCTTCTAACGTCACTTCCTCTGAGCTCACGAAGCTCCGGTGGCAGCCGCAGTTCAGATGACTTGTGACCTCATGGCGTCCCTTTGGCCCCTCTCGTCTGGCTTTGTCCTCATGTCCTGTTAGGCGGGGGGCTCACCTGGCTTGTCCTGTTCGCTCTCATCTTGTTACACGGAGCCCACCGGTGATTTGCTTTTCATTTCCTGTCATTTGTGAAGTGAGCTTCGCTTCACGATAGTTGTATAAATTCCACATACGGAATCTTTAACTCACATTATCACTTGTAAATCTATGGGGGGGCCCTCCAGCCACACTTCAAATGGGGGTCCTTGTAGGCGAAAATGCAGAACCTGAGCTACAGAGGGGCACCTGAGGGTTTGGAGGCCGTGCCATCTAACGCAGATCCACTGTCACGGTGACGTGATGGGCTGGGGGGCTTGGCTTCGTCTGTGACGGGACCCTCAGCCCTGAACGTGTGCCCTCGGTGCTTTGGAGGCACCTCGACGCCTCTCATCTCCTCTCTTAGCCATCACAAGGTTTGATTTTGCCAGTTCACCCAGTGTGCTGTCCGTTACATCTCAATGTCACTTCTTCTCCCTACTGTGCCAGTCTTGCCTTGTGGTGCCTCTGACGGACACGATGGCAACACCTGCAGACAGCGCCAGACTGGACACACTGAGGCTTTAGGTGTCACCCAGGATAGGACAATCTGCCACCTTCGTATTGCTGGTGAAGCCACCCACCATTGGCGAGTGAGGAATCTGACCACCGTGGAGACGAGAAACAGAAGTGGGCTGACAGGGCCGCGGGTACACAGCACATTTGGAGGGCACCACACAGAGATGGCACAGTGGAGGAGCTAATAAAGGGTCCTTCCAGGGGGCACTGAGCGCTAATTGTGTGTGCGGGGAAGTCGTTCCACTGAAAAACACTGAAAATCAAACGTGTGGCTGTCCTGTAATTGAGAAGACCCTTACTGTCCACCCTCAGGGGGGCTTCAAACCCCAGCATTACAGCTGCCAAACCTCAGGGCGCAAGGTGGGGGGACTCCAGAAACAAGCACGGGATAAACGAGCCCCCCAAACCACACCAGGAAGTGAAGAGATTAAGACAGCAGGCGATTGGCTGCTGCTCGTAACTTTGTGCTTTATTTTATAATTGCCTTGCAGGGTCCCGGAGGAGCAGACTTCACTTATCTCAGAGGCACTTGCCAGCGGGGAGATGAGGAGCAGTCTTCATCAATTCATTAAAAGAACACAAAGAAAACCACAAAAAGAGTCCGTCGGGCCCATTTAGAGGAATCCCATTTGATTTGTGGGGGTCTGGACGGAGTTCCTCATCGCTTGTCCCCCAAGTGGCGCCTATTTCAGGCGAGCCGGAGGAGTTCTCTTCTTATTTGGTACGTGCGCTCACAGTGACACAGGTAATGAAACACAAAGAGCAGAGAAGGCAAAAGGAGCTCGTCAGGTCCGCCCTTAATTGGGACCACCGCGGCCCCCTCCTGGACTTCACCAGAGCCGGCTGTCGAGCTGCTCTGCCACCGCTGACCTCATCTGGCAATTCTCTGTCAGGAAGGAATCGGTGGAGGCCAACACTGATCAGCACCACATCAGCCATAAATTCCAATTGTTATTGTAGCCGCGTTTCTTCAAAGTTTCCAACATCGTGCAGCTACCGAGCTGGAAAGGTTTAGGCGTTGAGCGCGACAACACAGACGAGAAATTCAGCAGGCCCAGTGTCTTCATTTATGAAGCTTTAGTGAGATTTAAACAAAAACAGTTGACACAAAATGAAAAGAAAATGTGACGATGCGCGGCAAACACCCTCTTATCATCAGTGAAGCGTCACATTCAGGCTCCCGTATGTGAATTACGATTATTTATGTTACTGCATTCATTACTAGCAGTGCGACCCGTCTAAGACCTGCTCAGATCCACGTCATGTATCTATTGGAATGTCCTCTGTAAGAAAATGACTACACATACTTGTGATCCGCCACCTGTTGGAATGACAACTGCAGTGCATATGCCAGGTATATACCATTTGCTGTGAAGCATTGCTAATGTTTGTGATGCACCATCTGTTGGAATGAAAAATACAATGCGGTTTATTACTGCAAATGTTTGTGATGCACCATCTGTTGGAATGAAAAATACAATGCAAAACGTTTGTGATGCACCATCTGTTGGAATGAAAAATACAATGCAGTTTCCATCCATCCATTATCCAACCTGTTATATCCTAACTACAGGGTCACGGGGGTCTGCTGGAGCCAATCCCAGCCAACACAGGGCCCAAGGCAGGAAACAAACTCCGGGGAGGTTGCACACGCACACACACGCCCACGCACACACACACACACACGCCCACGCACACACACACACCAACCACGCATTAGGAACAATTTAGAATCGCCATTGCACCTAACCTGCATATCTTTGGACTGTAGGAGGAAACCGGAGCACCCGGAGGAAACACACGCAGACATGGGGACAACATGCAAACTCCACGACGGGAGGACCCGGGAAGTGAACCTGTGTCTCCTAACTCTGAGGGGGCAGCGCTACCCACTGCACCACCGTGCCGCCCACAGTGCAGTTGATTACTGCAAATGTTTGTGATGCACCATATGTTGGAATGAAAAATGCAATGCATATGCCTGTTATATACCATTTGATGTGGGATTCTTAGAAGCAGTGCTACTGCTTGTGTTGCGTCATCTGTTGTTTGCTGTGTTGTCCTTGTATGTTACTCCAGTACTATGAAGACAAGTTCCTAGCACACCTTCATGTACCTGGCCATTACTACAAATGTTTGTGATGCAGCATCTGTTGGATTGACAAATGCAATGCCTGTTATATCTAAAACCTTTTGCTGGAATGTTACAACATTAACAACAGGACGGACACACAGAGAGACACTTCTCCTTTTAGATTTATGTTACTGCATACGCTCATTAAGAGGTAGGCCTTTACCCTTGACAGGCAAACACTCTGACTGAACTGATTCCGTTGTTATATCAGAACCTTAGCACCAAGACAGAGACTCTGCCATTATGGGACCTCTTGCCATGTTGGGTCCCTTATCTGACCTGTTCACATCCAAAAAACCATAAAATCAAGACAGCGGGCAGCAGGCACAGCACCAGGCAATGGCACCACCAAGGCAATGCAAAGACAGACAGAACATGGCGACTAACCAAGCAACAGGAAAGGAGAGCATTGCTAGAGCAGCAATAAAACGTATCATGTATTCTGAGAAGAAGTCGCCTTCACTACTGCAGGGCTGGCGAGGTTTGCTTCTCCGAGCCTGAGAGAGCAGAATGAGTGGAGTTGGCGCACGTTACACGCCCGTGTTACCCGCTCGCCGTCTCCTTTGATTCACTTACGACTCACCCTGCAATTCCTTCTCGGCCCTGCGGTGACTTAATGAGTTACAAGCAGAACTCCGAAAGCCTTTCATAGTCACTAAACAAACAGATGCCTGCGACTAAATAGTGGGGGTAAAAAATAGAATATAAGGAAGCAGAAAAAGGCTGATTAGAGAACGTCCCGTTTCAGGAACGGCCGCTAATTAAAAAGACCCAGTTATGTTTTCAGTCACTTAACAGCAAGCTGCAGCTTCTCATGTTTGCCTCAGATTTGCTTTTTATTTCATTCACTCAGGCCACAAATCGTAGCTTCAAGCAGATATAATGTGCAATGCAAGAATAATAAAGTCGAGGCTGCACTTTGGGTTTTGATAATTAAAGCAGCAGCAGAGTTCTAAACGTTTGTTCGTAACACGTCCTTTGATCTTTGGGTTTTTTATTTCTTTGATTCATGTGACTCAGAGCTCACTGGTTAGAAAAAAAGAAAAAAGGACCAGAAACTCAAATGTGTTTGTTAGTAAGAGACGAGCGTTAGGAGAGCGTGACGGCCGACAAAGTGGAAAGCTGGACACGTCCCTCACTGACTCACTGACTGACCCACTGACTGACTGAGTCTCTCCGTGAAATCCCAGCTTGATGTCCTGTCACAAAGGCCCAAAGCAAATTCAAAGTCACTTCAACTCAATGGAGCGTCCTGTGCGGGTGACGCAGTGCACACGGAACACCTGAAGGGGCCCACAGAAACACTTGGGGGCTTCTGGGTCACGTTGAGGGCTTCTCGTTAGGTCAAACTTTTATTGTTGCTTTTGGGTCAAACCTTCTGTGTTTTGTTTTCAGTCTCAAACATTTTGAGCTCCTTCATGTTCTTTAATGGGCCACCAGGGCGGCCCCAGACGTGAGGACACCATCTGCTCGGCTCAGCTCTGCTTGTCTCCTCTCCTCTTCTCTTCTCCTCTCTTCTCTTCTCCTCTTCTCTCCTCTCTTCTTCTCTCCTATCTTCCCCACTCCTCTCTCCTCTCCTCTTCTCTTTTCTTCTCCTCTCTTCTCTTCTCCTCATCTCCTCTCCTCTCTCATCTCCTCTTCTCTTCTCCTCTTCTCTCCTCTTCTCCTCTCTTCTCTTCTCCTCTTCTCTCCTCTCTTCTTCTCTCCTATCTTCCCCACTCCTCTCTCCTCTCCTCTTCTCTTTTCTTCTCCTCTCTTCTCTTCTCCTCTTCTCCTCTCCTCTCTCATCTCCTCTTCTCTTCTCCTCTTCTCTCCTCTCTTCTTCTCTCCTATCTTCCCCACTCCTCTCTCCTTCCCTCTTCTCTTTTCTTCTCCTCTCTTCTCTTCTCCTCTTCTCCTCTCCTCTCTCATCTCCTCTTCTCTCCTCTTCTCCTCTCCTCTCTTCTCTTCTCCTCTTCTCTCCTCTTCTCCTCTCCTCTCTTCCCTTCTCCTCTTTTCTCCTCTCTTCTTCTCTCCTATCTTCCCCACTCCTCTCTCCTTCCCTCTTCTCTTCTCTTTTCTTCTCCTCTCTTCTCTTCTCCTCTTCTCCTCTCCTCTCTCATCTCCTCTTCTCTTCTCCTCTTCTCTCCTCTTCTCCTCTCCTCTCTTCTCTTCTCCTCTTCTCTCCTCTCTTCTTCTCTCCTATCTTCCCCACTCCTCTCTCCTTCCCTCTTCTCTTCTCTTTTCTTCTCCTCTCTTCTTATCTCCTCTTCTCTTCTCCACTCCTCTCCTCTTCTCTCCTCTTTTCTTCTCCTCTTCTCCTCTCCTCTCTTCTCCACTCCTCTCTTCCCCAGACGTTTGCCAGCGCTGGGCTCACAGATTCAGGTACCATTAAAGTTCTCCTCGCGTTCTGCTTTGTTCGTTTATTTATTTACTGTTAGTCTGACTTCCATTGTTTCCTTTTCCTATTTTCCGTGACAGGAGGTACGTGGAGGAACCAGAAGTGCACAAAGGCCCCCCAGGCCACCGTTCAGCAAGTCCCAGGAGGCGCAGGCCGGTGGCCGAGGACGAGCAGCCCCCAGGTATCTGCCCTGTAACTGAGCCCCACCAGCCACCAATCAGATCAGACGGCCTGGCTGTGACTTCCTGCCCTGACGGAGGGTGACGTTTCAATGCCCCTCAGCGCTTTATTTCCACTTAAATCCCCACAGATGGCGCATTTTGTGAGTAAAAATAGAAAAGCACTTCCTGTGCCCACAGATCTACAGATCGACTTTGTTAATTCGGTTACACTCACGCTTCACACACCGTGAAAGTGAATCGTGTGTCTAGGTGCTGGAGGAGCTGGGCACAGGCTGGTGGAGACTGGCACAGGGAATGAGCTTCTTGGAAGTCCACACCTTAAAACGCTCGCTTGGATCACATCCTACCGCTGTGTTTCTATGTGCCGTAGCAGTTCTGTTGAAATGGCGCCGACGTGCTGAATTACTTATGAACTTTGGAGCAGGCCTGCTGCTTGTAGCTTTGTTCAAGGGGAGTTCAGGTTGGCACACGGGCACCGTGGTGATGGTTACTGCCTCAAAGGGGCAGGTTGCTGGGTTTCAGTCCTGGCTCAAGCACTGCTTGACCGGAGTTGGTCAGGTCTTGACGTGGCTTTTCCACTTCTCCTCTGAATTGGCCCACTGTGAGTGAGAGTGAGTGGCAGTGTGCCCATCCATGGTGGGTTCTCTCATCAGTAAAAGAGCTATTGTGATGGGCACCAGCACTCCAGGAATAGAATAAGGTGAGGTCAGGTCAGGTCGGCTAGTCTGCACTGGTAAAGCACATCACTGCACCCACCGCTCGATGAGACAGCTTAGCATCCTGGCTGGCAACACCCCAGTCAGACACGCGGCTCAGTCCCACCCTCCAGAAATGACATGGGCATCCCCTTAGCCTGGTCCAGCCACTCGGGTCCTCAACAATGAGGGTCACCCTCGGGTAATGGCGCCACATGGCCGTACTGCCGTAACGGACGCTCCCTCACCATGCAAGTCATGTGCCTCATTCAGGACCCCATGAGCAACACAAAGTCAAACCAGCGGGACCCAAGGACCCTCTGAAGAGACACACATGAAGGAGTTGAGTCTTCATCTCAGGTCACTGGAGAGCGTCCATGTGTCACAAACAGGGAGCACCAGGACTCCACAGACTTTTACAGAGATATCGGGGGCACCACACACCCCTTTAAAGTGACAGCAAGACCCCCTCAATCTGTCTACTGACTTCATAGGACGAGTCACCAGAGACGTGAATGTCACAGCCGAGGTCAGTTAACCTCTCAATGACGAGGTCAGCACACTCACAGACAGACACACAGCTGATGGCACAAAATGGATGACATGAGAATAAAATAAATAAACCCAAATGAAGGTGTGGAAAGTGTCGAGATGCCAGGTGGGCTGTCAGATGAATGTAAAGGAAGGACATCCATGTCACCCTCCAGACGATGGTCTCTTCTGACATCATGATAGCCCTTATGAATGTGAAGGGGGAGTTGGACAAGGCCGGAGTCAGAGGTGATGTTCCTCATTGGGGCTGTCAGCCTTTTGGCAGTGGAGGACAAGGACAAGCACATGAGCTGTGGTGCCACCTCCAAATCCTGTCCCCTTGTGCCCCCTTTAAATCTGTTCCTTCCGAGGACTTCAGCACATTTGTAATGATAGCTTTATCTGTATATGACATCAGGATGATCTTATGAAACACAACAGCATGTCTGACCAGGTCTGCTACATTTGGGGACCTTCACGCCTAAGCTTGGGGACTCACCCTACTCGTGTGACCTGATGGTCTCAAGGAAGCCAAACCTTAGTGTCAGAACAAACAGGGAGCACCAGGACTCTAAAGACTTGGACCTTCATCCTTTTACAGAGACGTTCGGTCCATTTCTGTGCTGTCATGTCAAGTCATTTTCTAAACCCCACTCACTACCGCAGCCTTCTCTGCTCTGGGCTGACGAGGTTTGGTTCAAAGGGCACACAGAAGGACCAACAGGGTGCCAGGTCATCACACACACACACCCCAACCATACACTGTGAGGCAATTTAGTGTTGCCAACCCACCTAACCTACGTGTCTTTGGACTATTTCAGGAAACCCACCTAGACATGCGGAGAAAATGCCATCTCCATGCAGGGTGGCCCTGGGGGACACACCTGAGTCCCCGGACTGTGAGGCAGCAGGCCACCGACACAGAAATCGGGTCTTTCACAAACTGAAGAAGCATCAGAGGCAGTAAGACGAACATCACTTTCACACATGGCCTGCCAGCTACAAGTGCCATGTGCCAACTATGAGTTCAACTGAATTTTAGACAACGTAAAGTTGTCTTGTGAGGTTTGCTCAGAAACAAAACGTGTTTAATTAGAGGATTTAAATAGCACCCTGGTTTGGCAGTGGGGTCAGGGACAGAGTCACCTCTTGTCATCGTGGAGGTCTTCATGCCCAAGGATTGTGCCATTTGCCCACTCCAGGCAGGAAGCTCATTTGTTACCCAGGAATTCTTGGGCTCTCCCAGAAAGAAGTGATGTTGTGGACGTTGGATGAAGACACGGAGAGAACGTAGTAACTAGACGCCAGGAGGCCAGATCAAAGAGGCAGCAGCAGCACCAACAAGTCAGCCGTGGCACTGCCCACCTTGTGAATGAAACCAGCAAAAGCAAGCCATGACAGACGTGGGTAACACGCGGGACGTCCAGATCTCCAGAGCTGTTGGACCATCGTCTCCTGCTGTCCTTGTGCTACGGTGGCCAGGGTTGTTTGGGCATCACTTGGCACAGAGCAGGTAAGAAGGGGCGTAGCGTAGGCGCCTGCCATCCTCTGCTCGATCGCTTTGGCCCCACTGACGCCTTTACCCCAAATGCTATGACATGCTGCTCCCTCAGCCCTTCTCTGGTCCTGCCAAGGCCAGGAAATGTGGCCACATCTCTCTCTCTGTCTGGCCTGGCAGCAGGCTATGCCCGTCTGCCAAGGGGTCATTTCATAGCTCATTATTTATTTGTCGTCGTTCATTCATGTGCACCCCACAGCCTCGTCAGAAACGCCATAATTGCTTTCCTGCAGCCGTGTCACACTGCACGGGCGTTGACGTCACTCTGTAATTAAGTTAATCATATTTGCCGTGATCTACCAGAGCGCCCAACGAAAAATACAAAAACAAAATCATTTTCCATTTTTGAAGCGGATATAACCGCCGCTGACAGGAGGTGATTTATTCTCTCTAATTTTCAATAAACCAGTGGAATACGCGAAGCCACCGCAGCTGCCTGGCTTTAGGTAGCCATGCGATGATTTCTTGCCTCTCGGAGGCCTGCTGCACAAATGGGTGGCGTTTGGAGACACTCGGCTCACTCGTTTAAAGCGTTTTCTTTTAGCAGCACTCATTAAATCCTTCGGCCAATCAGGCTCTCGACTGAAGTGTGCAGCTGGGCAGCAATGTCTTCTTGATAATCCCCCTCTGGGGAACGCCAGGGGCTAAATTTAGGAAGAAGCCACCTTACGCACGCAGCCGCAGCTTCTTGTCATCGTCTCTATAGTTTTTATATATTGTCAGGTACGAGTGACAGACAAAGTTGCGGTGCCAACCTGACCACCCTGCTTAATAACAGAATGACCAGGCGCCCGGTGGCCCAAACCCAGGAAGAACCAAACCCAAGAACTCTCTGGCTCTGAAGGCTCGGCTGCTGCTCTGCGGAGTGAGGCCTTAACTCGCGTCTGTGGGTGACCAGCAAAGCACTCCTGTCATGGCATCCACGCAGTGACGTCTGTAGAATCGGAGATCTCGTGGATTTCTGCCTTGTCCTTCACGTGCCGACACTGCATTCCGTGAATCTTTTCATCACGTTGTGCATTTACTTGGAGTTGTGTTGAAATACAGGCGAGGGGCTTCGTGCTCTACCCGATCGACGGCATCGTCTATTATGACATTGAGGACCTTACAGTTAAGGACGATGTGACAAGTTGAAATAAGGCGAGTCACTTGTGTTCAAGGCCGGAGTAAGACTCCCATAGTCCTCTGGGTGACTCAGCTCCTTAATAGAGAGAGCTGACCGCTCGTGCGGCAACTCTCTGTGTTAAGGCCCTGTGGGGGTCTTACTCCGGCCTTATTTCAACTTGTCACATCGTCCTTAATGTCATAATAGACGTTGTAACACCTGGAGTGGAAGGATGGGGGAAGGCAACCTCTTTGGGACACTACTTCCCCCAAGCCATTAGATGGCAGCTTTCCTGCAGTGTAGCGGTGGCACCATGGGACATGTAGTTTTATACTGTGGGTGGCACCCACAGGAAACGCTGCGAGAGAACCTGGGGAGTCCCGTCTCACGAAGTCAAGAGGACGGAAGCGCCAAAGTACTTCCAGGCTGATTACAGAACTTAAGTTCTCCTTCTGACCCGGACGTGAGAGGAAGAACAGAAGCTCTTCGGGGTCGAGGACGATTTAAAGGACTGCTGAAGACCCAGCAGAGTCGGGTGGAGGTGGACAAAGCTAACTGGGGGGTGTGGAGGAGACTTTGGGGTGTTGTTTGCCTGCTTCTTGTGGCTGTGGTGCTTAGGACACTGATTTCGAGAAGAGAAGAAATAAAAATACTTCTCAGTGCTTTTACCCTGCGACCTGAGGGTCTGTCTGTTGGGCTTAAAGGGGCAGCGGCGACCCCTAACGTCCACAACGTATATCGATATAAATGTATATATGCGATGCAGTTGATTGGGTAAAGCATGAAGCCCCTTGTCTCTGTTTGACCACCCAAGACGCTCCTTTTTGTTTTGATGTCCCAGCTTTTCTAAATAGTTTGAATTCTTTGGTCTTGAGATGTAAAGCTTTCACTGCCATATTGTTAATAAATTCGACGAGGCTGCTGTTAACGGTTCTCAGGTTGAGGTGGATGGCGGCCCACCCGCACAGTAGCTCACACTCTGATGCATTTCGGATGTCCCACCGTGTGTAAGTCTACCTGTGCAAATCTCCACGAGCTTGACGTGACGTCACCGTGAGACCCCAGACACAGCAGCCCGCCGCTTTTTCATTATCAGAAGTTCTTTCTCTTATTTAATTCATTTTAATCAAACACAAATAACAATCCATACAATCGGGTCAAACTTAACAAAACCAAAATTGAACTCCCACCCGAAAGAAAGAGAGGAACAAGTGCCATGTCCTAAACGTGCTGCTCTCTCCTTCCTGGTAGAAGCCCACCTTTACACCTCAGCTATTCATCTTCAGAGGTCGCCTGGGGCGAGTGTGTGACCCTAGAGCTCAATACGGGGGACACTGTGACAAATCCACAAGGAGGGTCCGGCTCAAAGTAAACACGCAGAAGAGAAGTTGGAGATGAAGTAGAGCAGGACCAGCCATCTTAACTTAAGGTGAGGTCACTTGACCACACGGGCCTGTGATGGGTGACTTGCCTGTGCCACTACCTCTTGTCCTCCATTGGTGGCCCCAGCCTGATCATCATGCTGCTAAAAAGCAAAGTTTCCAGTCAGACCCCTTGGGACAGTGCCCACTTTTATCAGTCCTAGGTATATGAGCTGTGCCCATGCAGGAGGAAGTCCCCCTGATGCCACCCCAGAGCTCTTCATTGTGACCTGGCTGTCTGCTGCCACCCAGTGGTCAGCACCAGCAGTCCCAGTGGCCCTGCTTCCTCCCTCATTCGCAGTCAAACCTCAGGGGGTGTTTGCTTTGATCCTGAGGCGCGGGTGGCATATCTGAGGGCCATGAAGGTCACCATTGCTGTTTTTGTTTTGTTTTTTGCGTATTTTGCTCTGCCCAATCTAACACGTTCAAAAGGAGGCCAATCTGCTCCTGTCATTGCTGAACATCTGTAAGAATTCAGCTCATATTTTCCTCCACGTTGCCTCCAGAATTCCAGTGAAATGAAAAGTGAAAAGAACTTTCCACTGATTGCTGAGGGCTTCGTAACCACAGTTGGTTTTCACCGTCCCTTTCAAGCAAACTTTGACTGGATGCCACTGGATGCGTTTGGGCTGGCAGACCAGCCTGTCTCCTCTCTCTTGCCATTTTGGACAGGACTGCGAAGCAAGAAAAACAAAAAGACAGGAGCTGGGTGCAGGGAAGACGCGGTGGCGTGCGCCAAGATTTCCAGGCTCCAACTTCTCATTAAAAGAAGGTTTTATTAGAATCACAGAATTAGGATTTCATGTGAATTACTCAGATGGGACAAATAGGCGCGTGGCTCAGCTCCCTCTCGATATCCTCGAGTCTACTTATGAAATGCTTCAATGAAGCCCACTTGACTGGCGGCCTGTCCAGGGTTGGTTCTCCCCCCTCATCCCTTTGACCCCTGGTAGAACTTAAAGGACTTCAGGTGACTCCTTTTGTGTCCTGTGATTTCATTTACAGAAGAGAAAAGCCGACAGCTGCAGGGCACAGACTGGTCAATCAAAGTCACCCACCCGCCTCCAGACCTCCTCCATCACCTGGCCTGGCAAATCCAGCTGAGGGTCATGATGGGCCTCAGCAGATCTGGGCAGCATTGGGCACAAGTGAGAAAGAAACCATCCCTGGACGAGTCCCGAGGCCATCGCAAGGTGCCAGTTCATTGTCACTTACCTGCCTGTCCCCCACAGGCCAAGGACACAAGTACAGCCCAAATATAAGATAGTAACAGAAATAAGAAACACTCACGCTGTGGTCAGTGCTGTCGAGTTGTGACCTGGGCAGAAAAGAGCATCCTTCCATCCAAGTGTAGAGAGGTGACCATGCGGAGTGGCTGAGGTCTTTAATTATCCTGGACAGGAATCGGGTTATAGGATACCCAGGAGGCAAATACACTGGTAGAAACCTCAGTTGACTTTTGAGGAATCAGTGTAATCCAGGGCACTGGGGGGACAATGATCACCATCCCTGAGGTCCACCCTGCTGTTAGTTAGTATGAACAAGTGTCTATGGGTTTGCCTGGCCTCAGACTTTGGTCTACTAGGGAAACTTCTGCCACGCTGGGTCTCCCTGGCCCCTTTCCGACTCTGGAAGACTTAGATGGGTAACCTGTGGAAGTTATGAGTGGAAAGTGTCAGGAGCTTCTTTACCAGATCCAGATGTGGACCACAGTTTGGCATTCCACTAAGCTCCTGGATTTAGGGTTCAACTTTTCATTGTGCAGCTGCATCCTAGATTTTCTTACCAGTAGACCTCAACGGGTGCATACCAGTAGAAACATTTAATCCACCATCACCATGAACATCGGCCCTGCAGGGCTGGGTGCTGAGCCCTCTGCTCTTCTCCCTTTTCACCTGTGACTGCAGGGCCAAGTCCAGCTCCTTTACCATCCTCAAGTCAGCTGATGATGTCGCCACCATCTTCGGTCTGATCAGTGAGGATGACGAGACGACCTACTGAGAGAAGATCAGACTTCTAGCAGAGGACAATAAACTAAATGTCAGCAAAGCTAAGCAGCTGATCATGGATGACAGAACACACCCCTATTTAAACTGGAGGAGGTGACGTGGAGCGGTCAGCAGCTCAAAGTTCCTTCGGGTCACCCTCACTGATGACCTTAAATGGTCGTGTCACACTGCAGCTGTGGTGAAGAAGGCCCACCAAGGTCTCTACTTCCTCAGGAGTCTCCTACAACCTCTAGCAGCTTCCACAGGTAGGCCATTGTGTGCCCCCAGGCAGGACGCATCGCACGTCGTGGTATCAGCTCAGGACTGCAGAGCTCTGCTGCAGATTACGGGCACACAGCTTCCTGTGCTCCACGCCACTCGCTATCTCAGAAGAGTGAATATTATCGGGTGGGACTCCAGCCACCTGAGGTCCAGTTGGATGTGGACATCTGGTTCATGAAGAGTTTTTACCCAACTACGATAAGACTCATGGGTAACCAGCAATTGTGTTTTGAGCATCACACTGTGTCACCTTCACTTGTCACTCGCACTGCATCACTTAATGGCCTTTGTGTTTGTTGGTGTTTTATGGTCACCATCTACATGGGCGTTCACAAGTAAGCATTTCATCGATAAATCCGCGAATCCTAATGTCTTTGCCATGTGATACACTTTTCTGTCAATGACAGAATGTAGTGCCGTAAAGCAGGCAGGGCGCTGACAAATAAACTCGTCAGAGAGCACGGGCACCTGAACTGACGTGAGTGGGTAAGGAACAGCAAACTGCTGGAATGTCAACGTGAGCCGCTGTTACAAGCGTATCAGGACGGGGCCATCCAAGGAACAGATGGGATCACTTGTGGCCGAAAGGTAACTGACTGCTGCGTGCCGCAGAAAAGAGCCAGTCGGGACACGCAGCTGGTGCCATCTTGTCAATTGACTTCAATCGAGGGTCCCCTGCCACTGAACTCTGAAGGCCACATTCTGCCATCCACCTTCCCACTCTTTAGCGTCACTGAGTCACTGTCGTCTGAATCCTCCTGAGGTGTGCCACAGTATGTGCCCCCTTCCCTACTGCCACTCAAGTGACGAGCCCCACTCATCCTGTCCCAACCTCAAAGATTGCTGCCTCTGTAATTGGCCTCTGAAGCGCCATCTGCTGGCTGTCACTGTACTTTTTCACCAAGCCAGTACTGGGCACCAAGTGACATGTTCTTAACATATAATTTTTGGGACACCCCCTCCCCACCACCACCACACACACACACACACAAAAAGAATTTTGATTTTCAGGCTTTCTGGGAGTCCAAAGGGTTTTCTAGAAGATCCCAGGCTCCCTCATCATTCATTGCTTTGTAGCAGTGCTACACAAAGGACTCCAAATCCCAGCAGCCCTACTGATCACAACGCCACCAGGCTGCCCAGAACTTGTGTGCTCTTTTTTCTTTTTAAATTCGCTCATTGAAATAAGCAATGGAGGGCCAATAAAACACAGCAATACGTTTTATTATGTGGTGTCGACTCTCAGCTCTATGTACACAGGAGGACTGCCATGCTTGTCGGACGACAAAGATCTTTTCTTTTTCCACTTTGTAGTACTTAATTACAGCTTCAAGCGTTTTTACAATAAGGATGTTCTTGGCAAAAATAAAAAGAAAAACTGAAATTGCGCTGAGAAGAGAATACTTAGTAGGTATGCATGGGATTCGTCTGGTAAGGTGGGCTTCCCCAACATAAAGGCCATGCATGAGACAGTCCTTCTCCTTCAAAGAGAGATTCGGGCTCTACAAACACATATGTACAAGTCCGCTTCGAAACGGGACGTGACCCTCGGCTCTGCGCTGAAGGTGGTCCGCCGTTGTTGTAGTCACAGCCGTGGGTGAGAGTCCTCAATGCACTTGTGGCGCCGTTACTTGACGGCTCTGGTCGACCGTGGAGTTGCTTCCTGGAAAGGTCGCGTTGTTAACAAAAGGAACAAGCTTCGTGGACTGGGCTTCCACGTGGAGCTGCCACCGGTACTGACAAAGCGGCAGGGGCGCAGCGTGGCAAGGAGCAGGAGCAGCTAGCAGCGTCCATTAATGGCTAAAGTCTCGTCTCTACTGACCGGTCCGCTCTGTCGCCAGAACCGCGCTGTGCTCTTTCCGGGCTCTCTCCAGGAGCTTCCTCTTCTTCTTTTTCTTGTCTTTTGGTTTTGGTCTTCTGGGTTCTGATTAAGAAAGAAAAAAAAGAAAAAGAAATGAGATGCACGTTAAAGGAGGAATCGGCATTTTTAATGTACAAGTTAGATATTCAAAATTGGAATTAACGAGACGCGTCCCAGACGTCGAAATTCGAAACGATTCACCGCTACAAGGAGCCGCCTGAGGGAGAAGTGTGGCGTCTCCAAAACATGGTGCGGAATGGCCAAGAGTTGCCTTCATACCGTGGTGTTTGTGACGTCACCGTACTGACTGGCAGCAGACAGCGAATGGAGGAGAGACCGGGAGAAAAGTCAGAAAGACAACCGACGAGCAGCAAAACACCAACCGGGAATCAAAAAGGAGGACGCATGGAGGCAGCAACCAAAAGAAACATGAAGGTCTCACGCCAGACCTGAGCAAAGGCTCGGGTGACCGTCATGGAGAAGTACAGTGCATCATGGGGAGGACTTACTGGGAAATTTGTGACATGAAAACCCGACACGGGAGGTGGCAGGGAGCGAGAGGGAGAGTACTGATGGGTGCCCAGCCTGCTGAGTGAGTGAGACAAGGGGATCACCAGTGACAATGGAACCAATCTTTAATGGTGTCTTAATGGACGCATTTCTCAATATGTGACAGCACAGTGACACTTTTTGCTTTAATCAACAGGCACTTTTAGACTTTTTTGCACCCAAAACTTGTTTTCATCTTCTCACTAGTTACGAACAACTGGATGTCCCAACAGAGGTTGGTGCCCATTGGCTGTGGGCACAGGGCATCGCATGACATTGTCTGAGATGTTCATTCCATTATGTGACAGAGGTGGCCACCTGGGGTGATGTTCCGAGAGAGGCACCATTCATGAATCTAAAGTGCCACGCACTCTGGAATGCTGCTGACACCAAGGGCACCATTTCTGTAACTCGAGAGGGTGATGCTCAGGCCACCATTTATGAAACTCAAGTGGCACAAGCACTGGACCGCCCCATCCATGCTATGGACATCAAGGGGCACTGTTTGTGTAACTCAAGGGGTGCGTGAAGGGGGATTCCTCTGAACGGGCATTATGGACATTGAGGGGCGGACCCCCCTAGAAGTCTAACAAGAATGTTAAATGCGCTCGATGGACACAGAGGCACGTCGTTTATGACACTTGTGCTCCTGACACCGCTTTGGCCCCCATATGGGCTTTGTGGGACGACAGGAAGAATTTGCAACATCAATCACGATACTTTGAAAAGGAAATCAAATGTTGTATTGAAAATCTCAGAGAGACGTCATGTTGGACACCCAAAACTTAAAGATCACCGATGAAGAACTCAAACTCAAAAGTGTAATTGATGACAGCACCCATCCCAGAAATGAAAGACACTCCTGAGATAAAACTAAGACCCCCTTTATGTGTATGCATTTCATGAACTGTGGGCTTGTTACCGCGCTCTGAAAGGCACTATACACCAATACCCTGCGTAATGCATGCACGTCTGAGGAGTGCCACCCAGGCTCTTCCCAGGTATGCAGCACCACCCCAGGCCGCTAACAGCCTTGTCATGTTCTTCCTCAGTGATGCCAGTTGACTTCTGGTCCTGGAGGACCGTCCAGAAGGAGATGATCTCGAGAGAGAAGCTTCTAACGAGATGGGCTTTACCGCCAGAAACCTGATGATCACAGGCCACGTGGCTCCCTGCCATTTGTTTTCTTGTAGTTTGCACGCCATTGTGTGTTGTGTTTGTTTTAAAGAAGTGTTACTAATCAGGGAGGGCCGTGTCGGCTTATCGACCCCCCTTCCTTTGACCACCACACCTGAATTAAATTACTAAGAACAACTTGCTAAATCACTGCATCGTTCATTTTTCTAGGCCCACCGCCTTTCTTCTGAGAGCATTGGATGGGATGCCAGCCCAGGGCAGGGCCCTCTCACTTGTGCCAGGCAATTTAAAGCCCTGCATAGAGCGTGGAGGTCCACACCGACAGTGCCACGGCTGCTAAGACGGGATGAGGGCCCAAGACCTCCTTGGCCCTCCTTATTTTCACGAGGGGCGCAGTGACGCTCTGTTAGGCCGTGACGGCCCCTTTTAGCCTTTGAGGTCCGCTCCCTGACCTTCGTTCAGCAGATTGCTTTTCGTATCTACCTTACACATCTGGCCTGCGCTCAGAAATCAGACAACGGCCAATTTGGTGTTCACCGACGCGTTTCATTGCTGCAGTGCACAGGTTTAACGTATTTCAGGTTTGTTTTGCTTTCCGGCGAATGCGTTGGGAGCGCTCAAGTCTCTCGTCTCCGGTGAATTTAACAGACTGCCCGAGGCCGAAGATGAAGATCAGATGGTCACCAACAAGTGCAACAGGAACACTTTTGATTCCGTCTACTTGGTTCCATATGATTTCTAATGCGGCGTATCGTGGGCCCGGGCAAATCGAAGTGCATCAAACGAGAACGCTTCACAGCGAGCCATGCGAAACATATGGAGCTCGAGGAGCGTCGCTATTTAATTGGATATGCTGAGGCGCTTTATCAGTGAGAATTTCATTGATGCGATTTCATATTTCCAGAATGTGCGCTCGCACAACATGTGCCTGATTATTTCCAAAGAATCAGTTCAGCAAACAATGAGAAACAGACGGCCATAAATCAGAGGCCCAGTGCGAAGCTCGTAAATGAGCGCTTTATTCATCTCTGAAGCAGATCCTCCGCTCACATTTCCAATAAATGAAGAGCTTTGAGAATACGATGAAAACACAAGGCACGAGGAAGGTAAACCCAGCGGGGTGCTGATGAGCACGGGTTACACACACAAACAAAATGGAGGGACGGTGACAGAACAGAGGGTGACAAATGGACCAATCAGGACGCAGCATGTCCGACGGGGGAACCAATCAGCACTTACGGAGCTTCCTCTTAAGAGTGGCAGGGCAGGTTTGCTTGCAAGAAAGTAGAAACGAAAAGAAAAGAAGAAAAATGAAATCAGCTCTCCACCCGAAGAGAATGGCGTTCAGGACAACAACCAGCACCTCTTCACTGAATGCAACACACAGGAGCGCAGACCACCGGGAATAGAGACCCTCTTGAAGGGCTAAGGGCGTTTTGGAATGCCGCAGTCAACGCCTTCCATCCGCGAGACGGCCGAGTCACCGCCAAGCCAGGAATGACCGACTTCTTCACGGTGGTGGGACGCCGTTGGCTTTGTGCCGTCGTGATAGCAGCCGTTCATCACTGACGGACACAAGAGAGCGCAGACGCCATGCATGGGTGACACGGCTGCTGTATTCACGCCATCTCGGTACAGCGGACCCCAAAAGAATCGAGACCCCTTCTGCACACTTCATTGTGTGCTAACTGGAGAAGTCTCTGCTTGACATCCCATAATGCCAACGTGACCACGTGTTATAAGAAGTTTAGCAAATTGATTAAAAATCAAAAACTCTCCTCCTAAGACTGAACAGCTGCAGTACCAGTGGGTCAGCAGGGAGAACAGGACCCCCATCAAGAGACCCCCGTCAGCCCCAGGGACAAACCCGCAGTGGACATCTGAGCTTCTAAGGGGCTGCGCTGATATTTCACATTTACATCGAGGGTTACGCTTTTATGCAAAGCAACTCACCAAAGAGGTCAACATCGCCTGGGGGCACAAGTGTGACACAACAAGGGGACAAAGTCAGTCCCCACATGTACTTCTGTTAAAATTACCCAAGTGAAACTTTATCTTCACTCCTAGTCCAACTAAACGACGACACCCCCTACTGAAAGTGGGGGTCCAAACCTCGGAAAACATCAAATCCTATTAATGGCTTCCGCTCCAACAAAACGGTGACTTAAGGAAGCCGACAAGCGAGAGGAGACCACTCAGTGCCCTTGTCGCTCGTTTGCTCAGATGATAGCTAAACTGTCCACGTATCTCTTCCAGGTTCTTCTTGACTGTTGTCAGGGTCTCCACTTCAAACCAGATGTCCAAGACCATGCATTTGGAAATCCTACAGGAGGGTAAAGGTGTCATACGTGGAACATTCACAACAGTTCCATTTGAGAAGCTCAGTAAGACTCGGAGCAAAATAAAATCACCAGTGACGCACTTCACCCCTCAGCAGACCCACAAACGTTAAGAGATGGCGGCCCAGGAGACTGCAAAGTCAGCTTGTAGCTCTGAGCTGCGCGTCAGAGTCGGAGTCCGAGTGACTTGTATGAGTTAAGAGTCCCCACCGCGCCAGGAGAGGTCACTTCAGGTGTGCGTGAGGACTTCGTGGTCAGCCTAGCTATGTGACGTCTGACAATCAGTCAGCGAAAGACCCCCTGAGGCGGGAGACATGACACGGGGGATAAACGTGATTGGCTGTCTAGAACGCATTCCCACCCCCGAAAATGCAAATATTCTCCCCTAAATAAAGAGTGGAGTGTGTGTGTGTGTGTGTGTGTGTCTTCATTCCAATTGGTCAGCAGTAAAAGCTGGAGGGGCTAACCGTCTGCCTGGCCCCCTTCTGAAGCCCCCTTTTGTGTCAGAGGTGGACTTCAGTGATGGGTATCGTGAGGTACGCCGTTTAGTCGAAAAATGGATAACATCTGTCAGATTTTGGTACGGGCTGGAGGCGCCATGTAGTGGGACATTTTTCAGAAGAGTTTGGTGGAGGTTGAAGGTGTCATGATATACCACCTATAGCCCAATGCTGGCAAGCGAGGCGTGGGACACGGTGGGGTATGGCGTACAGTGGAATGGGGAGAAGTGGATGCCATTTTTCAGGAGACTGGAGGCACCAGAGGGCATGTAGTCAGATGGTGGACAGGGGACATCATGGGGTGTGGTGTACAGCGAGATGGTGGTAGGCTGATGCCATTTTTACGGGAGGTCAAAGGATGGATGCTATTTTGGCAAAGCTAGGAAGGCGTAAAGAGTTTAATTAGAGGATGAATGTCATGGTGGTGGAGGTAGAGAAGAAGAATGGAGTTTGGTCAGAAGGAAGTAGGATGTCCTGAAGTTGGCACCGTGTGATTCCCAAAGTTGTGATTCTGCTCCTCAGATCCCAAGATCTTAAGACTTCTCCTCGTTGTGTTCAATTCCTGCCCATCTTTGTCTTATTTTCTGTTTCAGCCCCTGATCCTCCTCGCTGCCCTCACGTCATCGTTTATCCCTTTCATCTGGCGGAAGTCATTTACGCCATTAATAAGGAAAGTGTTTTTGGGTGAGAGCAGCAATAGTGGATCTTTGTGTGATGACTGACATGTGGCTGGTAGGTAGAAACTTGGGGGCCGACATGCGTTCCCCTGGTTAGCCAGGCCTCATGCAGGCCCGATGTGATATCAGTGAAGTTGTGAAGACCTCGAAAACTACAGGTCCCTCTGAAGAGTCCACAATGAGCCACCACCATGCATTTCCTAACTGGGACTCGTCTTGTCCACAGCGCTCGGCTCCTCCGCACCACGAACGCACTTGTCAGTCAATCCATCAGTGAGGTCACCGTGGTGACGCCGCGCCAGCTCGCCGAGCTACTGCACACATCCGAAACAGGAGAGGAACACACTCGGTCAAATCACAAACACGTGCGCGGTGGGACTCGGCACACATGTCCTGCATTAGGAGAGCAAAGGGGGAAATGCTGCCTTGCAATTGAATGAAAACTCGCGTCTGCTCAAAACAACAGGACCCCGAGTGTCCAAAATAAGTAGCCAACTCATTAGGAGCCAACTCATTAGTCATCTTTGGGAAGAACAAATCAAAGATAGAAATCGCTCCCAAACGCTACGTTTGGCTTAATTATTTAAGACCTTCACTTCTCAGCATGTTAGGGGCTCAGCTCTAATGGCTCCGGCTGGTGGCCTGTTCGTTTGAGCAGCGGTGGGATCCGCAGGAATTGCACACCCTCAGCAGCACTCCATAAATTCTCTTCAGTTAACGAACGAGTCGTCAAGTGGAACTCCGCCGAGCAAGCGAACGCCTCTGTCCGTTGGCACTCACATTCCACCTCCGGTGTGCCACACAGGCTTGCGGCATCGCTGATGACAAACGCTTCATCATTCGGGCACTGGGGCCTCTTGGCAGAGGTGGTGGGCTGTAAATCACAAGGACGCCGGTTCAGTTCTCATCACTTCACCACAGAAAGGCACTATATAAACGTCCCGTACCATGAATCAAACACAGATAGGCTGACGATGGTTCACCGCACATCTGCCGCAGGTCACGTCACACACAATCCACTCATCGCCGTCTCATTCGCTTCACTTCCACACCCAAAGACTCATTTGGAAGCCCCTCAGGTCTCATGGCTACCTGATTGGGGATTTAAAAGCTGATATCATATTTTTAAATGAGTGATATCTAATTTCAAAAGATGGATATCAAATTTCCAGGTGTTAATATCACATTTTTTAAAGCGGATACCAAATGCCTAACTCTTGATCTCATATTTAAAACCGACGATATCAGCGTAGTGGATTAAATGTTAAAACGGCCTTCCATGCAATGGCCACTAGAGGGCAGTGAGCACCAAGCTAACCCACGGCAGGCGCGTTCAGATGAGTCGACCAGAACGCGCGCAGCTCCGCCAGCCCTCCGTGCTCCGTGCACCTGTCGCCTCTGCTGCTGGGGACAAATTGGGGGGGATTGGGGGGGGGGGGGGGGGGGGCTTTAGGCGACCCTGGATGGAAGGCAGAGCTTTAGTGCATTATTCTGCCTTTTAACAAGTATTTCATTTAAGAGCATTAAAAAAGAAATAAAAGGAATTGCTGGTGCTTGGGACATCGTGAGGATCTGACTGGATCACTGGCCCGATACTGGAAGTGACCTTCAGGGATGCTGTTCTTCTACACTGCCCCCTCGCTAATGGCCGCTGAAGCCACGTTTTTATCTTAATGAAAATAAACAGCACGGGTACAAACATGAACATTTCTGGGTGAAGAAGACGGAATCACAACTGACTGACGCCATGCAGATCATTTAAACAATGAAGACCCCGTTAAGTGAACAGTCAGCTTGGGCAGGCGAGATGAGCCGATGACAAGACTGAATCCTTCCGGTCCAAAAATGGATGGAAATGCGTCCAGAGGAAAACAAAGGGGTGACGATGAAGGGTCTTCTGGAAAGGCAACATGGCGAAGAAAAAGCTGTGGTGTTGCTGTTTGTCATCTTTATGTTATGAGGAATGTTAATGGGGAGGTCGGATAAACGGATCGACAGAAGGGAAAGACACTATATAACAGATAGATAGATAGATAGATAGATAGATAGATAGATAGATAGATAGATAGATAGATAGATAGATAGATAGATAGATAGATAGATAGATAGATAGATAGATAGATAGCGTAGTTGGCAGGATTAGATATGTAGATAGATAGACAACTATGAAAGGCACTATATGATAGATAGATAGATAGATAGATAGATAGATAGATAGATAGATAGATAGATAGATAGATAGATAGATAGATAGATAGATAGATAGATAGATAGATAGATAGATGAAAGTCGCTATATATTGTAAAGATATCACGAGTGTCCCATGCTGTCCATTGCTAATTCCTGCCTGGCACCCGATGCTGCCAGGACAGGCTCCATGTCCCCGTGACCGTGACTTTAAGTAGGTGTGTAAAATGCTCACAGTTCTGCTCCCAGGGTGACAGTGACCCCCAGTGGCAAATCAAACAAATCACAGGACTCAATGGTTCACCTGAATGGGAAGATCACAAGAACTGAATCCATGAATTGGCTGGCAGCGTCCATCACCTGGCACAGCTGGAAAGCCTGCTGAGGATTCTGGGAATTAACAAGCCACTTGTGTCTGCCACACCTGTGAGGGGGCTCCTGGCATGGCAGCTCTCTCTGCCAGTTACATCTCGTGGAAGCACAACGTCTTACTGTGCAGTGCCAGTCCGGATCATTGGTCATGGCTGCTACCCTCTGAACCCACCAAGAACGGTTTGTTTCACTTGTAAGTAAATCAATGAAATTGAAGTTCAGCTGTGGAATTGCAGTAAGTTGAGACCACCGTAGCCTGAGCCCACCTGTGTTACACCTGATTATGCGGTTACTTTGCTGACATTTTAACTGACAAGTAAAACTCTTTGCTGATACCAACGCAGTCCTTAGAGGTGCCCTGATGATGACGAGGTGTGTTATAATGGACACGTGAAGCCCTTGTGTTTACTGGTCAAACACACCAGCACTTAGGTGGCACCTGAGATAAGTAATACCACCCGAGGGGAGAGGGGGCGCCATCACAAACAACCTTGCCTTTTGCACCTGCAGTACAGAGGGATGTGGGCCGAAGGACCCCTGACATCATCTCCACGTTGCCCACCGAAGCCCCGGCCCCTCCCAGGAGTCCACTAGAAAGATCTGAAGGCTCCTCGAGGCCGGCGTTCACTAAGGACCTGCGACTGACGTTGACGGTGACTTTTATTTATTTGCTGTTATTTCACAGCAGCTTGTGTTCTTTTTTTTATCTTTTTTCAAAACTACCAACATTAATGGGGGTCACCAAGGTGGTCACCCCAACTGTGGGCATTGTAGTGGTGGGAAAAAAGGTAATGATTACCCGGGGTGGTCGTAGCTTGTTTTCGAGAGGAAGGGGCCACAGAGACTTCTTAGGTTTCACCTTCCCTTCTCTCTTCTATTGTTCCAGTTTCTTTACCTTCAGCCCATTATGAGGCACAGCTGATCCACTCCAGGGTCCCGCTGGCATCAGGTTCAAGGTAGGACTGCGCCCCCAGCATGTGACAAATCAGAGCCACAGGAGCCGCGCCATGGACACCGGGACCATTAGAGTCACATGGGGTGTACCTGCTTGGTGACAAACGTGAGGACAACTTGCAGACTCAGACCTAAAACGAAGCCTGTCAGACCCCCATTAGATACCAGCTCGACGTTATTATGAAGGACTGGCCATTCAAATCAATTTGCTTCAGACTGCTGCCCGCCGTAGACAGCAGCGGCCCCCTCCTGAGATGCTCGATTGCATACAGAAAGTCATATCAGATGCTGAACACTTGTAATACTAGTGAGGCCAATCAAAAATTCATGAAGATGATCGGAGAACCCCTTGTTGATGGTGGCAGTCAGCGTGCTGGCAGGCAGCATCAGAAACGAGAATTAATAACGTTACGGCTCTGGAATCTATGGCTTTGTGAGGAGGGGCTTTCATGGACCCACCTTACGCTTTAATGACCATCAGTCCAACTATCTGTCCATTTACTGAGTTTTATGATCAGAGGGAACCAACAGCCTGAGGAAAGACCCCATGGAAGGAAGGGGAGAGCAGCGGCCGAGGACAGGAGCGGCCTCCAGTGCATGTGAAGGAGTGAGGCGGAGATGCTCCCCAGTGTCACCAGTCAATGTCTCCCAGGTGACATCATCACAAACCACACAATATGAAGGTCTGTCGACATACTGGGCAACCACCAGTGACAAGATCTCCACCCCAGAATCAAATACTCAACACCAAGAGCAGAAACGCAAATGAATCAAAGGTCACATCAGTGAGCAAAGCGCTGAATTGTATTGTGTGGACGTAACGACGGCTGCTGCAGGACGGTGAGGTCCTTCACTTTACGTCACACCTTCTGTGGTGTCTACAGGATCCCTAGAAGTCCACCAAGACCCTCCCTGCTCCTCCATTGCACGATCTCCTCACTGACCGCCGGCTTTACTTTCGCCTTTTCTTGTACCCCCTTCCTCATTTAGGGCGTGATGTCCTAATTACAACCTGTGGAGAGTCTATGGGAAAACTGGAACCAATGGTGCGCTCAGGCGATCAGCCCCAGTCTCCCCATTAAACACACAAACCCAAGGAGCCTGAGCTATAAACTCCAACGCCATGGACCACCACGCTGGGTGACCAACAGCAAACCAGCTCCATTATCAGCCCCTTCTAGCTATGTGCCCTACTGTGTCACCATTAGGGTGCAGTGCCCACTTAGCGGAGCCCCCGCCAGTCAGCCCAGCATTCCACCTGCAGAATGACAAACCCTGAGCTTTAAGAAAGGCCCCCTTATTGCCAGCCAGACTCCACTTCCGAGCTCAGCTTTCCTTTCTGCTCTGCTTTTAACACTTAAACTTTGCACTTTGGTGACTGCTGCCCACGGGCGCATTAATGCCATTGGCAATCGAATGCCCCGCCGCTTAGTTTTCATTTGGATTAAATAACGGCCGTCTACTACACGGTCGGGTCACATGGATGAGCTCCAGCATCCACAGTTAAGAAAACTCTGACCTTGCGATTTGAAACGGGACACCGAGGCTATAAGGAGAGAAATAAAAAAAAGAGGCGAGTGTGTGTGTGTGTGTGTGTGTGTGTGTGTGTGTGTGTGCGCGAGGAACCATCGGAAAATCTAATCCGCATCACCGCGTCTGGATGACACCGGCCAATAAAACGCTTTTTACAAACCTCAAATCACTTTAAAAAGTTGAAACGATCCACTTAAACGATCCTCTCAGAACGCCATGGACTCCTGTCACCGTGCCACGCGCTGTTTCGGGGCAATTCCAAAGATTTCCTTCAACTAATGGCCCGTCGCACTTTTAGCACCGAGACGTGCTTTCTCCTTGCTTCTCGTTTTCTGTCCTTTTTATTTTTGAAAGCCCAAGTGAATGGCAGTTTGAGCCCGCGTTTGACCCGCTCTGACCAGACATTCCAGACACCATCTCATCCCAGCCCCTCGCTTTATCCCTGCACGTTCACAAACGGTGCCCTTGCATTACCCCACTCTTCACGACCCACTTCACAAGGCTCCATAATCCCTCAAATAGCAAAACACTTGGCAGAGCCCAGGTGCCACCTCATCACACGGCTCATCTGTCCTCCTCTAATGGTCTACACGTGATGTCCTGCATGGCGTCGTTGTGCCCATTGTTGGGCGCGCTGACAACTCTGACTTACCAGAGCCAGAGGGGACTCGATGGCGGTGTTCACTTTTATTTTGAAAATGTAAAGAAATAAGACGAGTTTTCGGCTGGTGCTCTAATTATGACCCACAGTGCAGGATTGTGGTGGTCCAACACACACACACCGGGCATCTGAGCTTTCCTCCACTATCCATAAAAAGTATTTACTGGGTACACGAAAAACTAGCCAGTCCCCTAGGACCGTACCCATCCAAATGAACAGGTGCCATGGCGTTGTACTGCCAAGGGATGGAAGGCTGGCAGGAGACCCAAGAGGTCAAAACTATCAAAGCTCAATCGCCAAAACGGGAAGAGTTCAAAAAACCGAAGTCAAAAGAACGTGGCGAGGAGCCGAATACCAAAGTACTCGATCATCAGACGCACACGCAACGCAAAGAACAGACACTCGGGACTGGTCACGATATTCACTACACATGGATGGCATCTCTGAGGGCACATCCTGAACCAAAGCTATGACCTGGTGGCACAAAAACATAACGTTGAATAAAAGTAACGGTAAAGTGACATAAAGCAGTAAAGCCACCACTAATGTAGACTCTCCGGGTATCCACAAGAAAAAATGGAAGAAAGAATTCTAAAAGTCAGCAGCGTGGCAGCAGGTGAGACCAGGGTGTCGCCCACAGCTACACTCCAGGCCTCGCTTTGTTTTCAGTTTTTGTTTCATCTCCTGGGCCACTCTGCTAAGCTGTGACAAGTGACAGAGCAGACACGGTGACGATTGGTGGGATGCAAGATACAATATAAGAATTCTCTGCATTTATATAGCGTTGTTGTCGCTACTCAAAGCGCTCAGCAATTGCAGGTCAAGGGCCTTCCTTGCTCAAGGGCCCAACAGAGCAGAGTCCCTACTGGCATTTTACGGGATTCGAACCGGCAACCTTCTGATTGGCAGTGCAGATCTCAAGCCTCAGAGCCACCACTCCACCTAATATGAAGGCCCAGCTCTTGAGGTGAGTCTTGTGCTGATACTTCAGGCCCTCAGTGATGTGGGGAAATGCAACATACGTCAAATAACAGCCAACAAAACAAGTAGACTTGGGAAAACCGTTGGGGCAGCAGCGTCCTCTTCACTGGGGCACCGAGATGGGCAAACCTGACTTTGGAGATCCTGCCAGCGGTGCACCTTTCGGACGCTCACAGGTCACATGCATCTTAAACTCTCCGTGTGTCGTCATTCTTAATTCTTCGTTTGGTCCTTTAGGAATGATCTGCACTCGCTCTTTATTACTGTCGTGACCGACGATAATCCATCGCTGGGCAAGTGCAAGTGATGGCATTGGCGTAAGAATAAAGCCTTCATAACAGGGCAGCGAGGACGTCTCGATGTGAATTTCTGACCACTGGGTTGTGGCGCGCGTGTGCTGAGCGACTTACTGATTTGCTTGTCGCCCGTCCGACTTTGGCTTCGTCTCCTGGTCGGGTCCTTCGGGATGTGCGTTTTACAGTAAACAGGTCACTTTGCTAGACGTTGACGAGTGATGGAATGGCGTCGTGTGCTCCATTGACGTCACCACCGCCGCTTTACCTTATCGGTTGCCTTTGTGAAAACTTCTCGAGGGAAACAGGAAAAGGCAATGCTACGATGTCAGCCATTTTAGATTTGTTGGTTGGTTTGTTTGTTTCGGACTTTGCCACAATTCTAAACTGTGGATTTTTATGCATTTCTAGGTTTGGCAGGTGAAGACTTCATTTCGGCTTTTGACATTTCCCTTTGAGTTCTTTCCCTTATGTTTTAAAATGTTTCACGCCTTCCAGCCATTTTAGGGATGGCCACTCCAGTGTGTCGAGTGTCATTGCAGGTGATAAACGATAAGCGAGACGCCGCCTGGCACCGCACGCGCACTAAAGTGGGAGATCAAACAAAACCAAGCAACGGCGTTTGGCTCCTTTATACTCCCGCCACATTTTGGTCATCTTTTTGAATTTTTCCTAATAAAAGTCTAAATATTACGTTTGGACCCAAAGCATTATGGTTTATAAGCCTTTGCCCCATTTTGGGCCTGTGCAAGCCATTGAAGTTAGGGGCGAGGCCACCTGGAGTGAAGCCTACTCTGGTGGGCTTCTGCTGTTTCTGGAGGGCTGCCTCCCCTTTTTGTGAAATTGTTGAGTGGCGGCAATCCCAACGAAGTGAGGTGACGAGGCTGCCAGCGTGCCAAGTGGCCTTATCGGAGCGAGAGCCGTTCCTCGACTCGCTGCCACCTTCATTTAGTAGATCTGAGCGGCGCAGCATGTTTGGGTTTTTCTTTCTCCGTCTTATCCTCTCCTCTCTACAGAGTTCTGTTCTCTCCCCAGGAATACAAGCAACTACTGGCGCCAGCAAGATTGGATTTCAGTGTCAGAAATTGGATTACAATCCATTAAGGACCTCTCACATAAATTTATAATGTTGTGGAGGCAACATTTGCAGCCAGGCGGTTTTTTTTTCTCTTCTTTCTTTCGCTTGGCATTTCTACTTGTGGGAGCTTTTTTAAGATCTCCAAATAGTTCCCACCGGAGTTTGAGAAGTAGTGCTAAAAAACGCAAAGGGAAAGAGAAAAACTAGCAGAATGGTGGCACGACGGGGCAGAAGTCAAACTGGGGGTGACGTTTTATAGGCCGGAGGTCTCAGAAGAGCAGAGGAGAGCGGCCATTCAGTGGCACAGAGGGATAGAGGAAGGCATGACATTCAAAAACCGTCAAGAAGCATTGAATGAAAGGCAAAAAGCGACGCCAACCTCAGCGTTGGTCATGGAATCTGAGTGAGGGGCCCGCCAAAGCAGAAGGACAACTGAAATCAAATCAAATGGAGGAAAACACAGCAGGACACCCCCAGAAGAGCAGCGCACGCCTGCCTTTACCAAGCACAACTGGCACTGCTTCTCTGGGCTGCCAGCTCTTTGAATTCGTCCTTTGACGTTACTTCAGGGGTCACCTTTGAATTCCACAAACCCTTCTTGGTTGGTGCCTCCTTTTATAAAACCACAACACCATCTAAGAGCCATCCAGTGCTGCCAGGTACCACCTGGACTCACAAAAGACCCCATTAGGCACGCCCTGTGGCAGTGCCAGTCGAAAGCATATGAAGCCCTAGGCAGTGTCCAGCTTGTGTGCCCCTCGGTGTCCATAACATGAATTAGGCTTTGAGAAAAGGGTCACCTTTGGTGTCCATAGCACTATGGGGGGACAAATTCTATAGGGTGGACTGCCTGAGTTTCACAGACGCCACCCTGCTGAGTGAGGAACGTGTGCCAACCTCAGCTACCAAAATGGTGGGCACCTCGATGTCCATGGCACACATTCAGTGCTATTAGACGTTTTGGAAAGGGTGGCTCCCCCTCAGCGTCTGGGTCACAAGACCCCAAAACTACGCCCCTTAGAGTCCAAACTTCAGTGTTCTGTTAAGCAATTCAGCAGGAAAGATTTAAATCGAGGACCAGAAGAAGAGACGTAAGTCAGGAGACAAGCCAAGTTGTCAAACCAGTAACCAAAAATGCTCACTAGAGGGGGATATACTGCCAAACCCCAGCCAGATTAAAGAGCAAAGACAGAATCTTAATAAGAATTAAAAGGGCTTCGTATTCACACAGCGGAGCGCCGGAGAGCACACACAAAATCAGGGGCTGACCTGAAGAAGAAGGTGACCCACGTGAACTTGTCCTAAAACAAAATGCTGACACGCAGAGCTTCTTCTTCTTTTTTCGGCTGCTCCCGTCTGGGGTCGCCACAGCAGATCATCTTTTTCCATCTCTTCCTGTCCTAGTCACCTTGCTCTGTCACCCCCATCACCGTCATGTCCTCTCTCAGCACATCCATAAACCTCCTCTTAGGCCTTCCTCTTCTCCTCTTACCTGGCAGCTCTACCCTTAGCACCCTTCTCCCAATATGCTCAACATCTCTCCTCTGCACATGTCCAAACCAACGCAATCTCACCTCTCTGACTTTGTCTCCCAACCTGAGCTGACCCTCTAATGTCCTCATTTCTAATCCTATCCATCCTCGTCACACCCAATGCACATCTTCACATCTTTAACTCTGCCACCTCCAGCTCTGTCTCCTGTGCCACTGTCTCCAGCCCATATAACACAGCTGGTCTCACCACCATCCTGTAGACCTTCCCTGTCACTCTTACTGATACCTGTCTGTCACAAATCACTCCTGACACTCCAAAGGTCCTCAGAAGATAACGAAAAGCAGAAGACGAAGCAAAAACACCAAAGTCTCCAAAACTCAAATGAACCGCCAGGAATTGTGGGAGACCCCCGGATTTAGGGCAGTTCCTGGTGGTGACTGGCAGGTGGCCCCACCCACAAAACACAGGGAAGGAAGCCCAGACATAAACAGTCGTAGACACAACTGGAAACAACAAATAAGGCAAATAATCAAGAAAAGTAACATCAGCATAAATAAAGCAATCAAAAAGAGACCTGAAACAGGAATCTGAACCCCACAACAAAAGGAGAGCAAAAGAAAAGCCACAATGTGCCGTCGTCTCAGTGCCTGCTCACCGCTGTTCTGCGCCGCACCCAGTGGTCACTCATGCAGTAGTACGAGTTTGTGACAATCTCAGTTTCAAGTCTCTTTCGATATTTCCGGCTTCATTCAAACTTTCACAACGCCATTTTGTTTTTACGATGGACACCGCCATTTTGGACTATTTGTTTTGCCCATCCCAGAATTCCCTGGAAGGCGTACGTTTGTCCCTGGTGATTCTGGGGTATCCAACTTTGACGGATGACCCTAAGACTTTGATTTTGATTTTCTGGTTAGCTGACCCTGACATTTTGATGGTGGATCTCCTTGATTCCCGGTTTCGATGTTCACATCTTCCGGTCGTTTTGATGTTTTCTATTTTTTGCCTCTTGCGAGTCAGCATAGCCAGGATACGATAATAAAGACACTCACGTCACGCTCTTTCATTTCCTGTCTGAGTCCTGCATGACCCAGAAATGTACGACATTGACTTTTTACACCGTCATGGCAGAGATGTCATGAGTGTTGTCACCCACGTGCGAGTACGAGTCAACTAAAGGGCCTAAATAACGGCGATTCCACGTCTGACCAGGGGGCGGCGGAGCGCACTAACTATCTTTCTCGATCCTTTGCAGATCATTCTCAGGAAATCCCGCAGGGTTTGTTGATGTCACTTTCAGTCCCGGGCTCTGATGATGTCACTTCCACTTCTGGCACCGATGACATCACTTGACACACTCCACCCCCCCCCCCACCCTCTGATAATGTCACTTCTGGTCCCCAGCTCTGATAATGTCACTTCCACTTCCAGCCCCTGATGATGTCACTTCGTAGACTGGCCTTTAAAGCGTCCATCTTGATTCAGCACCGACAGTCCTGTTTAAGACTCAGTCACATTACACGGGTGGCTGCACCAAACCTTTATGATGTCTGTTTGTCGTTTTTGTGACAGTTTTCAAAAAGACGCCAATCATTTTTAACAGAAAAACGAATGTCAGAGCTGCAATCAGCGACCCACAGACTGTAATAACTAATGGCTTCTGGGGACTGAGAACAAATCTAAAAACACAAAGCATTCGGATCGAGCATGCCACAGGGCTGTAGAGCTGTGTTGGCGAGCGTTGGTATACATTGCGGCACACGCACCGTGAGGACGCACAGATTACCCAGAGAGTGACGAGGCCGCTGACTTTCTTGCTGGAGACACTTTATGCTGGATTATGAACTAATAAGGTAGCTCAATCACATTTCTCCTTTTAAAACACGGTTTTATTTTCTTATTATTGCGTTCTATTAAAATCTCCCTGGATGTGGTTTGGCCAATTCACGTTTCTCGTGTTTACCCAACAACAGTAAAGAAACCAAGGACTGGCATCGTGATGCCTACTGTAGGCCCTTTTGACTTCAATGACTCCATGTCGGCAGCGTTCAGGCATCGTTGGCAAGCCTGGTGTTTGCTTTTGAATTGCCTTTGCTATGCCAGTTTGGCCCGTCACGATGCCAGCATATACCCCCTTACTAATTTGAGCAGCATGAAATGTGCACTGTTGTATAAACAACGGCATTCTACAAAGCATCGCCGGCCGCTGTTTGGATGCCAGCGCTAACAGAAAACAGATGATGGCAGCTCACTGCTCCTATAGTTCTGAATCCTGAAGTCGTATTAAAGAGGGGACGATGCCACGAAAGACTCGACTGACGTTTGGTGCGTCTTGGGATTCACACCTAAATCTGGGTTCACGTTGCTTCACGTCGAGAGGAAATCGAGGCTCCTCCTGGTACATCGAGCATTTATACTGGGATATGTAGTTAGTAACTGGAGCTGTCTGAGCTCCCCTTAACGTACATTCAGTTGTCACCGATTTCTGATGTGTTCTTGTCACAGTTTCCGCCGTGCACATAGCGTACCCAGGATCCACTTTCTGCTCTTACGTAATTATATTGTTACGCATCTCAAACATTTCAGTTCCGTGCTGAGAAGGATAAGCCATTAAGTGATCCAGTGGTGAGTTTGGCTTTTTATCAATGGTGTTGGCAGTGGTCACGGGTTCAAGCCCCAGGCTGGCTGCTGCCCATGACTGGTTTCCACATTCTCTCCACTTGCTCTTCTCTGAAGATTCCAGTTTTCTCCCAAATATTTCTCCAGCTCATTGGTGACCCTGAAGTGGCCCAGTGTGGGTGGGAATGGCTGTGCACAAGTGGGTCCAATGAAGGTGCCAGTGCTGCCAAACACCTTCTAAAGAAACAAGCGGCTTCTCAAAACTGGTGGATGGACTCCAGGGTTGTAGCCAGGAATGAATTTCAGGTCCATGAATCATAATTTCTTCTATGACGGATGCGTTGGAACTGTCATAAAATATATCTCAGGGTGGGTTCAAAACCAAAAAAAAACACCCACTGGTTGGACTCGTTTAGTTCAGTTCCATTATTGTGTGCCAACTGCAGAGAATACGAGTGACGAGTCCATATGGATGAACTCATGTCCATCAACCTTTCCCTCTGCCATCTTCCTGTTTTCAGCAGAAGACTGGGAGGCAAAGAGAGAGCCCACCATATTAGCGTCAGCTGCAAACGCTCAGACTGGTGCCAGACTGGTGCCAACACTCCCTCGCGTACAGCCAGAAACTTGCCATGTGCATCTATGGATTGTGGGAGGACAACCAGTTAGCCTCAGGGAGGACATGCAAACGCCACACAGACAGCCGTCTTACACAATGAAGACGTTGCCCCCTTCTAAGTTGTCACACAACTTTTAGGCTCTGTTAGGGTAAGCACTGCCGTGCCAGGACGAGAGAGGGCGCTGTCACTAACAGTATCTTCTACTTTGCCCACAGTTCTGAGGAGGCAGCCAGAGAGGCGGGCTGACCACACCTCCAAGGCCCAGAGCAAGACTCACCCCTTCTGGTCTGGAGCCATAAAAGCCGAGCCCTCCCGTAGGACGTGTAAAACAGACCATCATGGAGGACGGAGTAACCGAGGGACACCACAGAAAGAAATGAAAGTGGTGGGCCGCCGCTGGCCTTCTTTTTCGTTGTGCGGCCACACACTTTTTTTCATTCTACATTACGCAGGGTGGCCTGGTTGGTGCCCCATAACTCTGTTTGAACCCCTTCTGGTTTGTGCCGCTGGTTGTTTTGAGATGGGACAATTCTTTTCAGAAAGGCTTACTTTTCTGAAAGACGTGAAAATACCTTTATTACTCAAATTATGGAAAATGTGTAACTCTCAAATATGTGGGCAGTACACCTGATCATTTGGAACCATCCAATGTCACTCCAGTCACCCAGGTACACGTCAGTAAGACCCCGTGTTGTTCTGCAACGCTGTGTTTGCTGCCAGCTGAACAGACTGCGTCATCTGGCTTGGCATTCTGGTTCCTGCAGAATTTCTTCAAAACTCACAAGGAGACTCAAAAAAATGAGCTGCGTGTCTGCTCGTCTCCAAAACCTCCAGAAAAAAACACACTTCAATGTCACCAACGGGCTCAATGAGTGGTGACCCCCACACACTTCTCTGAAATCTGCCAACCAAAGGGGCTCCCGGGATCCCAATCTCAGGATAGTCTCCCCAAATGAGAGTTGTGGGGATTGGCACAGTGGGGGTCACTGTCACTCACACATTTGGGGACATTTCAGCAGCACCCTTATCGTTACTTGCACCTGACAGCTCAGTCTCCTCACCTGATGAGGCAGAATCAGAGGCGTCCGCAATTCTCAAAGCTTCCTCTGAGGAGTATTTGATCTGACAAGAGTGGAGAATGAATGCCCGAAGTGCATGGGACTCACTGGAGATCTCAGTGTTTGCTCTCATCTACTGAATGAAACGGAACCATTCAGTCGTGGTGACCTCCTCGATGTTCAGCCTTCTGTCCTTTATGGTGACACCCACCTTGTATGTGTTAAGGACAATCTCTCTGTGCGCCTGTCCCTTTATTTGTTGTATTAAGTAGCAGCCCGACCAGGTTATGGAATGTTACCCTCGGATTGTCTATTTAGGAGGTTTCCATCTTTGGGATGTGTGAAGAAACTCAGCTACCTTTATTATATATGGTGCCATGCGCAGTACAGAGCCTCACAGGGGGGTCACAAAATGGTAAACGGAAATGGGAAGTAGAAAGCGCAAACGTGCATACAGTACAGCAGCGTGTGCAGAAGCTGTCTCGATGTGCCTCAGTCCCCCGCCGACTGCGTGCCATGCGCTTTCCTTCATGTTGCCAAGTGTTAGAGTAATGTGCTCTTCACACATGTGAGCCCCTCGCTGGTCGATTGCAGTGGCCATAGGCAAATGAAAGGTTCAAAAGCGGTCTACTTGAAGGTCCCCTCCAAGTGACATCATGGCAGGATGAAGGTGGGACAGACCGTCTACCCAGGTGTCGAGCCTTTGCCCCCAAATCGCCTGCCAGACGCCATCAGTGCTGAGCGGTCTGCGTGTTGGGAGCACTCCGTCGGCCTTTCCTCCTCCTTGTTCACGTGATGGCGCTCAGGCCAGGCGCTGATTATCAGATTGCTCCTATCGAGTCATAATGGCATCGCCACTAATTGAATTAGCGTAACATCAAAGCTTGAAACAAATCTGTTGGCCCAGATGCTTGATGAAAACCTTCTTGAAATGTCACTAATCAGCCGTTCAAATCGCGGCTCCAAATGGTGTGTAATTTTCTTCGGAAGTGTACTCGAGGCCACCCCCACCTAACGTGATCCACATGTCGAGCGCTAATGGAGGTCATCTTAAACACAAAAATCACAGTACGCCTGCCCACCACGGTCACCGTGGTGTGCTTGTGTGTCATTGTCATGTCACTGTCACGCTCTTGACCTGCACTCCTCTCAGCGTTAAAACCAGAGTTCCAGATTCAGCTACCACTTTGTGACAACATGTAGAGGTGGTCACCAGAATGGCAGGCCACAAGGGTGACGTAAATGGAGCCGGAGGGGCTTCTGATCACTCATGACCACCAAACATGGAAAACTGAACTGAGCCACAAAGACCAAACGGCCATGAAAGTGACGCAGAGACTGTCCAGAGTCGGGGACCACAAGAAATTCAAGGGGCCGCCAGCATCATGGGAGCAGAATCACAAAATGGCGGTGCCCAGGAAAAACAAAATGGCAGCATGATAAACACCACAACATAACTTTAGTGAAAGCTGACATTACTCTAGAGATCAAATTTGAAACTAAGGATTAATGGAGATCTCTGGCTTCAGAAACATATTTAGTTCTAAAAAAGACAGAAAGACGCTAACAGAAAGTCCATTTACTACAACGCTCTCATACGGTTAGTTAATAGCTGACGTACCTCGGTATCTAATCCTAACGCTTAGACTTCCACTTCAAATCCATGACTCGCTTGTTGTTTCCATATTCCCATAATCCTTAGTGGCAAGAGATTGGTCACAACTCACTTGGTCATTGGCTCCAGATGCCCAAAAGCGTCCCTCTTAGATGCGCTTCCTTTACTCTCCACTAGATGTCCTCGAGCAAATGGGTGACTGTGACATCGGAAGAATTCTTCTGGGTCAACGGGATCGGATTTGCAGGGTCCTTACTGTCCCACATACAGAACACACTGAAGTGCTCACACACGATCAGTGACCTGACCTCAAAATCACGAATCGTGGCACTGGAGAGCGGCGACCTGTCACCTATTGATTAGCACAAGCTCAGCACCCTCGAGACAGTAAGGACCCTGGAAAACCTAAATCTAAATCTCACCCCACCCAGCCAGCCAGTCAGCTGCCACTCAAACATCTCACCCCACCCAGCCAGCCAGTCAGCTGCCACTCAAACATCTCACCCCACCCAGCCAGCCAGTCAACTGCGTTTCTAATATCCCTGGTCCTCCTCGTCATGACAAACATGTCCTGGGACTTTCATGATGGCCTATCTCACTAATGACGACGTGTCACCTGTTGATCCCCACACGCCAAGAAGAATTAAACTGTGCCCAGTAAATGTGACAACGTGGTCCCTTTAATCGTATAAACGTCTGTCTTCCTTCCTTGAAATTCTCGGAGCATATTTCTCACTAATAAGGCCATTTATATCATACAATTAATGAATTGCTGACCTTATTGATCCCTCTGGGGATTCTGAAGACCCCAGTGAGGCCCCCTTCTCTTTTTTGAGCCTGTCAGAGTACGCCAAGCCCTTTAGTCCCATGATGCATTTGGTCCAGAACATCCTGCAGACTTGTCGTGTTTGTGAAGGTAATGATTTTCGTCGTATTTTTTTTGTATATTTGTTTCGTTATATTGCAGCACCTGAGTGACGTGGGAGCATCTCCAAGGTGCTGTTGAGGTTGGCGTTGCTCGTCCCGTTTGTCTGTACTCGTCATCTTCATTTTTCGTTGTGTTTCACTTGAGCGACAACTTAACGCTCGGGGAACCGCATCTGCCCGGGTTTCTGAGTACGCCAGTATTGATATTTTTACACAATGTCTGATTTTTGCACAAGACTAGCAGTGTTGTCACTTTGTCCTGTCCCTTTTTATCTAATCCGGCAGGAGTGGCTTTTCTAGGACGCAAGCTCGAGATTCCTGGAAATGACATGTTTTATAGGAAAGCGGTCACCTGATACACCCTCCTTTATTATTCATAAGTTACGTGAGATGACAGCAGAAGTCCCAACATTCACTGCACAGAGCGGCTGCTCTCCATGTTGAGTTGGTTTGCCTTCTCGCCTGCCTGGTTGGCGCCGGGTGTGCAGACCTGCCTTTGGTCAAACAGGCTGATGTACAGAGCGGTGTTAAGACATTCCAAGAGAAAGAGCAAATATCAGGCACGACAAAGAACACGAGATGCTGTCACACGCATGCACACGGGAGATGGCTTAAGGGCTTGAGTGACAGTGATTGCCCTCCACACCAGGGGTTGGCGCTGTGTCCTAACACCTTCTTTTCTCACTCGGCAAAATGGCAGTCGGTCACTGACGTCACTTCTGTGACCATCATGGACCCTCCCTTTCCTGCCAATCTTCTTCAGACGAGTCCGCATTTCTTGCGTGTTTCTGTTGTTTTTGTTCATTCGGGGTCACCAACTCCTTTTCACTGTCGGCCTCTTCTTTTGTGATGTAAAACAGCTAAGCTGAGTCAAAATGTGATGCCTCTCGGGCCCACTGTCTGTCTGGTCAGAAGTTACACAAAGTTACTTTCTTTAATGAAATGACAAGCGTCTTTGGAAAATAAACGGAAATCTGAAATTCAAAACAATAACTGTTTAAGACAAAACCTAACCAAGGGGGGCTAAGTCTTTTGCACGGCGCTGTTTGCTTTTCTCAGACGTTTGTAAGAGTGACACATTTCGTTTAATTTTTTAGCGTTGATTGCCGCATCCAGTTGCCCCCTGGGGTGTTTGCGCTCAGACGGGTGGTTTGTCCCAACGCCTGCCACTCGGTCACTTTGTGCCCCCTGGCACTCCCACCACCCAGAACTTCACTAGGAGTTTCATGAAAGAGTCACCTGAATGAACCAGGAGAGGCCGACCTGAAGACGCAGTACGAGGCGTTTCCAAAGGCACTCAATGTTGGTGCCCCCAGACAGACGTGAGACTGGTGACGTCGGTGGGGTTTGTTGTGCGGGGACGCAGCCCCCGTGCCTCGCTGTCAATTAGTTCATCTGCCGTTAGCCAAACACAAACAGGAAGCGGCACACATGTGCTTTGAATTTCCCCGCGGCACAACGTCCTTTGATGATTCGCTGATCTCTACTGCGATCTGCAAGTCTCACTCCATAAAGGCGGCTTTTGAAAAGGCCCGACGAGGAGCCTACGGGTGGCTGGCACAGGGAATACCCGCTGGAGGAGTCTGCATGGGACTTGCCAGAGCGAGTGTTCTCGTTTAAACAGCTACATGAAGACTGATCACCGCCCTGTAAAAACATCGGCCTGCTGTTTCGGTGGGCTTTATTGTGCTTTGCCCGCAGTTCATTTGTACCTATTAACTAGTGGTAGCCGGTGTGTGTGTGTGTGTGAGCGTGTGTGTGTGTGTGTGAGCGTGTTAGAATTGGAGACAAAGGCAGAGAAGGAGATGACAAAACAAAGTGGTGCTGCCATCCCTGCCTGGGGCACCAAGCCTTATTAATATCACTTCTTTCAGTCATGTGCCATGGCAGTGGGCAGCAGCAACTGAGAATGTGTGCTGCCATCAACCCACAATTATGACTTGCTGTGTCTCCACCAAGTACCCCCAAAATGACTTCTGCTGGTGAAACTGTGAAACAGATGTTATGTGGAGTGGCACACGCGGTGTCACACAAACAACGCACTGCTCTGGCACTGGCCTGCGTCTCAAGGAGCTCACAATCCATCCTGGAGGGCTGCCACGTGTCCCCACCTGTGTCATTTCGTCAGAGTGGGTGGAATGGGCACCGGACTAATACCAGGGGTCATTTAGCTGGACTAAGACACATGCCACCCACCACTCTAGCCATACATCATGTCAAGCCCCTCCACTCACACTCCACACTGTCAGGTTTATTGTGACTTGATGGATTTTTGGGTCTTCATCACACCAAGCCCTCCCTAGTATTTGAGGTGCCCCCCTCACTGCCATGTTCAGGGCTGGACGGGTCTGTTGCCAATCTGTAACTAGACCACCACAGCCGGGGCTCACACAGTGAACAGATTAAACAGACATTGCTGTATACTACTACAGGCTATAGAAAGGTGCTATATAAAATCACAAGGTCAAATGTTCAGTTCTCCCACCCCAAACAAGTTGCGTCACATTCCCGATTCTTACGTTACAAGACTACAGCATTTATAATCAGAACTTCACACCTGTACAGATGGTGCTCTTCACTCCAGAAAGGCACTATAGACACTTGAAAGGGTTACAGGTTTGACCCCTGACCTTATGACCTTTACCGTGTACTGGATAGGTTGGCACTGCCAACAGAAAGGCACTATATAAAAACCCGTTCAGCAGAAGGGCACATAGTCACCCAGAGCCGTAAACCTCGACCTGAAATGCGACCCCAAAAATCACAAGCAGGATGCAGTTGAGCCACTTGTGGCCATCATTGACCAGGATGAGTCAGGCCACCGGATTAAGGCTCTAGAGGTCTCCTCTGAGTGACCACTGCCTCTCCCTGGAGGGCCACCTCATGCGACCTTTTTTAATGTTTTCATCCCATCCTCTATAGTCAGTGACACATGGGCTTTGACAAGTGGGGCCACATGTGGCCACCCTGATGAAAGGACCCTTATTTTTTCCCAGGTTGTTATTACTGAGGGGCGCATAATCGAAGACTCCGCTTGGCAGAGGTTTAAATGACTTCAAAATGGCACTCGGCTCTTACAAATAAAACCCACAAATGCACCGAAATGTGTAAATGTAACCTTTTGTTATGTAAATGAATGCACATGTTTGTGAGTAACATGTGGTGCTGTGTGGGCTCGCCACTAAGTGCAGGGCAGGCCGGCGCGGAGAAGGACAAAGACGGGACACGAGAGCGTCACCACTTCAATGGGACCGCCAGACGTCTCCAGTCAGAGGCGGGAAGGCTGGGGATGGGCCCGTATGGGGCTGTATGGGCAGGCGAAGCCTGGCGTGGGCATTCAGGAGGGGGCACAAGAGTGTCATCTTATAGGGGGAGCTGGCACTGCACCACTCAAACCAGGGCTGACGGAAGCGGCTCGGGTTTGGGGTGGTGTGGTGGCCCTCATGACATGGGAGCTATTGAGCATTAGGTGACAAGGGACAGCACAGTGTGACCCACAGCAAGAGCAGGAGCTCTTTTAGACGGACCCTGATAGGCAAAAACACAACTGGGAAGCATGTGACTGTAGGTACAGGGTGATGTCTGTTATATAGTGCCTTACACATCTATCTATCTATCTGTCTATCTATCTAAACCTGCCAACTACACTATCTATTTATCTAATCCTGCCAACTACACTATCTACTGTATCTATCTATCTATCTATCTAATCCTGCCAACTACACTATCTATCTATCTATCTATCTATCTATCTATCTATCTATCTATCTATCTATCTATCTATCTATCTATCTATCTATCTAATCCTGCCAACTACACTATCTATCTATCTATCTATCTATCTATCTATCTATCTATCTATCTATCTATCTATCTATCTATCTATCTATCTAATCCTGCCAACTACACTATCTATCTATCTATCTATCTATCTATCTATCTATCTATCTATCTATCTATCTATCTATCTATCTATCTATCTATCTATCTATCTATCTATCTATCTATCTAATCCTGCCAACTACACTATCTATCTATCTATCTATCTATCTATCTATCTATCTATCTATCTATCTATCTATCTATCTATCTATCTATCTATCTATCTATCTATCTATCTATCTATCTAATCCTGCCAACTACACTATCTATCTATCTAATCCTGCCAACTACACTATCTATCTATCTATCTATCTATCTATCTATCTATCTATCTATCTATCTATCTATCTATCTATCTATCTAATCCTGCCAACTACACTATCTATCTATCTAATCCTGCCAACTACACTATCTATCTATCTATCTATCTATCTATCTATCTATCTATCTATCTATCTATCTATCTATCTATCTATCTATCTATCTATCTATCTATCTATCTATCTAATCCTGCCAACTACACTATCTATCTATCTAATCCTGCCAACTACACTATCTATCAATCTATCTAATCCTGCCAACTATCTATCTATCTATCTATCTATCTATCTATCTATCTATCTATCTATCTATCTATCTATCTATCTATCTATCTATCTATCTATCTATCTATCTAATCCTGCCAACTACACTATCTATCTATCTATCTATCTATCATATTATAAAGTATATATATATATATAATCTTATGCATTTTATTTACATGACACTGAAACACAATCAAGTAATGTAAACAATTTGATGCCATCCACTTAAAAACTGAAGGTATGGCAGCCACGCCCAGCGTAAGAAAGAGGTTCCCTTATGGCGGTCGGGTGGGCAGGCGTCTCCTTTAAGTGGCCATAAATCCGAGGCCTTGTCGTGCCCACGGCTCTCGACTGCACAGGTGATATTTACGGCTATGACATCAGCCGCGTTCTCACTATTTACGTGAGGTGAATTATAATTTACGGCCAAAAGCAGCACAGGCCACCTAAAGAGTGCTGTCTGAGCTGAAATATGGCCGATATGAATTATCGGAGGCTAAATGAATTGCACACGGTGTGTGGACAGGTGGACGTGGAATTTGTGCTCCCACTCATCTTCTCTTGGGACGTGCAGTTATGTGCAGTGAATAAGATCTAGGGTTTCATAAAGGATGATAAAGTAAATAGAGAATCCCTTGAAAAATACGTTTTAATTTTGGATAAGAAATACATTGGTGGTCTCATGTCTCACACAGGCAATAGGTAAGAGCAGCAGTGTGCTTGAGTGGGCTATGCAATGGACTGGTGCCCATTTGGCTCCTGCCTTGTGCCCGGTGCTACTGGGGTGGGCAGAAGGCATCCGTGGCTGTGAATTGGATTAAGGAGGTGTGAGAATTTAAAGACAACGTAAGACCAGCCATGAAGTACAAACGCTTCTGGCCTCGAGACTCCATTGAGGTGGCACAATGCCTCACAAAGCCCTGAACTCTAATGTACAGTATATACAGTAGCACCTTTTGTAGTTTTGAATATGAGAATCTGTTATGGGTGGCACAGTGGGTGCGTTGGTAGCACTGCCGCCTCACAATAAGGAGGCCTGCGTGGCATTCACCTGGGCAACCTCCCACAATGTAAAGACACGCAGGTTGGGGGGGTTGGTGACACTAAATTGCCCCCTAATGTGTGTGTGTGGTGTAGGTGTGACTGTTCACCCTAGGGTGGACTGGCACCCTCTTCAGGGACTGATCTGCCTTGTACCCTATGCTTGCTGGCATTGGCTCCAGCCCCCTTATGACATGGTTTGGAATCTGCAGAATTGACAAACAGTCACCTCCAAAAAGTCCGAGAGAGCAATGAGGCCAGCGTGGTGGTTAGAAAGTGCCAGCCCGTGGCAGACTCTCAGGCTAAGAAAGGGTAACTATGCAATGGCACCACTAGATGGCCAGCCTTCCACACAAAGACAGGAGCCACAAGGGGGCAGCACTACAAGGGCAAGTCAAAACTTTAAGGGGGACAGAGGGTAAGAAAGTGTGGCTTGTCAAACTGGACAGTAACGAGGGGTGGCATCGTTTGGCACAAAGCCCTTTCTCGATGTTTGTGGCTGGATGTCATTTGTCCTTACCTGCCGAGTGTGTGTATTTATCATCTACATGTACAGTATTACCAAGAGAGGACTTGTGTTGTTGTCTTTGCTCTGGCATTATACATACAGTAGATAACAGGACATTGTGAATCCAATTCAGAGTCACAGGACGCCAGAGTCCAGCCAGTCTAGTGTCACTCGCCATGTCACACACACAAAGCGCCATCTTGGAATGCCCGGCCAATCCCTGATACGTCTTTGGGATGGAGTAAGAAATGAACAAGCCACTGGGCGCCAGCAGCATTGTGCCACCATGCCAGTGTGCCACCTCTATATAGAGAAGTCATCGGTCACGCTGGATCTTTTACAGAGTGAAGCGCCACAGATTGAACCCGAGTCCCAGACTGGTGGTGCTCAGTCTTTACAATACAAACTGGAAGTCCCTTCGTGTAGTTCGTGGCCCCGAGGCGGTCGGAGAGAACAGGGCTGCAAGTTCAGTTCCCACCATGTCACGCCACCAAAGTGGGCAAAAAAAAAAAAAACAGGGAATTAAAGAACCCCCCCATGAAAAGCCCAAATCCGACACACCGAAGCCTTGCTGACTGGCGTTCTTCAGCACCCACAAGGAGTCCGTCACTCGTTTAAGGGGCTTTGAGGGGTCTGGTCACCTGGTTCAGGTCAGGAGGTTGGCCTTCCCATCATGTCGTCGGTTTGCTTTCTGCGCTGACTCATTCCGTGGAAATCGATAAAACAAAACGCTCACGGCGCCTTTTTGGCTTACCTGCAAATAAAAGGATCCGCTTTTCTTTTTTGTTTTTTTCCAGGAATTTAATAAAGTGGAATGCATTTGTTGGCAACCCCTCGGATGTAATGTGTCTTGACGGAGATTTGGCTGTGTGATTCTGTGCGCACCCGGACCCCAGTTCACTTCTGTGTGGAGCTGGCACCTTCTCTGATGGGAAACCTGCCCATGTCCGAGTTAATCAGCGGCACCCGGATGGCTGGGCGTGGACCGTTGCCATATTACAATAAGTGGGCACTAAAAGGGAATGAATGACCAGGGAGGGACAATGATGGATGGACAGCCATTTTAAGACGTCCCCACCTGGAGTAAATGATCAAGGCTCTAGGGAAGTGCTGCTAGCCTTTGGCTTCTCCGTCCATCCATTTTATTAACCTGCCGATCCCAGAAATCCTCGGTCACAAGACAGGAGCCAAACCCGAGTGGGACGTCAGTCCTTCAGGGGATCTCAATATGAAGATACCAGAGATCGAGGAGTGAAGGACTTTAACAACCCGACTGGCCTCGGCCCATTTACAAATCAATCCATTCATCCATTTTCTGAGCCTTTCCATTACAGGAGATGATGAGCCTCATGAAGCCCAAGAAACCTAAGGAACGTGGCAGGAACCAACCCTGGCCTGGATGCCAGTCTATCAGAGAGCATCGTCATACAGCATACCCAATCACTCCAGCTGGGTCACTTCAGCCAGTTAGTTGGAATTGTGGGTAAAAAGCAAAGCACACGTGCCAAATCCACCCTGAGTGGAGTCCGGCCAGGATTTGAACTGCAGCCCGCGGAGGTGCCAGTCAATCAGACCGGATATCCTGTGAGCTGAATGCTTTATTGGGCAGTTCAGTAGAGGAGCGGGTAGCAGGGCTTGTGCCCAATTCCATTCCAGCCAGTGCTGGCATGTCAAAGACCCTGGTGTGCCAATGTGGACTGAGAAAAAAACAGAAGGATCTCCTCTCTCACCGGCCCGTGTCTGACAGAGAAACAACACCATGGGGCCAATGAGGGACTACAATTCCCATCAGGCACCAGCAGTTTGACCTGCACCCACATTGGCTCTTACAACACTTGTCACTGTACCTACATCAGTACTTAGGGACCCCCCCAATATGTCTAGTGTCACAGGCCAACTCTTCAGCGATGTTGGACTTCGTTCGGCTCGTCCATTGCTGTTTATTATGGGATGGATGTCAGAGACAGACTTGGGGCAAGCTGCTGCCAGAGCAGATTCACCGAAATGTGACCGGAATGCCAATCGGCTGGTAACGAGCCATCAGGCTGACGTGAAGGCAGCAGCTCGACCCTCCCGTGTTTCCTGCCGATAAACTGAAACCTTTTTATTTGTTCCTTTTATTTTGGAAATAAAGTAAATTCTTGGAGAATATTAAGTTTCCCTTGATGAGCTGTATGCAACACGTCGGAATCCAAGCACACAACAGGCAAACGATGCAGATGTCAAAGTGAGGGCCGCAAAGAGACAAAGACGCACTGTAAGTTGGCACATTCGTGCTCCGGTGGCCCAGCTCGGGAGTGATGGGTGGTCTCCTTCAGAAGGGGGCCGCAGATCCTGTCTCCAGGTTTTTATCAGACATCGGGATCTCGCTGTGACAGATCTGATTGCACTGGAATGTTGGAAAGTGCCAAGCAAGTACCGCTTCACAACTGATAGGCGTTTTCTAAAGTCTGAGCACACCGGAAACCTGAAAAACTGACATGAGGACCCCTGAATGACAAACTGGGGGAAGTCGAGAATCTCACTGGGCCGTGTCCCAGCTGTCCTCCCAACACAGACCAGGAACGTCACCTGCAGAGGGGCGAGTGGCTCTCACTCCTTGCTGTACGACTCCGTATTGTTAGAGGGGACATCACCAGTGGCGGTGGCAGAGAGCAAAGAAAACAAAAGGACGAGCTCTCTGACCCGATGGGTACAGGAATCCTTACCTGGCAGAGGGGCCAGCATGATGGGAGCACCAGGAGAGACGCCGGGTACAATGTCACCTGATAGACTACAGGGCTACCCACAGGGCATCATGGGAAATGAAGTTCCAGAAGACGGTCCTGTTGTGTTCCATAGGGGGTGCTGCAGAGGACCACGGTCCCTACTTTGGGAGACTCTTGTCCGCTTCCTGCAGACCCTGGACGATAAAGATAAAAGGAGCCGCACCATCTGAACTGGCAGACAGAGTCGGGTGGACGGGACGCGTGTGAAGAAGGAGGACCGTTTACTTTTAGAGGGATGGCATTTGGACCTGGGATTGGTTTGGGTGTGATTGTGTCGGGGGTGTGGGGCTCAGTGGCGCCCCTACTGGTTACACGGTACTTGAGGACGTTTAAGGAGCTTTCAAAGCCGATTCATTCAAAACGAATCACGACGCCATCTTGGCACCAAAGCCTTAAGTGGCAGCAGCCATGAGTCAAAGTTTACAAGAAATAGTAAAAGCTCCTCGTCCAATCTGCCTCGTCGTGGCTTATCTCCATCACACTTAGTGACGTCACGCAGGTGTGTGGTTGGCTTTGTTTTGTCACATCGTCAGCTCCCTGACCCGAACTCTGCCCTGATTTCATCTCGACGCTTTCGTGTTGACGTGTGTAGGCAGTAGAACGAAATTCCTGTTTCCACGCCTGAGCGACGCGCACCACTGCGCCAGTGTCATTGTCCCGATAGTCCCACTCCGCAGGAATGGGTGGCAGCAAGCGAAACAGAAGAGTGTCCTTTCGCAAAACTGACACTAAAACGTTTTTCAGGAGGTGGAAAGTAAAGGACTTTGGCCCCTTCACACACCCCTGCTGGACCCAGAAAAGCATCAAAATGAAAAGACGGCTTGGGGGGGCAGAGTATCATTTGGAAACTCAATATGGATAAACGCAGCCCACGATGAGACACAGAGCTATACCGCTGGGCAGAACGTCTACTCCACCGAGGCCATGAAACCCAAATGAGCCGGCAAGAAAACGCTGTGGCAGCCATCTTTGAGAAGCTCCTTACATTTGCCGGGTTAAGGACGTTTAACAGCTGGAAACCCGGGAGGGTCAAGCTGCAACCTTCAGGTCATCCTGGTGGCTCGTTGCCTGCTGCACAGGTCATCTTTCTACTTGATTGGCATTCCAGTCACATTTCAGTGAATCTGCTCTGGCGGCAAGTTGACCAAAGTCGGCCTCTGCTCTCCGCCTGACCCCACAACAGAAGGTAACGGACGTGCAGAACGAGTCCCACATCGATAACCAAGACAGGACCTGATGAATCACGAGGGGGTCCGTCGGTACTGATGCAACTACAGTGACAAAGTGTTGTATGAGCCATTGGTCCAATGTGGGCGCAGATCAAAGCAGCGTCCCATCAGGCACCAGGAGTACTCCTAGTGCCTGATGGGAATTGCAGTCCTTCATTATCACAGCCACAAGGTGGCAGATACGATGAAAATACAGTGGGGTGAAAAATGTCTTAATATCCCAAACACGTTTCTCCCTGGGTCAACGGCGAGGATTTCTCTGGTCACAAAACAACGCAACTTCAAAGTTTCGCTGAGTTGTCACCAATAAATGGCTAAAAGTAGCACAGGCCCAAGTCCAAGTGGCCAACCCCAGTTCTACGAGATCATTATGAGACCTCCCTTCATCATAAAATCCAGAGGAGACCCCCAGATTCATGCTGAGATGTCTAACCGCCAATGCCACACTCAGCGCCTCCGAACTTAACATTTATTAACAGGAACAGCAGGCTCAGGGACGCTGTGGTGCTGCACTGCTGGCCTACATGTAGTGACCATCACATTTACTCAAGCCTTAAATTAAAAGACCAGGCCAGCCCCCCCACTCATGGGGTCTGCTGCTCCACTCCTGCTCCTATCACAAGTCAGTCCCTGCCGCTAACTGAGCCTCCATCTTACACCTTGACTCCTGACTCTGCATCTGTTAGCAACGAGGGGCAAATAAAATGACAAGCAAGAGCCAACCTGGCGACTCGGGGTGGGCCATGTAAGGACCACTGAATACTTTAGAGTGTACAACTGCTGACCCTTCTGATGATCAAAAACCGTCGCCTTTATTAGGCAATCCGGACAGGGCTGGTCAGTCTGTCGACCTCGGTAAACCTACAGGTTTATCTTCTCCATTAGCTGGGTTGAAATCCAAGTCGTCAACGTAGGCCTCGGCATTCACGCTTGCTGGGTACCATCTATTGGAATGTATCAGATAGATAGATAGATAGATAGATAGATAGATAGATAGATAGATAGATAGATAGATAGATAGATAGATAGATAGATAGATAGATAGATAGATAGATAGATAGATAGATAGATAGATAGTGTGGCAGACGGCTGGGTGCCACCCCCAGCCGGGACGCCCAGGAAGACAGGAGGAGGGTTTATGCCTCCTCCAGAACACGAGAGGGCGACCGCCCTGGTTCCATTAGGGGCCACGGGTGCAGGGCTTGGAAGCCCCACCCTGTAGGGGCCCGTGGTTTCCGCCAGGGGACGCCCCCATGCCTGAAGAACCCAGAACCTCAACACTTCCGCCACACCAGGAAGTGCCGGGGGGAAGAAGACTGGGAACACCCGGAGGGCTTCCGGGAACACAGCCGGCACTTCCGCCACACAGGGGAGTGTCTAGGGAGTGTCAGGGATCACCTGGAGCCCATCTGGGCACTTCTAAAAGGGGCGGCCTCCCTGCAAAGAAGGACTGGAGGCAGGAGAGAGGAGGCGGCCTGAGAGCAGGCAGAGAGAGTGAGAGCCTGGACTTTGGGGGAGATTGGTGCTGGAGTTGTGCACTTTATTGGACTTATTATTATGAACAATAAACGTGTGGTGGACTTGAATATGGTGTCCGTCTGTCTGTGTCCAGGCAGCTTATCACAATAGATAGATAGATAGATAGATAGATAGATAGATAGATAGATAGATAGATAGATAGATAGATAGATAGATAGATAGATAGATAGATAGATAGATAGATAGATAGATAGATAGATAGATAGATAGATAGATAGATACTTTATTAATCCCAAGGTTATAACACATGTAGGAATAAAATGAATCCCAGCAAATGGCACATTTGTAGTGCTAAAATGCGTTGCACTCATCATTCCAACAGATGGCACGCCACAAACATTCCCAGTAAGATACTGCATTGCTTTTTTCATTTCAACAGATGGCACAATACAAACAGTTGTAGTAATAAAATGCATTGCTAAAACTGTTTGTGATGCGCCATCTGCTGGAATAACAAACGCATTGCAAATGTCTCTGGTATATGGCATTTGGTGTGGGATTTAATAAAAGCAGTGTCAATGATTGTGATGCTCCATCTGTTGGAATGACATACGGAGACGTAGCACCTAGAAGGGCACACATACACTGATCTTTTGATTAAGATGGACTCCTCATGAATGCTGGGGTTTTCATCTTCCTGCCCTGCCTGGCTCTCTGACCATAACATTTGTGTGCGTTGAGGGATCGCGCTGAGGGCTCCAAACAGCAAAGTGTTGTGGGGTTCAGGTTTACATTGAGGCCCACGCGCTAATCTCTGGAGGAGGAGCAGCGCCCTGAAGACCATCAACATCCCTTCTGAGATTCCCGGAAGTCCCGTCCTGTCTATAGGAATGGCCAGAGGGGGGTGTTCATTGTTGACCCCGCGACTGCTAGAGTCACAGTAACCCGCAGAAGCAGCGACCCATGGGACGGTTCCTCAGGTTCCTCTTCTGTTTGCTCATCAGTAGCCTTTCTGCTAATAAGCGGGGATCTCCGGGAGACCCCAGCGGTTTTCCGTGACTTGCCCCCTTCCTAATTGTAGAAGCTTCTTTGAAGTGGAGCTCTTTGGGTTTCCCTTTCTGCTTAAACCCCTTTATATGTTACACTGTTACTGCCACAGCTACTGAGCGCTGTGAAGGTCTCACTCGCATGTGCTCTTATTGTAAAGCTTCCTTCACGTATGTTGGTCGACACTGGAGACATATGTCACCGGGAGGCCACTGGTGCTCCCTTTTTATTTCCTGTGTCCATTAAATCCTCCCAAATCTTTAAGCTACTTTGGTGACATAATCAGTGCTGTGCCGGGGTTTGCACATTTAGAGGCTCCTCCACGCGCACTTGGCTTTAATTTCCTTCCTCCTGAGATTATGATCTTTCATTCCACTTTATTTCCAAGATTAGGAGTGAAATTTTATGTAACATTAATTATCCTAAGAAACGAAACCATCTGCTAAACCATAAAGCATGTCTGACAGGCTTCAGAGCAACCAATTAGCGGGGCAGCAATTTGTCACCAGCCGGGCTTAGTCTTGGCTGAGAGGGCAGCTGCTTGTCAGCAGACAGAGGAATCTCCATTATCGTCTGGGAAGATGAATCTGCTGCACTTGTAATTGAGATCAACGGGACTCTTGTCCTGCCCGGCATTAGACCCAAACATTACGGCCACCCGTCCCGGAGACTGGCACACGGATAGGGCAGGGTTACAGAGCTAACTAAGGGTTACTACAGAGGGTTACAGAGCCGTCCGTCCGTCAGCACAAATTCAAATCGTCGAGGACAGTTGACGTGAATGCTCATGTATTGCAGGACCCTTTTATTACTCTTGAAGGTTGTTTGGGGGCTTTTTACAATGAAGTCTCTTTGTGGTTTTTCTATTAGGAGGTGTCATTAAATGTTCATGGTGTTTTGTTTTTTGGGTGGGGCCACCATTAGAACTTTAGAACAAGGTGAGATGAGAAGAGGCCATTCAGCCCAACCAGAGTGTCCATCTTGTGCACGTCGATTGGCTAAAATAACATCAGGCCCCTCGAGCCCTGGGCCCGACTTGGTCACTTACTCCATGTGTCGGAGTTCTTTTTCTCCACGAAGACAAACCTTCTGACATTTGTGCTGAATGTGCCCTTAGCATGTTTCTCACCACGTCTCCATGTTCTTATTGAACTTCTTTGAAAGTAACAGCTGGGGTCCACTGTGCTAATTCATTTCTTAATTTGAAACACTTCAGTCCTGTCACCTGTCAATCTCCGTTTAAACTGAGAAGGCTCAGCTCCTCACAGCCCGCACTTCTCAGCCGAGTTGCTCTTCTCTGGACTTTCTCTACCGCTGCTTTGTCTTTTTTTGTAATGTGGAGGCCACAAACGGCACACAGCACTGCGACGAGGCCTCGGCGGTGTCTTATAAAGCTTAAGTGTGGCCTCCCTTGACTTGAGCTCCACGCACCAGGGCGCTATATAACCTGACATTCTAGTAGCTGTCTCTGCACTGACTGGCTGTAGACAGAGAGGGGTCCACTACCACTTCCAGGACCCCCTCTTAGTTTCTGACCTCCCATTGTGTAATTCTTAACAATTAGTTACATTAAAATTCACCGTCCACAGATCCATCCATGACAATTTAGCTGATTCTCCGTCATCTGCAGACTTAATCACTTTATCGATTACAGTCCTGTCAGATCGTGTGTGTATATTTAAAAGAGCATCATCCCCAACACTGACCCCTGCTGGACACCACCTGTGGCACTGCTACTGAATAACGGACTACATATCCCAGCTGCCCCAGCAGTGTTGCCCTTAGTGGACAGTTTCATAGGGCACAGGGGTGGCTGGGAAGAAGAGTGAGCCAGCAGGACGCCAGGAGATCTCGATCGCATGTCTGTCTGATAAAACGGTGTTTCACACATTTGGATTGCTGGTCCTATCTGGATGTGTGTGTGCGTCTCGTGCCTTCCTGCTCATGTGACTTTGTACGGATTGGAGCGTTCCCAAGCACCTCAACCCACAATGCATCAGGAGACCGCCGAGGGAAACTCTGCATCACTTACAGTGAACGTTCACAGGATTTTCCACTCGCAATCCATCATCATCTGTTGGCCTGCGTTTTGGACGTTGTCGTGAGTGTTCATTGCTGTTAGGTGTTGTTATTGGTCATCTCTGTATTGGAATAGGAAGGGTTAACCATTTAGTTGTGGTTTATATTTCCATTTCATTTAATACGTCACATTATTTTGGATTTAATAATAATGGTGTGTGTAAGTCAGGCCAAGGCTGGGTACGTTCCTGGGGTCCCGTCAACGGTGTTAATCCACCGCTACATATCTTTAAGGTTACCTGATTCTTGAGAAGTTCCCCTCACCATAACCCTCTGCTCCCTGTGCTGAAGCTAATTCTGTACCCACCAACACAATTCACACTTCATTAAGTCTGATCACGTTGGATCTTCTCCAATGTCTTCTAAAAACTCAAAATAAGTAAGGTCATCTGCGCCACTCTGATCGCATACTTCTGTTGCTTCCTCACAGCACATTCGTGAAAGACGACCTTCCTCGTCTAAGCCCATGTTCCATATTTGCTAGCACATCCGTTTTCCTTCCATTCCCTATGATGCTAACTGGCCTGGAGTCACCCGGATCTACTCGTTAATCGCCCTTTTTATTCCAGCTATTCTCCAGTCCTTAATCGTTTCTGAATTGTGTAGATTTTCTAAAAATATGCGTCAAGGGTTTCTGTCCGCACTCGCTCTGTGATCTGCTTTCAGCCTGTTTAATCGGCACAGCTCATCTCCCTCTACGTTCTCCAAGTCCATTGTCAGGGCCGTGACTTTGACAGCCATCTGAAGATCGCATCATCAATGAGAGGATATGAACGCCGGTGTCTTCATCCGAGGTTGTGGTTAGTAACACGAGTTGGGTGAGTTAGTTTATGATGTTGTGGTTTGGGAAACTTTGATAATTCCTCTTAGACTCGGAGTTTGCTTAACATTTCATCTCCTGGTTTGGACCCTTTCTGTGACATTCGATTCATCTCTGCGTTTGTTTGCCATTTTAGATGTCACATCAGTCCGTTTGAAACTCTTTTGTTGTACTCTGCGTTTTAACCAACCTGTACCTGCCAACACCGCAGACGTCTGCAACATCCGTTTCCAAATGTGTTCTGCGTGTTCTTCGTGGATTATGGAGTTCAGAGCTTTGGTTTTATTTACATTTCCTACGGTTTCCCCTGAGTAAAATCATTGGATTTATTATTATTTTCATTAACGGGAGTCCCGTCGTTAAGACATAATGACAGGTTGCTAGGAGGCTGCGATTGGAGAACGTCACGAAGTTTCTGTGAATCTCGAAGTGAGTTTTATTAGCGGCGCTTGTTTAACGATGTGGAGGCTACCAGGACTGACCCGCGCCTGTTACAAGACTTTGTTTCTTTTTCATTTCGTCTTGTTCCCGTCACAAGTTCTGTCCTTTCCATTAACGGCACAGCACGCCATCTTTAGGTGTATTTTGTATTTTACCTGTGAACCCGTTGCTGCGCTCCGAGCCGACAAGAAAGTGAAGAGCAGGAGGCGAAAGTCAAGTGAACTGAATTAGAAGACGAAAGAACCAACAAGGACGAGGTGTAGGCACAGGGGGCACTAAGTTGGGCCAACCTCCCCTCCGGACCCCCACCCCTAATGATCACAGGGACTTCCACCCGTTCCTTTTCTCATTTCAACCCCATTAATTTGAAACTCTAAATGCTTCAAAATCAAAATGGCGTGGGCCATTATTACGGTGGGTTTCACGGTGTTAGAAATCACTCAGCGGCCATTACTGAGTCTGCTAGAAAACAGGCTTAAATACGAAATCACTTTTGGGGGCTTCCTCTTCTTTTAAGCTGCCATCCGTGCTCTTCACTTGTGCCGCAGTGCTGCCGCTCTGTGCCAGGGTGCCGCTGTACAGAATCGCCTCATGTAGCCCGACTCCGCTCCATTGGCATTATTTTAACAGTTTCCGTGTTCTTATTCCTGTCCACGCTGAACGTATTGACCGAGAGCAGCTCTTTCTAGTTTGCACGTTTGATGTGGTAACGTTTTGTGGATTGAAGGGATGGCGAGTCATGCTGAGGAAAGTGGGCCGCTTCTTAAAAGCTGGTGATTAGGACGGCAGGCGCGGGGTGTCGATATCGATCTCCACACAACACAGGAGAGCACGACTTCGCTCCGGAGCCCCGAGGAGACACGCGCGCTCAAGCTGGAGGTCTGCTGGCCAGTCGGCCTGTCACATCAAAGCAGGGCACTTTGCTCTTTGTTCCTCTGTGGTTGGGTTTCCCTTTTCGTTTCATTTCCCCTTTCAGCCTTCCTTTGAACCGTGTTGTCAAACCTCACAGATCAACCGTTTGCTCCTATTATAGCAACACAAAAACACACATTTCTGTCAGCGGCTCCTTGCATTTGGGTTACGTCAGGGGAGAAGGATCCTGCCATACTTCAATGGGTGGTTTCCTGTGTCTCTTTCTTCTCTACCCTGATCTGTATGGCACTCGAGTCTGGCTGTTAAGGGGGGGAAGTTGGTGGGCACCTTCTGCTGTCTGAGCCTTCTAGTGGACCTGGAAACTCTAGAAGTGCTGAGGCCACCTCAGATATGTGTACAGGGCGATGGTGGAGTTTGAAGGCCGAGATTGATCCGACGCACGAATCGAATAATACGAAAGGAAAACGACTTCAACAACTTTACATATAACACGGGATATTAAGAAATGTAAGGGCAGAGACAAACGTGAGTGCCAGGCTGTGTTCACAGAGACCCAGACAAGTCCAGGGTGGCGGAAGTGAGGAAGAGACCAGCAGTAAATGAAGAAAGCCTTCGGATGGGCGAGGAACAGTTCTCCCTTAACACAGACAAAAAAATAAATCAATAATCCACAGTCCCCCCCGTAGTGTGGAGGTGCCAGAGGGTGAGCGACGTTAACCAGGTGAGTCTGAAACTGCAGAGCCGGCTCTATGGCTGCCAGGTTTTATGTTGCTTAATACAGTAGCACCATGTGTCACACATGCCAGTCTGAGGGTCACCCTTTGAGTTCCTCCCGGTCATGTGGCACCACCCCAGACTGACAGAGGGTGCTGCCACTAACTGGCTGCGCACAGTGCAGAGAAACTGCCAACTACCTCCGCCCATTCAGGACCCTGGGCCATAAAGACATGATGCCAGCCTGGAAGGAGGCATCACTTCTTAGCCAAGTGAGGAGAGCAAAGGAGCTCCTCACAAAGCTGATGGCAGACCAAGCGGCCTTTTCTATTGCAGCCACATTATTCTGGTGGCATCAGTTTTGGTT